>NC_048894.1:15305113-15541534 GCF_011077185.1 Oxyura jamaicensis | reverse complement strand
TCCCTTCCCTTCCCTTCCCTTCCCTTCCCTTCCCTTTCCTTCCCTTCCCTTCCCTTCGCTTCCCATTTTCATTAAACTGAAAAGCTGAAAGCTGTAACATACAGTAGAAAAAAAAGGAGATGCTCTTTTACATATTGCTAACCCCTGTTCGACAAGCTATTACCAAGTCAAGGAGTTCAGCAAGGTTAAAACTGTACTGTCTTTCTTTATATCTGAGTGAATACATTCAGGAAAAGTTTTTACAAGAAGTAAGGGCAATCTAGTGGCAAGGGTTTTACTGTTTCACAGGGTTTGGAATAACCTCGCCAGTGTGTTCTGGCAGGGCAGCTCTTGTTTACTCACAAGTATTTCCCCTGAACAATTCATTTCTGCCTTGCTCTCTTACTGGCTTGGCTTCCACTTTAAAGCTACTATCATCTTATATACAGCTTACAATTCTGACTAAAATCTATGAGAGCTTTTTGTAAAGTCTTGTTGCTGTAAGCTACCACTTTTATTTTCAGTTTTTCCAACCAGAAGCCTAAAAGTAGAAGAATTAAGTAGTTGGGAGGACTTCCCATTTTTGCATATAGTTTGGAAGAAAAGAGAAAAAATATCAAGTGAGTAAACAATCTCAGAAGAATTGCTAGAACGGGAAACATTGTGTTGCTGCAGGAAATGTTTGAGATATTTTAATGGGCTTATACTTCTGAGGGACATGATTGCATTTGATAAGCAGGAATATTGCTTCTGTGAAGTATCTGGAACTCAGTATTCACCAGGTTAAATGGGATTTTCTAGAGCCATAGCCAGAGTCAGAACTATAGTAGTGCAGATACTTGGTAAATTTGAAGTGCTTATTTGTTTATGTCATTGTCACAATGTTGTCATGTCATCAGATTTGCTTCATGCACCTGGTTACATCGCTTGTGTAATGGAAAATTTTATCTATAGTAAAGTATAGGCCTCCTGGCCATGGATCTTAAACAGCAACACCTTCAAAACTTAATGTTTACTGTTTTTCCTTATTTATAAAGGATGTAACCTGACAGTGGATTATTTGGATAACTCTCTGTTAGCTGATCAGTGGCCAGCATGTGACAGTTTTATAATTGGAAGCAGTGAGCAAAGATAATTACAAGTGTAGTGGAAGCAGCAGAAGGCTGTGCCTTCCTCCGAGGAAGGGGCAAACATGGCAGGCTTTGCTGCTTCTGCTCCAGTGGAGAGCTGAGCACTGATCCTGCACCTTCTCCTCCATCCCCCTCTCCTCCCCGTCCCCGCTTTCCTCATTCCGCTGTACACTTGTTCTGGCGCCAGCCAAGGGTTAGTAGGCAGCAGTGGTGAACGTGTATCACCTGCTTTCACATCTGATGCCCCAAAGAGATGCAGTATGGATAAATGCTTCCCGTGTTTTGTTTTTCTTCTCATCAGTCTACAAAGCACCCAGAGCTAGTCTGTTAAAATTTCATATTGCCGTGGACACAGCTGACAAATGGCCATTCTAGAAGACCATTACCAGACTGTGAAAGACCACCAATTTACCTGTGATTCCTATTTTCCAAACAACCTTTCAGGAGTCCCATTAATTGCTTCATTTCTCTAGTATGAAGAGAGTGGACTTCTGTCCAAAGCACGGTAAATGTTTGATGTAGAGCTCTGTTAGTGGCTACTTACAGACCTTAAGGATGATGTTTCTTCTTTCAGTCCTAAAAGAAATGCAGAGGATTATGGTCTGAATGCTGAGGTTAACTCTTAACAAACAGAAAACAGCAGTTACGTACAGCGCATTAAACAATATATCACACATCAGAGGCACAAAAATACAGATTTAACAGTACTGGAAGAGGTAAAAACATTTGAATCTGAGAAAATGAAGGTGGAAGTATCACAGAAGGTACTTTAGAGAAGAGTTGTGATTTCTCAGCTAGTTCTAAAGAAGATTCTGCAGTGTACCTCTTGAGGATATCCCAGATTTAAAATAAATAAATAAAGTGTAGGAGGAACGGCAATAAGAGAAAGCTGAATAAAGAATTACAAATATAAGACAGTAAGGCAACACATGTGGAAATGCTACCTAGCAGAAAGCTCAAAGAACTGAAAGCAGCTTATAGCTGTAACCAGGAAAACAGAAAGACTCATTACAAATTTGGTAAAAGAAATGTGAGCTTCCATGCCAGGGAAGCAGCACATTGAATTTTAAAGACTGGAGCAGAAATATTTTTGACAGCTTGAATACATGCAGTAATATTTAGTATTACTATGTATGTAGTCCAGCATCTGCAGTAGCTGTTTGCATGCTGAGATCCTTTAACTTGCATAATCTCAAGTCAAACAGCAGTAACTCATTCTCTGCAAGCTTAAGTAAATCCTGACACAGTTCCCCAGACTCGGTGAAGCTGGATCATTAAAGCGCAGTGAGTCAGCCACAATCTTCTAGAGCATCATCTTCAACGTACGTAGTGAAACAGAGCTCGGAAGATGTGTGAACTAGCAAAAGACAGCTTGCAAATGGGGGAACAGGGGTCTAATCATGGTAAATCGGAGTGGAGACCTCGCTGCAGAGACTTGGAGAAGGCTGAAAGGAGAACGCACGGAGGTGGATCTGAGCAGGATCTGCTGAGAGGTGAAAACTGCAGCTTAAACAAATGCTTACCCCAAGAGAAGGGCAGAATTAGAGTACTTGGAAGCAATTTAGATCTTCTTGTTTCAATGTGTCTTTGGTTAGTGTCTGTATCATGTAAAGTAGGACAGGGTACAGAACAGGGGGCTTGAACATTTGGGCAGCACACCTCAGAGCAGAGTCCTCAAACTCCCTCAACCAGCAAACTCTCGCAGCTAAACGTTCTCAAAACCATTGCTCATAAATCAGGGCAGGAACACCACCCTGCCTTCCTATCCATCCCCCCTTCTCCAGCAGAGCTCTCGGCCCCCAGCAGGCTCTTGGGGAGCAGTCTTGGGCAGGTCCCTGCTCAGCTGGTGGCCACCGCAGCCCAGCCGGGTGGGCCGAGGATCCCCGCCACAGCCTCCCGCAGGGGAAGTGAACGCGCATCAGCTGCTGTGTGCTGGCTGCCCGCGCACAGGCTGTTTCCCCGGGGTACATGAAATGCTCTGCTAATGAGTTTATGAAAATACTCGCCAGTTACCAAAGGTCTGCAGCTGCATCCAAATGGTGGTAGGGTATCTCTCTGCAAAGTTAGCTCCGCTTAAAAAGGAGCTGCTGCTGTTTTAAAGAGACAATTGGTTGGAAGAGAAAAAAAATCTCCAATTGCTCTGTTTCATGTTGGCAATCAAGCAGCTCCAAGTTCTAAATCACATGCAATTTTTGTCTTTAAAAATACACATTCATAGATTTATAAACTTTGTAAAAAAATTAAATTGAGCATATATATTTCACATACACAGTCCCTATATTTACCTGCCTTTCTTTGCTTTTGTCTCTTCTTAAGTTATAATGAAAAAGCTATATTAAAAGTAATTTGATTAAAATTTAAAAGCACTTGACAATAAAGGCTCCCAAAAGGTGAAATATAACAAAAATAAGTACAGAACTTCAATGCAAACAGTGAAGAAGTGTGATGTTGTGTACTTGGGAAATCTCAATATTTATTTTAATTTAGTTTTTTGCATTTATTTTGGGAATTAATTGTGACTGAGAGTGCCTTTGTTGTCACTGAGCCATCTTCTCTTGAGCAATCCTGTGGCACCATTACATAAAGGAATCCAAGGCCAACAGTAAGCACTGGAAGCATGTAAATGGAAAAATCAAGTCACCTGATTAAACTTCAAACAGGCTTTTTATATGCTTTAATGTTTCTCTATTCTGTGTGACATATTCTTGGTTGGTGGGCTTGGGGTTTTTCTTGTTTTTTTTTGCTTTCACAAATTGAATTAGCATACATCTTGGAACTTCTTACTCATATAGCATGTCAGTACAAGCTTCATCTGAAGCTAGGAGAAGGGGCAAATACTTTTTATCTTTTTACTGTACCAGATTTATTCAGAAGATACACATGGTTCAGTTTTAACCTGACTTCTAATTTGTTTCTTTTTCATGCATAACACATACCACCTTCAGTCTCTTAAAATTATGATTGATTATTTTCAGTTTTGTATTGCATTTTCTCTGTTACAATGTGAAAACACAAGGTTTTTTCCAATATGCTGTTCTGTGCAATAATTCTATTTTTTTTCTTACAGAGACATGTGACGCAGTCCAGCGGTAATCGAAAATTCAAGTGCACTGAATGTGGAAAAGCATTTAAATATAAACATCATCTAAAGGAGCACCTACGAATCCACAGTGGTAAATAAATCAAGAAATTGAATTATGTACTAATGTTACCATTCCTACTTTTTATAACTTTGATGAGATATCAGCCTTGTAAGTCTAAGTTTAAAATACGGGTGTTTCTTTTTTCTTCCTCTGAGATTCTGCACCTACTGACTGCAGCCTTCAGCGGTGTGCAGAAAATAAGTAGGATAACTCAAGAGGATTTACAGTTGCAGCTTGAGCTCTGACACTTAAGGAAAACTTCACTTGTGACTGAAGAAATGGGGGCATCCTTCCAGTCCTTTTCACTGGTCTGGTTTTTCTCAATGTTTGCAGACCACGCTGCATGTTATGAGCCTTGCTAGAAAATTTTAGTTGATAACAGTCAGGATATAACAACTGTGCTTCCTCCTGTGGCTGTGATTTTCATCATTCCACAATAGTGATATTAAAATAGCCTTAAGACACAGGTCTGAAATTATGATACACTGTCACAACAGTTTCAATTTGAAATAAATTAACATGTAGTATCGTATATTAATATTTATTATATAGTAAGTATACCATGGTCACTCAGAAGAGCTTCTTATTTTCTCTCTTTAACCCAAATGTACCCACTAACAGTAAGTCTGAAAACAGGGTGTTAGGCCATCTTTTCCCTTCTTATTGGTTGCTCAGCCATGATAATAGCAATTAAGAGCACCTTACTCAGAAGTCTTCCCTCAGCAAACATCAAATTCATTTCATTTCCAGAGTACTGGCATCTGTGTCTATGCATGGGAAAGCTTCTGCCAACGCAGTTTTCATTCTGAAGAAAGCCAGCTGTTCTGGCTCTTTCCTTTTCCCCTGTAACACAGATCCCCTGAAAAGTCAACTCCGTGGGTGTAACGATTGCATATCTGTATGCATCTTCCTGACCATTTAACCTGATACTCATCTCTGAAGGCACACAGACATTGGTCTTATGCATGGTTCTGGTTTCCCTTTACCTAAATGTTACTTGTTTATATTCAGCTGGTGAGCATTACAGGAAGATATAGGTATTTTGTATTTGTAATTGCTTCAGTAAAATGCAGCTCCTTGTTTAATTATGATTTACATTTATGCCAGTTGTATTTTTCTTTGGTTAAACATATTCTGCTTTTTTTTTCCATTCTGAAGTGTTTAACGCTGCTTCTGACATTAGTAATATTACTGCTGGAATGGAGTTTAATGAAATCTGCAAGTATCGTGTAGACTCATTCATGTGATATGTAGGCAGTTACTGGGAAATACCAGAATGTATCGTGATCATGTGGGTGCCATCCTATGTCTACTATTGGACCACAATTAAATTTATCAGAGATCCTAGAGGTGACATAACTGCTTTTGGTGTTAATTCACTGTAAAGGATTTTTTTCTCTAGGACTCTTTGAGAGCTAATTTTGATGCATTCTTTTCTGTTCACTGTGCTTGATAAAGTTACACGGTAGCCTGATGAAACATTGCATGCACCTTTTTTCTTCTTTTTTTTTCTGATCTTCAGGAGAGAAGCCATATGAGTGCCCAAACTGCAAGAAACGTTTTTCCCATTCTGGTTCATACAGCTCACACATAAGCAGTAAGAAGTGTATTGGTTTGATGCCCGTGAATGGTCGAGCTCGGTCAGGGCTCAAGACGTCTCAGTGCTCCTCCCCTTCCCTTTCTGCATCACCCGGTAGCCCAGCAAGACCACAGATACGACAAAAGATAGAAAATAAACCCTTGCAAGAGCAACTTCCTGTTAACCAAATTAAAACTGAACCTGTGGATTATGAATTCAAGCCCATAGTGGTTGCTTCAGGAATTAATTGTTCGACCCCTTTGCAGAATGGGGTTTTTAGTGGTGGTAGCCCATTGCAGGCAACCAGTTCTCCTCAGGGTGTGGTGCAAGCTGTTGTTCTACCAACAGTAGGTCTGGTGTCTCCCATAAGCATCAACTTAAGTGACATTCAAAATGTACTTAAAGTGGCAGTGGATGGTAATGTAATAAGGCAAGTATTGGAAAACAATCATGCTAGTCTTGCATCCAAAGAACAAGAAACAATCAGCAATGCATCTATACAACAAGCTGGCCATTCCCTCATTTCAGCTATCAGTCTTCCTTTGGTTGACCAAGACGGGACAACCAAAATTATCATCAACTACAGCTTGGAGCAGCCAAGCCAACTTCAGGTTGTTCCACAAAATCTAAAAAAAGAACACTCTGTTCCTGCAAACAGTTGCAAAAATGAAAAATTACCAGAAGATCTTACAGTGAAGTCTGAGAAAGATAAGAACTTTGAAGGAGAGACCAATGATAGCACTTGTCTTCTTTGTGATGACTGTCCAGGAGATCTTAATGCACTTCAAGAATTAAAGCACTATGAAACGAAAAATCCTCCTCAGCTTCCTCAATCCAGTGAAACAGAAGCTGAGAAGTCTGACTCCCCTGTCCCATCAGAAACTGGGGAGAACAACTTGTCTCCTGGTCAGCCACCTTTAAAGAACCTTTTATCGCTCCTAAAAGCATATTATGCATTAAATGCACAACCAAGCGCAGAAGAGCTTTCAAAAATAGCCGATTCAGTAAACCTACCACTGGATGTGGTAAAAAAGTGGTTTGAAAAAATGCAAGCTGGACAAATTTCTGTGCAGTCTTCTGGACCATCTTCTCCCGAACAAGCTAAAGAAAGCAGCCCCACAGATAACGATGATCAAGCAGCAACTACAAAAGTGAGTGAACCCCAGAACAGCACAAGTAATTCAGAAAATCCGGTCAACACAACAAAATCTCAGACTTTATCAGGGGGATCAACTCTGAATGGTTCACGCAGTAGCACGCCGTCCCCATCACCACTAAACCTTTCTTCATCACGAAATTCACAGGGTTATACGTACACGGCAGAGGGTGTACAAGAAGAGCCACAAATTGAACCTCTTGACCTTTCGCTACCAAAGCAACATGGAGAACTAATGGAAAGATCTACCATAACTAGTGTTTACCAGAACAGTGTTTATTCTGTCCAAGAAGAACCTTTGAACTTAACTTGTGCAAAAAAAGAACCACAAAAGGACACCAGTATTACAGACTCTGATCCTATTGTAAATGTAATCCCACCAAGTGCCAATCCCATAAATATTGCTATACCTACAGTCACTGCCCAGTTACCTACAATCGTTGCCATTGCTGACCAGAACAGTGTTCCATGCTTGAGAGCTCTCGCTGCCAATAAGCAAACCATTTTGATTCCCCAGGTGGCTTATACATACTCTACTACAGTTAGTCCTGCAGTTCAGGAAACACCACCAAAACAGACCCAAGCCAATGGAAGTCAGGTACTGAAGTCTCTGTGTTCCTGTGCACTGTATATGATGTGTTCATTCCGTATCCATACTAAACTAATAGAAAATTGTTAAATTAAATAAAGTTTAAACACAAACTGTCCTGTTTATTCGGTTTGACTGTTAACAGGTAATAGACATCACCATTAGCACCTTTGCAAAGCTAGTCAGCTCAGTCAGCTGGAGTCTAGACTGACAGCTGCAGTCTAGTTCTGTGTCATGTTCACTAAATAGTGCCGTTCAGAAGTGTCTTCTTGAACATTAGTGCTCAGGGTTTTAAAGATGGTTTAGTTCTCCTAATCAAAAACCGAAGTAAAGCCATGACTTAGAATTCTTATCTCCTTTTTCCCCACATCCAGAAAATAAACCATTTGTAAGTTCTCGCTTTTCTTTTCACTCTACTGTGCTTTCTTAGCTTGCAGAGTAGCTGAATTCATCCTACACAATAATGGCACTTTAAACAAAATTCAGAAGCATTTTCAATTGGAAGCAGGGTAGGTATTATCTTCATCCACCGCTGCTGTACCCTGATCGGTTCCTCCCTGGGTACCTCTAGGTGTGATCTAACCAGGGTCGGTCGGGCTGAGAGATACCAATGTATATGGAGGTAGGGACAGAGCAGAACTGAACTGACTTACGTAAAGACTTAGCATTTCTAATTAAATCTTAGAAATAGGCTGTTCAGCATTTTATGCAGGCTTCTGTATAGCCAGAGAGGGAGCCATGAAGATTGACAGGACTGCTTACATGTTAGAGTTTAGGAGACAGACCAAATATGAGATAGCTAATACATACATTTTAATATTCAGATTTGATAATATATGACAAAAATTAATTACGTGTGTTGTGATACTATCAGTAGAAGATACTATGCTACAGGTGAGCTTTAACACTTGGAATGCTTAGGAATAGGCTACAATTACAATATATGGAAAGCTTTTTGTTAATGAAACATTTGAAATCCCCCATATCTTGTTTTAACTAGGATTTTTGGTAAATTTATGAGGAAAAGGGTGGTCGATTATGTAAATTCAAATGATAAATAGCTTTTTGTGATAACTTTGCCAAAAAATCTTCCATAAAACCTGCGAAGTAGCAAAATGTGGGGGGCAAACATTCATTCAAAAATGCAGTTAGGTATCTAATGGGCTCTTTTACCTTCCTAACACTTCTTAAGGTATTTTACAGCTCTATAATCCTTTCCTTCCTAACAATGCACGTCTTTTAGGGGCCTTAAAATGTGATGAGCCAGTGTAGCTTAGTCCTGGCCAACGGTCAGGTTTGGATATGATTACAGTCAGTCGCCCTGAGAATTCTGCATCTGGATGATGGCAAGGACTGCAGAGCAAATAGGTGCAGTGAAAGATTTTTTTTGACAGTTTAAGTCTAAACAATTTTGTGTGGCCATTTACTGAATGGAATGAAAATAACTGTAGCTTCAGCTTACGTTTTATAAATTGCGTGCTGCATCAGTGCATTTTTTTATTGAACTCAACCTTTTTTTGTAATTTTTCTTAAGGATGAAAGGCAAGACACTAGCTCAGAAGGAGTATCGAATGTAGAAGATCAAAATGATTCTGATTCAACACCCCCAAAGAAAAAGATGAGAAAGACAGAAAATGGGATGTATGCATGTGATTTATGTGACAAAATATTCCAGAAGAGCAGTTCATTATTGAGACATAAGTATGAACACACAGGTACGTACTAGGAAATGGAGTTTCAGATCATTATTTTATTGCTCATGGGTAACTGATAAACTCAACTGGAATTCAGTTCACAGAAAATGTTGTAAGAGAAATTTTATAGTCCTTATTACCATCTGTGCCCAGACTTCTTTAGAAGCCCATGTTTTGTATATTTGTTTGACAGAATTGTAGTTCTATGTTTCTTAAATTTGTAAGATCTAAACCCTGAATAGAAAAATAGGGATTTTCTTCCATCTGGCTCATGAACAATCATCTGCACACCACAATCTGTAATCAAAGATTTATTTTGTCTAATTTACTTTGTCTGGTTTTAAATTAAGAAATAATATATATACATATATTATTTGCTTATTTATTAAAAAAGGACCATATATATGTATGACCCTTCACAAGAAAGCCAGGCTATGAAGGATTCTCAAAGTGAGCCAAATCTGTAATTACTTGAAGTTAATAGACATTCATGATATGTAGAATCTAACCCCAAAGGAAAACCCTTGTGGCTTTCATTTTTATTTCTAATTTTTCATAATTGTCCCTTTTAGCTCCACTTCTGCTATCCTTAGTCTTTTTTTTTCTTTTTTTTTTTTTTTTGAGTAAGTGTTGCTCTCTTATTTCAGTGATGTCTTCAAAAATCTCTTTTCTTACTGGTTAAGTGCCTACATTGTCTTTCTGCATATTAAGTTTTTAGTTCATCATACTTAAATACAGAATTAAAAAGATAAAATGCTTCCCTATGGCTTTAACATTTGATCAAGTTTCCCAAGTTGTCTTTGTTAAGATATCTTCTATTTTCATACCTTCCCTGCTCTGAGACTCTTTAACTTCTCCCTTTCATAACACAATTTTGCTTTCTGTTCTGCTTTTAAATTAAATGTTGTGTTCAGAAATGCTGCTTATTTGACATAATTTGACAGGGAGCGTGACCAGAAAACTGCTGTCTCATTGTCTGTATTTTTTTATGTCTGGGTGAAGGCTCTGCAAAGTTGTTTTGCCTAACAGCTTTGAGTGTTGAAATCAAAAGAACATAACTAGGTCCATGCTGCCTTTAAAAGAGTCTCTAAAAACAGCAGCAGAAAGGCAAGTAGTGGAGAGGCAAGTAGAAAGCTGGAAAGAAGAGCAGAAAGAGAACTAAGTCAAAGAAAGCAGATTTTTTTCTAGCTGATATACTGGAAGCAAGTTTGTATGTAAGACACCCATCTGTGCCAGAGAATATTTTAGGATGGTTTTGCTTTTACGTATGACATGCTACAAAGGACTTGTGCACAAAAGGTAACTCAAAAGCTTAGTTGATTCAAAATTTTCATCAATGTAGAAGTGTTAAAATGGTTTTGAGTCTGAATAACATTTATTGCAAGAAAAATTCCTATAAATTCTCATTTATTTATATTCAATTTTTGTGCTCAAAATTGCATCTGAGAATATCTTCTTATGTTAGTTTTCATAGAATCATAGAATATCCCAAGTTCGAATGGTCCCATAAGGATCATCGAGTCCAACTCCTGGCACCACACAGGTCTACCCAAAAACTCAGACCATGTGACTAAGTGCACGGTCCAAACGCTTCTTAAACTCCAACAGGCTCAGTGCTGTGACTGCTTGCCTGGGGAGCCTGTTCTAGTGTGTGACCACCCTCTCAGTGAAGAACCTCTCCCTGATGTCTACCCTAAACCTCCCCTGCCTCAGCCTGATGCTGTTCCCGCAGGTCCTATCACTGGTGACTAAAGAGAATCGATCAGTGCCTGCCCCTCCACTCAGTTTCACATCCTTTCTGTACTGTGGTGCCCAGAACTGCACACAGTACTTGAAGTGCGGCCGCACCAGCGCAGAGTAGAGCAGGACAATCACTTCCCTCGACCAACTAGCGAAGCCGTGCTTGATGCACCCCAGGATACGGTTGGCCCTCCTGGCTGCCAGGGCACACTGCTGGCTCATATTCAACTTGCTGTCAACCACGAACCCTGATCCCTCTCTGCGGGGCTGCTTTCCAGCGTCTTGTCGCCCAGTCTGTACATATATCCAGGGTTGCCCCATCCCAGGTGCAGGACCCAGCACTTGCTCTTGTTAAACTTCATGCGGTTGTGATCGCCCCACTCTCCAACCTGTCCAGATCTCTCTGCAAGGCCTTTCCACCCTCATCTGAGTCCACAACTCCTCCAAGTTTAGTGTCATCGGCAAATTTGCTCAAAACATCTTATAGTTCCAAATCCAAATCGTTTATAAAAACAGTGAAGAGGACTGGCCCTAAAATAGAGCCTTGGGGGACCCCACTGGTGACAGTCCACCAGCCTGATGTGGCCCCATTTATCACAACCCTTTGAGCCTTGCCCGTCAGCCAATTGCTCACCCATCGGATGATGTTTTTGTTTAGCTGTATGCTGGACATCTTGTCCAGTAGGATCCTATGGGAAACTGTGTCAAAAGCTTTACTAACATCCCAAAAGATCACATCAGCCAGTTTCCTTTGATCAACTAGATGGATGATCTTATCATAAAGGGAAATCAAATTTGTTAAACAGGACCTACTCCTCATGAACCATGTTGGCTGGGATCAATGACTGCATTGTCCCCGCCGTGCACTTCAATAACTTCAAGGATCATCTTCTCCATAATTTTGCCAGGCACTGACGTGAGACTGACAGGCCTGTAATTGCTAGGGTCTTCTTTCTTGCCCTTCTTGAAAACTGGCACAACATTTGCCAGCTTCCAGTCTACTGCAACCTCTCCAGATTCCCAAGACCGTTGAAAAATAATTGAGGGAGGTACCGCGATGACGTCAGCCAGCTGTCTAAGCACCCTGGGATGATCCCACACAGGTTCAGGGTCAGTTGGGAGTTTATCATTCCTGCCGTCACGATCCTACAGCTAAGGGCACCCTGGGTCCCGAAGCCCATCATCAGTGTTGAAGACAGAGGCAAAGAAGACATTAAATGTCTCTGCTTCTCCTGTGTCGTTGTCTGTGAGGTGACCTTCCCCATCAAGCAGCGCACCTATGTTTTCTTTGGTCCTCCTTTTTCTGTTCACCTATCTAAAAAATACTTTTTATTGTCTCCCACAGACATGGCCAGCTTCAACTCTAGTTGGGCTTTGGCCACACAAATTTTCTCCCTACAAATGCAAACAGTGTCCCTGTATTCCTTCCACGTTGCCTGACCCTGCTTCCAGCAGCCGTACATTTTATTTTTCTGCCTAAGCTCCAGTAGGAGATCCCTGGTCAGCCAGGCTGGCCTTCTGCCCCACCTGCTTGACTTACGATACTTTGGAATTGCCTGATCCTGTGCTTTTAGGAGGCAGTGCTTAAAGACTGACCAGCACTGATGGACACCAATGCCTTCGAAAGAAGTTTCCCAGGGGACCTTGCTAACTAGTTCCCTGAGCAGCCTGAAGTCTGCTTTCCCCATATCCAGGGCTGAAGTTTTGGTAGCAGTTTTCCTTCTTTCACCAAAAATTTTAAACTCAACCACTTTATGGTCACTATGACCGAGATGGCCACCAATTGCCACATCCCCCACAAGACCCTCTCTGTTCTCCAGGAACAGATCTATGTGGGCACCTTTCCAAGCTGGCTCCCTTAGCACCTGCACCAAGAAGTTACCATCTAGGTGCTTTATGAACCTCCTGGACTTGCTCGTCGGCCGTGTGGTGATCCCAGTTGACGTCGTCTGGCAAGTTGAAGTCCCCTGTAAGGACAAGGGGAGTTGATCTCGAGGCATTTCTTAGTTCTGCAAAGAATAGTTCATCAGTGTCGTCATCCTTGCCAGGTGATCTGTAATAGACTCCCACAATGACATCCCCGTTATTTGCTCGTCCCTTAATCTTTACCCAGAGGCTCTCAACTTTGCCATCGCCAACTTGGAAGTCCACACAGCCCAGCCCCTGCTTCACATACATCGCCACCCCCCCACCTCGCCTACCCTGCCTGTCCCTCCTGAAGAGCCTGTAACCGTCTATTGCGACACACCAGCCACAGGACTCATCCCACCAGGTTTTGCTTATCCTGATGATATCGTAGCTGTGGGACTGGGCCAAGACTTCTAGCTCATCCATTTTATTCCTCATACTGTGTATTCCCCATTTGTGTAGAAGCACTTCAAATGCGCCTCCCTGCACACAGCGCCTTGTGGAGCAGACCGAAGGACCTCACTGGCACACAGTCCCTCTGATTCTAGTGCGTCATCCATTAGCTCATCACTGGCAGGCCTGGTTTTATCCCTTGCCCCCTTCAACTCTAGTTTAAAGCCCTATCTATCAGCCCTGCTAACTCTTGAGCAAAAATCCTTTTCCCGCTCTGAGAGAGGCACATCCCATCTGGTGCCAGCGGGCCCGGAGTCGCATAGACCTTCCTATGATCAACAGACCCAAAGTTCTGCCGGTTGCATCAGTCCCGAAGCCATGTATTAATATGACGAGTCTGCTTGTCAACATCGATCCCCTCTGTCAGAAGGACAGAGGCAAACACAACCTGTGCCCCTGATCCTTTAACTAGTCGCCCCAAAGCCCTAACGTCCCTTTTGATCGCTCTCGGACTTCTCCTTGCTACTTCATCATTACCAGCCTGAAAAACCAGTAGTGGGTAGCAGTCGGTGGGCCATCCCAGGTGCGTGACTTTCCTAGCAATGTCTCTCACCTGAGCGCCAGGGAGGCAACAGACTTCCCTGTGGGTTGGGTCCAGATGGTATTTTGGGCCCTCTGTCCCTTTCAGAAGGGAGTCCCCCATGACAATAACCCTTCTTTCTTCCTTGACAGAAGATGTAGCAATGTAAGGGGTCGGTTGCCTTGCCTTAGGCACCCTCTCCAACTGGGACAGGCTTTCGTCTACATCGTTGTTTTGACTGCCATGTTCCAGAGCCTCATACCTGTTATATAAGGGTAGATGGGAAGGTGAGGTGGGCAGGGACAGGGCTCGCCTACGACCCCAAGCAGGAATCTGCTTCCATTCCCCCCCTTGGCCTAGGGTCCAACATACCCTTATACTCTTATCGTTTGGTCTCATGCAAGAAACCCAGGCTGATAATACTAGGAGCAGAATGTCTTGTTAAATAAAGTTATTAATCATTGGTAATACATTCCCCAACAGCATTTTATAATGAGTGCATCAGTACCTTTTTTTAAAATGTTAAATACAAAATGCCCAATTGTTGGTGCTTTATTTTCTAGGTAAAAGACCTCATGAGTGTGGAATCTGTAAAAAAGCATTCAAACACAAACACCATTTGATCGAACACATGCGACTGCATTCTGGGGAAAAACCCTACCAATGTGACAAATGTGGAAAGCGTTTTTCACACTCGGGGTCTTACTCTCAACACATGAATCATCGCTACTCCTATTGCAAAAGAGAGGCAGAAGAGCGTGATAGCACAGAGCAGGAAGAGACGGGACAGGAGGTCCTAAATATTGAGCATGTTGGTGCCAGGGCATCTCCGTCACAGATCGACTCAGATGAGAGAGAGAGTCTAACCAGGGAAGAAGAGGAAGACAGTGAAAAAGAGGAAGAGGAGGAGGAAGAAAAAGAGATAGAAGGACTTCAGGAAGAAAAAGAATGTAGAAAACTACAAGAAGTAGAGGATGAAGAAGAAGAAGAGAAAACTGAAGGTAACAAGAATGATGAAGTTGTAAATGAAGCAAGCAATGCAGAAACAGAAGTTATACAGAATAATGGGCAGGTGTCAGAAGAAAAAACAAATAAAGCTTAAATGATAGTTTTTTCTATAAGGAAAAAAATGGTAATGAAGTTCATTCTATATTATACATGCTTTTCATGGAAACGCAGTAGCCTGCATACTGTGATTTCTGTTCACTACTGTGTAAAAAAATATATATATAAAAAAAGAAAAGAAAAAAAAAAAAAAAGAAATCCAGGTGTGCCTGAACCTCAAACTTAGTAATTTTTCACACAGTTTTCAAAGTTAGGAACAAGTTTGTAACATGAAGCAGATTAGAAAAATACAGTGACTCTGGAAGCAAAGATTTAACAGGTTGTAGGAAACCTGATTTATTAGACAAGCATCTGGCATTGTTTGTTTTATCAGTATTAATTTTCATTCTTGAGTTGATTAATTTTTAAGCTGTACAATTGGGAGAGATTTTTATGATTTTTTTTTTTTTATTATGGCAAAACATTTCCTAAATCCGCTTCAGTATTTTATTATGTTTTTAAAATGTGAGAACTTCTGCACTACAGAATTCCCTTTTGCAGAAACTATAATGCAGTTGCAAACAGTGCTTGGCTACCTTTGTAAATTCAACCTAGAAGGTAGCGGTTTATAACATTAGATGTTGTAGTAGAGCATATTATCATTTAAAGTGTATTGTTAGCCTTAAGAAAGCAGATGATAGAAGAACTGAAGTTTCTTACTCATGTGGTTAAAAATGTAGTTGAAAAGATTGTTGTTGAGTTCTGATTGCAGGGACTAACAGTGTTGATACTGGTAAGGACAGCAAAGTCGTCAAAATCAGTGTTTGTAATTGTGTTTTGAGTATGTAGTAACAATATGAAGGATATGATATGAAGCTTTGTATCTCCTTTGGCCTTATGCAAGACCTGTGTGCTGTAAGTGCCATTTATCAGTATTACGAAGGCTCTAACCAGCCTTTATCCAATGTGTGGCCTACAATAACTAGCATTTGTTGATTTGTATCAAACTTCTAATCTAATCATGGGGAAAAAACACTTAACCATCAGAGAAGTAAGAACACTGGTATATTTCATTATTTAATTATTTGGTGGTATTTTGGGTTAATACCTGACTTGCAGAATTTCTCTACAATAATTACAAGGGAAATTTTCTAATCTGCTTTATTGCTTTATTGGTTTACTTTAATTTCAGACACATACATGACATGTTATCTGGCTCATAAGTATTTTCAAATGTTAGTTATTATGGACCCCATTTATTAACAATGTTAGCTGATTTTTACCTATCAGTATTATTTTATTTCTTTTAGTTTATAGATCTGTGCAACATTTTGTACTGTATGTCTTCAAACCTGGCAGTATTAATACCCTTCTTACTGACATATGTACCTTTTTAGTTTTAGAAAACTTTTATATTTATGTGTCTTATTTTTATATTTCTTTATTTATTACACAGTGTAGTGTATAATACTGTAGTTTGTATTAATACAATAATATATTTTAGTATGAAAATTTGGAAAGTTGATAAGATTTAAAGTAGAGATGCAATCGGTTCTCTTGCATTGAGATTTGATTTAACAGTGTTATGTTAACATTTATACTTGCCTTGGACTGTAGAACAGATGAATTAAAATGGGAATGTATTAATTTTACAATTGCAATCAATTCATTTTACCTTTACCCAGTTTTTAATATAAAGCTCTTAAATTTTGAAATTCACTGTGTGACTAATAGCATGATGCTCTGCAGTTTTATTAAGAGATTAGCCTAACCATAAAACTCTCATTTCCTTAGTAAGCCAAATTAGAATAATCTTATAAACAGTGTTGGGAACAATGTTTAACATTTTTGTGCCAATTTGTTCCTGTATTCATGTATGTATGTTACGAATCTGAAACTTCATTTTTAAGTTCCTTGTTACATCATGGTCATTTTCTAGTTTTTTACCAGACTCCCCATCTCACAATAAAATGCGTCAACAAGTCTGACTTACTGTCATTATTCTGGTAATTTTAAATAATTGTTTTAAATTATTTCTGCGACATTACTCAACACAGTTCTTGCTTCAGCATAGATATTGGTTTCAACTGTATGTAAGGAGCGTATAAGTGAAAGAAATGTTTGACTGTGTGAACGTAAAGGGATCGCTACATTAATTCGTTGATTCTTCAAATGTTAGTAGAACAACTAAGTTTTCAAAACAAATCACGCATTTTTGTGTTTTTGTGAGTTTTTCCTCCTTGATCTATATAATATACATTTTAAGGCTCTATTTAAATAAGAATGCTTTTAAAGAATGTGAGTCTTTGACTGTTTTCTTGATTTAGCAATAATCCAGTGAAAAAGTTGATGTATGTTTTTCTGTTGAGTTTTTAAAGATACGGCACCAACATCACAGATGTAGGTAACTTCAGTAATGTAAGGATGAATTGAAGTAACGAAGTACATTACTTCCTTCAGTAATGTAAGTGTGAAGGTTTGAAAGCTGTATTACATACTCATTGTTGCAATATTTTGCAGTTCAAGCAAAGTTTAGAGTGTTATTTAAACAAATTTCTGCTCTTTAATGATCCCTAAATAGGGATGTCAGTTGTTAATTTTTTTTACACAATAATCATATAAGTTAATTTATATTCACATATCTAAGCTTTGAAAAATTTTCAATCTTGTTACCTCAGTATTGATATATATAAAAGGTTTATCCAGTATATTAAGTGTGGTGTTTTTTTGTATTTTTCTGTACAGTATATGAAATATTGCACTTTGTCCTAACTCAGTAGTGTATCATTGAGATAATTGTAAGAAAGCTGTTTGGAAAACAATTGCCACTCATATTGTATCAATAATGTTGCCTTGTAATTATTATTAAAACAGAAATTGATTGGGTAGCTCAGGATTTCCTACAGGTGAAACTGGCTCAGCTGTAGGTAAAGAAATGTACCTTTTTAAACCTATATTAAGATAGAGATTTTCAGTTATTTCATAATTCAGGAACATCTTACTTGTCTGTAGCAATAAAACCAGTGAGACGTTTGTTGAAAATGGGGTGGAAAGATTATTTGTGCTGTCCTTAGCGGTAGAATGAAGAATTTGAATACATTTCAGGTTGCTCACAGAAGTGAAAGTTACGTGTGAAAGGCCAGTAACTTCGGTTTCAAGAACCTTAAATAAAGCAAGAGAAAACTGTGCTTGGACTGAGAACAAAGTCCAAGCAGTTTTGATTCAGGAAACGTCATCGCTTTGGAGGCAAAAATTTATATTCATTACTTAGGCTGTGAACCCATTATTAACATTTTTATCTTCAAAATGGATTGGCTTATTGAATTTTGCATCTGTTACACTGAGAGATGCCTCTGATGTTTGTAACCTTGTAACTTCATTCATTATCCATTTGGAAAACAAAAACTGTGATGCGTCTTCATTTAGCAGGGTAAACTCAGCGGGAACATAGAGGTGCGTAGGAGACATGGACTTTATTCCTCGCCCCGTCGGTGAGATGCCTGCAGTGCAGATAGCTGGGTAATGCAGAGGCAGCCCAGCGAGTGGTGAAGGAGTCCATCAAGGCACCAGAAGCAGTCTAGCTGGAGGCACATGGACGCATGTAAGTTAATAGCAAAACAGTTTCAAGGAGAGTAAGTCTCACACATGAGAAAACATGAAAGCAAGAGCCTTTGTTTTCTGTTCTTTAAATATAAAGAGTGGGAAAGAGAAGTGAAATCTGAATATCACTGTAATAAAATTAATTGTCCTATGACCTCTTCCTTGGTCAGAAGACAAACAGTCATACATCCATTACATCCGTGTGCCCAGACTGCTGTCTGTGCCTGCTTTCTCGTCATGCTCACCACGTGTGGCTCATCTCAGTTATGCAACAGGAGACAGGACAGTCACCGGTGTGGGTAGACAAAAAAAAGGTGTCCTTTGAATGCAGTATAGGACACAGCACTGACCTGAAACTGATCTGGGTTTGGTTCTGCTGCTGATCCATCTTATTAATCCAGAATATAATATTGCTATGATTCAAAAACACAGGTACAGTTGCAAAGTTGTTACAATAGTGTGTCTTCTCCGTCTTCTAGTAACTTGAGAACAGGAAAAATATTGTAGAATAACTGTAGGAAGAAAGCTAGAGAAGTATTTATTAGATTTCATGCACTAGGATGGGGAATGCCCTGAGATCCTCAGAAAGCAGGAGCAAAAAAAAAAAGGCACTTAATGCTACAGAGAAAAGTAGGTTTGTGCAAAAGAAGTAGCTGCTTTCTCTCCTTTCAGTAGCATTCATATGGCATCCCAGTGGTGGTGTTTGCTCAGATCCTCCACAGTCACATCTGTCTACTTGTGGGTTATCTGGAGTAGATTATCCATATGTGTAATTAGTAATACAGCAATGCTAAACAATGTTTTATGTATGGGCTTGAAAGCTTTTTGAAAATGACATTGAATTACAAATAATCAGTTGAATTAATGCATATCAAAAAAATCAAGAAATGTCATTAGTTTGTCTGAGCTCAGAGCACCCATGCGCCCATGTAGGTGCTTTAAATTTTAGTCTGAGAAGAATGGACCATGGTGTCTGCCCACAATGCAACATAGTTATCCTAAAAAACAGTGGTCTTCAGACAGACTGAGTAAAAGTGGCTTCAGCTGGCAACTGAGTGTTGTGGTCACATCCTCAGGTACAGTACTTCTAATGCAATTTTCAGAGGTAATCCCACGTCTGTGCAAACTGGGCTTGGTGCTGATGCTGGCACTGGCGAAGTATGCTGAGGACAGTGGTGGCCACAGCACAGAGCAGCCACTTGAAAGCAAAGCCATTTCCAAGAGCAAAAACACAGCACCACTAACAGCACGGGTTTGGCCACTGCAGAGTACTGCATTAGGGGCTTTTAGCATCAAAGCAATAAAGATCAGGCATCCACACTCAAAACCAGCATAGAAGTCTGGAGTGTAGAAATGGCCATAGTGGAAATGCTTCCTAAGCGTACGGAAGGCTATTAGAGGTTAAGAATGATCTGAAGATGAGAAAAGTCCATTTTGCTCATGGAGACAGTAGTGAGCATAGCAGATGGCTTTGGAGCAGTGAAGGAGGAGAAAGAAAAGTGCTTAATATGTGCTGACCTGAGCACTTCCTGGAAGTGTGTTCTTTCTAATTTATTCACTAACAGTTTATGTCTGCACACAACTCTTTTTTTGGGTGGAGGTTTTGTTGTGAGTGTTTTGCAATTCATACTCTGGTACTTACATAACAATTTTTTTTTTCTTCCCTTTACAGAATAGCTTGTTTGATTGTCACTATAAAAATCTCTGAATTTCATAAAGAAAATTCATTATTAGAATATCTATCTTCTGAGGCTGTATTTTGTCATCTATTCTTTGTGTTTTTCTTGGGGAATTGTTCTAATAATATTCACACGGTTTGATTTTCACAGAGCAAATGAATACAAAAAGGTTATGATGATGAAGCTGACTTTTAAATGTGAACAAATATTTACATCTTCTGTTTTATCCCTCTGCCCTTTCATGATGTCTGGTCACTAATCTGCCACACAGTCTTCTTAACTGTGTTTACTACACCTCCCATACATGTTGTATATGTGTTGTCTCTAGGGGATGCAATATATTATGATATATTTCATTGTTTCACCAAAAAGATCTGCTCTTCTTTTACACTGTGATTAGAAAATAAGCTGATAGCTGGAATCATACAAGCAATGTGCTGATGTAAGGTGCACTTTGATGGCAAGGTTTGGTCCTAATAGTGTGCTGAATGTGAATATCAAGTAGTGTTCCTCCACAAGTAGGTGAAGTTCTCCAAGGCCGTGCCCCTACACTTGCAGATCTCCCAAGAGGTCTTAAAAATGAGGACAATGGGACATAAAATAAATGTATTAAGAATGCCATTTTGGTCTTTCCCTTTCTGTTGTGTCTTAAATTCTGATTCTGATTTTAGATTTCAACCTTTCTGTAATGGGGACTGGCCTTGGTTTTTGCTCATCTTGTGTAAACCAGGACTTGTGCTGTGATCACAAACTTTGCATCACATGTTAATTCAGGAATTAAGGGAATAAATGAGTTAAAGTCTTAGCAAAATGAAATGCATCTACACTGACTTTGTGTCATTTCTCATGTATTTCTGTTCTTCTTTTACCTGGAAAGGCTACTCACTTTTACCACACCACGGGCCCTAGGACAGGACACAGGTCTGACGGCACTGTGAATGGCTGTGTTCTGTTCTGGTCTCCTCAGGTTCTCTCTCTAGGCCAAGTCCTGCTGAAGGATACCACCAAAACCCATGAATCCGGTGAAACTTCCCGCATGTAGCTGGTGAAGCACTTCCCTTAGTTTTAATTACGTGTATGTTATTGCAAAGATTTTAGTATTTTGATCATTCGGTGTGCAAGAATGAAATGTGTTGGACCAAATTGTTGAAGCAAAGTGTTCACTGGACAATTATGCAAAATTCTGAAAATTAAAATGGCTCCAAACAGCTTTGTAAGTCCATGTCTCTATATACAAAAATGGTACCTAGCTTTTTGTTTTATCCCTCTCAATCAAATTAGCACAAAACACAGAGACAGCAGGCCTTGATTCCTCTCGCTGAGGCTGTGCTGTCACTGTTCCCCTCCGCAGCAGGAGCTGAACAGCTGTCTCACTTGTACGTGCTTCATTTTGAGTCCATGTGAGCAGTAAGCAGCGGAGCGAGGGGGAGGAAGGTTTAACCTCTTCGATGGTTGGAGCTGGTGGTGCTGCCAGCAGCACCCTCACTCACTGCTGCAGCTGCTGGCTGGGGAGTGCTTGGAGTGGTCATGGTTACGGCCTGACCAGGTCAAACGATCGCAGCTGTGGCTGCAGAGATAACAGGGGTTTCAATCAAGACAGGCTCACTGAGTTGACCTCAAGTCAGCTTTTTTCCTCATTGAGACAGCTCCAAAGAATTCCTTTGGTAGGAGCCAGCAGCCATGCATTGGGGGAGGTGCCAGCCTGCATCACCTGAGGCCACCTCAGCCTGTAAATCACAAAGTCTTGAAATGAGTGGCTGGTGTGCCCCAAAATATGGCATTGTGTTTAGATTTATTTATTTATTGGTCTTTTTATCAGGTTTCTTTGTATTGGCATTATGGTCTCCAAGACGATCTAATGTGGCAAGTGCTCTTACACAAGCTTAGGGAGAAGCCCTCCATAAACCAAGGAGCAAGGAATCTAGCATTTGTCCCTGTGAAGAGTCTTACCACAATTTCTGTATCTTTTCCAACACTGGCTATGAGGCCAGTTTTCCTGGCCTAGGGGAAAACAGCTTATAAATTAATTGATGAATGGTAGTATAGCTTGCACAATGTTACTCAGGCATGGTTGGGAACTGAACTGGGTATCTAACATGGCCAAGCCACCTGCTTTCTACTTTGCCATGCAGGTTTTTTCCTGTAGGAATACAACAAGTGGATCATTTCTGTGATTTTCAGTGGCTCACCCTTTAGGAACTACACCACTTGACAAGCTTATCCTGTTACACTGCAGCCAAGAATCCTATTCTTCAGCTCAAGCAGCAGAGACACACAGTCTGCACACAGTAAGAGACTGATTCAGGGCCATCAGGGGCCAAAAAAGTGCTGGTGGAACATTTGGCTAGATGGTCGGTTGGCACTAGCAGTTTATTTCCAGAACTGTTTTCAGAAAACATCAATCTTTGTCCTCTCTTGCTCCCTGCATGGGCTAATGTGGGGATTGCTGCTAGAAGCAAAGTGGCAAGTGTGTTGTCAGTCTGGAGGTGAGTTCACGTTCTACCAGTGACTCTTAGGGAGGAAAAAGAATAATTGTGTTGCTGATTCTCTACATGCTCCTGCTGGCCCCAAATACCATCTTGTTCCTCGTGGTTTCTTCCTGAAGGTGACATGTCAGGGACTCATTGTCTGGGTCCGGGTGGCTCCCCAGCAGGGCTTCCAGCTGCAGACCCCAGGTGAGGAGAGCAGTAGTAAAAAAAAAACAACTACGCATGAATAACAATTACTGATGTAATTAAAACTATTGTAGGATCTGCATTTTCACAGACTCACGGACTGCTTTAGGTTGGAAGGGACCTCTGGAAGTCACCTTGTCCAAGCCCCTGCTCAAGCCCCCTTTTCTCCTTTGCACTTAGAATATTCTGCTGTTTTAATGATAAAGAAAACAAAGCTTAATTCCTACTTTGAAGTACTGTATTAGAGCATTCCAGCCAGTTCCTAACTGTAGCCCTGCCGTCTCTGCTTAAGAACAGCAGTGCAGCTTTGCTCTCTCACATTTACTTCAGTGAAATCTGAATCTGTTCAGCTCACTGTATCTGAAACTAATTGAAAATAGCTGGAGAGTCTGATGCCAAAAAAAAAAAAAAAAAAAAAAAAAAAAAAAAAAAAAAAAGCTATATATTTCATGACCAGAACCATGTATAGGTCAAAGATCATCTATGTTCCTGATTTTTAAACAGTATATTGAAAAGCACTGTCCAAACCCGTCCTCTGCTCCTCCTGCTACCAATGTTTCTATCCAGCTGCCTCTCTGTTTTGTCCTGTAGGCCCAGTCCACCCAGCCATGTGTGCCCTTTGTCACCGCTGCAGATAAATAAGATTATACATGTGGAGCAGCTATGCTCCAATGAGTATCTCTACTACTGGAAAAGAAACCACTTGACACCTCCAGAACAGGAGGCAGCCTGACTTTATTGTCACAGCAGAAGTGGCTTATGCAGTCAACCAGAACATTGCAGCTAATTCACCGTAGCCTGATGGTACGCTTCCCCCTAAACACAAATTTTAATCTTCTGTGGGATTTCTCATGGCTCATACCTTTATATTTCACCAGTAATTTTTTCTTGTAATTCAACTAAATGTACTGTCTTCTGTAGCTTCTGAAGTGCATTTTGTTCACCTTTGCAGCTTGGTCTGTTTAGACACGTGATATTGTCTGTGGCAGAGCTCCTGCGTGCGTGCAGGTGCCCAGCTCCTTTTGCAGGAAGCAGAGCCTGCGCTGGCCCAGAAAGTGCGTGTTCCTGGCAGTGTCCTGCAGCCGCTGGAGATGCTCTGCTGAATGACCAGCAGTGGCAAGGGGTGAAAGAATGCTACTGTACAACCTCTTGGGTGTTCTGAATTTGGACTGATGATGTATTTGTTAATCCAAAAATAAAAAAAATGAAAAATGGCAGCAATAAATTAAGTATCCTTGAAAAATACCACTACCTTGCTATCAATATCTTGTAATCTTCTACCTTGGTTTTGGCCTCTTTCTCATAAGCAAATGGGATTTGTGAGCCTGTGCTGTGTGTCCCCTTCTCTTGTCTTACAATACCTTTTGTCGTGATGACCACTACAGACCAAATTTGATGGAGAAGATTACATGGCAATGTTGTGAAGTCCTGGTGTGTGACATGCATGACTTGTGAAAACTGGCCACTTAGGGCAGAGAACCAAACTAATGCCCTTGCTAGGCAAAGGCATGTGTTATTCACTACTTGCTATCGTGAGTGCAGCTCTGAACTGTGCACAGCACGTGCCCCTGCTTGTCTGGTGAGGAAATGTGGGGAAGGTGATAGACGGTTCTGTTAGTTCTGTATCTCTCTTGTTAATGCTGGTATTTGTGAGGACAGAAGAGAAAAGAAAACAAATAAAAAGAGTGAATATAAATTTGTAATTAGTAGTTGACTAATGCATCCCTTTTGAAAAGGAGATTTGAAATACGGTCCTAACAACTGTGTCTGGCCACTATTCACCAGGGACACTGCCAGCAGGACTGACGCCCTTGTCTTGATCACAGGCTAAGAATCACATGTATTTGTTCACTCTCCAGCCAAACAAATATGAAATTCTGACATGCAAAGTAGAAATGACCCAATAATAGCGTCTTTGTCACCCAAGAGGGCCAGAACAGAGCACACTGCCTTTGAACCTTCTTATGTAGATGGAAAAACTGAGTTCAAGTTTCACATATCCCTCATGAGTGCTGTAACATGGACATAATCATGGATAATCCTGTTATTCCCACACTAGTGTGCAGCTCAGTCCAAACAGTTTAAGTGGGTTGGAGCCTGTTTCACCATGCTCCCTAAGTGATGCAGGTGAAGGAAGACATGGTCTGTGGGCTCTGATGGATTAGCCAGCATGTTGATGCTGGGGGACTTCTGTGAATGCCCAGAAGCAGATGTTTAAGCCTCCTGTGGACTGTATTTCCAAACACTGAACCTGCAGTTTAACAACCACTTACAGTCAGTATTTACAAGCACTGCTGCTGGAAGGGATATTCTGACCCCTCTCTTCCCATGGTCTCTCCCACTGCACTCTGACCTCTCCCTGGCTCATACAGCCCCAGCAGGATTGAACCAGGTAACAAGTAACCAGTCATTTTTTTTTCCTGTGCTATTTTTCAGCTGGATTGTTCACTGCATAACATAAAGGCTTTTGCCAGTGCAAAGGAAAGGCAGCTCGGGCAGTGGGGTTGCTCCCTTGATAGTGGAATAAAACACCACCGAGCTTGTGCTGAGCTAGAGCCTGAGCTGCTCAGGGCATCACTGCCTCCAGAGGAAGGCAGTACCTGCAGAGTGCTTCCGAGGGCTGTGATTTCATATATAGCTACTGAAAGTAAGAACCAGTTCACATTGAGCAGCAGCTTGGTCCTGATAGATCTAGCTGAAATGTTTTGTACAGCTGTTTCATACTTCCTGGTAAGATTCATCAGCTTCTAACTGCCTTTGATTTTGCCCTCCTGAAAGGCTCTCCACTTTAATTTAAAGCTAGTTTGCCAAAGAGCAGCAACCTGTACAGAGTTTATTTGGCCAAAACACATGCTCCAATAACAGAGCTGGGAAAAAAAAAAAAAAAAAAAAAAAAAAAAAAAAGGAAAGTCTCATTTCAGTCCATAGCAGTAACAGTTCACAGTTAAAACCCAAGCTACCAAGTTTTCTCTGCTGTGAGTTCCTCACCAACATTTGTTACTCTGACGCTCGGTGTAACCAGTGTCATATAAACAAACTTCTTTGTTCCCTGTAAATGTGGCTGCACAGATTTTTATCTGTTGCTAAAAGCTTCTTCATTTATTTTGTAATCCAAGCAGGTCATTTTGGTTTGGAGTTAAGAGCTCCCTCCTATGTTGGTTAACTTAAAATAGTTCTTCCCCACTCTCCCCCTTCAATGCTCTGCATGCTGCTGCTTTTGGTAAGAAAAATAAGCAAGAGGTGCTGAATTACAGACATGATGTTCTTCTGGGTTTGCTTCACCCATCACAGGGTTTCTGTATGCGCTGCTGGGATATGAGTGAAGCCAAGAGCAATGATGTTTAAGGTTATACCAATGGACAAAAAAAAAAAAAAAAAGTGTATTACAAAGGCAAGCGCGAGCAGAGAGAGTAGTTTGCTGGCAGCACAGCGCTTTCTGTCAGAGCTCCGTGCAAATGCACAGGGCTGCTTTAGTCCAGGCTGCTGAGTTATTGTCAGAGCTAGAAAATGTCCTTTGCCCTGTTGCGTCATCTCTTTTTTACTTTCAAGCTGTTACAAGAGCAGAGGCCACAATTAGCTCTATTAGTCATTTAGCATATTCAAAATCAGAATAGGTTGGTTTTCCCTTGCTTACAAATGAGCCACTGGCAGCAGGATGTCATCCTGCTGAGGTGACGGCTATACATAATGCAGGATTTGAGGGCCTGACCCTGGAATAAAGTCCAGGGGTCTCTGACAGGGAGCTACACAGTGCAAAGGGACAATTGGGTGCACCAAAAAGTGATGCCAATCAGCCAGCACTGCCTTGGCTCAGGGATGCACTTGGACTCCTCTGTCTATGCACAACCCAAAACACAACTTTCTCCCTGAGAAGCTGTGTTTTATTTCCCAGACCTGCAGACCCCACTACTGCCCACATCCAAAAGGGAGTTATTCATGCCAGGACAGGACATCACATTTAAAGCATCCACCACCTCATGTGGTGGAAAATGAAAACCCAGTAGACACAGACTGCTTCAGAGCAGGGCTGGAGTGCTCCCTTTCATTGAAAAAAGTTTTTTCTTGCCAAGCAGCAATTTAGGACTTGGGTTGTAAGTGAGGATGGGGAAAGGAGACACAAACAATGCACCAGAGGGAGCCTGCCTCTGATCCCATGGGCACAGAAGTCCCTTGGTGGAGAATATGCCCCTGTGCTGATCGTTGTGTCCTAAGGACTGGTCCATGGGTGTTCAGACACCATGAAGGGACAGGAGACCACAAGCACCTGAGCACAGCACAGTGTCCTTGTTGAGTGCCTCACTACCTGAGGGACAGGTTCCTCTTTCATCTAAGCTTTAGAAGAAAATGCTGGCTGCACCAGTGTTTCACAAGAGGCAGAAAATATCAGAGTGTGTGTGATAGACTCTAGTCAGGCTTAGATCTAGCCTCTGTTATCTACGCCCTGTCAGTGACTCCATTAACTGTGGAAAAGAGGATGGCCCAACCATGTTTTCAGACCTGCCCCCACATAAGACAGTTTATAGCTTTCTGCCAGCCTGCAAAGCTTCAAAACCCCCCAGGACCGGCATCTTTCCCTCTGTCTGAGCATGAGCTGTGCAGCAGGTGGTGGGGCCTCACGGCCTGGCAGCGAGCAGCTGGCCTGCCCCGGCCGAGGCCAAGGGAGGCGGGCGGCCATCTGTGCGCGCTCGGGGCCCGCCGGGCTGGGCCCTGCTGGCTCCTCAGCAGCAGGGGGGATGCAGGGTGGCCAGGGACAGCACGCCTCTCCTGTCCTTCGCTGGGTTTTCCATACGCAGGAGGAATGTCCTGCCTTGGAGGAGACTTGGCTGTGTGTTTCCCCCACTGGCCCAGGGGAGGAGGCCAGCCCAGTCATCAGCCATGCCATGGCTCACCTCACAGGAGCTGGGCAGGGGAGGAGAGTTGTAAAGCTGGCCCTGTAGCCAAGCTGTCCCCAGTAAATGTTGCTGGAGGCTGCCTTATTGCTTGGGAAAACAAAATAAATCCAATGCGTTGCACAAAGGAAACCACCGTATCTCCATTTCTGCTGGATTCCAGACAAATACCAAATACCAGAGAGGGCAGTAAGGGTGCTTTTAGACCAGCTCTGAAGTTTTTGGGTGGGCGGCCCTAAGAATTTAACTCCCTATAACTACAGCTTTCTCATCATTTAACCTAACCATTCATTCTCTCTCTTGCAGTTTTCCTCTGACAAGTTTTATTTTAACACCTTTATATACTACCTGGGTCTATGGTATGCTGTCCTACTGAAACAAACAAATCATTTGGTGAACACAGAGTCCAAGCGGGGCTTCCTGCCTTACTTTGTTCCTTTCTGTCAAAGCCAGGTGGCACAACTGCCTGCAGGGAGAGCATGGTGGCTGTCTTCTACCCAAGTGCAGGAATAACATGGGGGAGGCAGAAATCCTGGAGCACAGATACCACATTCAAGGGTGAAAAAATTGAAATGTCTTACAGCAGGAAAAATCCGTCTCTGCTCTGGTTTCCTTGTCTACAGAGGAAGGATAAATATAAATCATATCCTTGGGCATGCTGTGAGATTGAATTTCAGTACTGCCTAGCCAGTGAGGTGTAGCAGATCTAGGAGAGCAGAGCTCTTGTGGCGTGGATGGGGCTGGAGCATCGCCTGCACTACAGAGGTCACCTGCTACTCAGCTACCAGATGCCCTGTGCAATACAGGCTGTCCTGTACTTACTGCTCAGATCTCTGGCCTCATCTGAAGGGAACACAGGGCATGGCTTCCCTGCAGCATATTAAATCCCACATGTGAGGCAACTCTTCTGCATGGATACAGCAAGCACAGGGTATTGGACCTGAAGAGCTGGCACAAACCCAGATGTACATCTCTGGGCCAGGTCAACATTTACAACCTGACAATCCTGTCTGGCTCTTCTGCAGCAAAATCTTTTTTGAGATGTTTACCTTTTTTGAAAATGCTATGTTTTCCATGTGAGGACTAGTCTCTGGATTCGTTTTTCAATTTTTCAAAGGAAGGGAGAGAAGAAAACTGTTGGCCTTTGAGGAGATGGGTAAGGAAGTTGATAGTGGATTATCTTCATACTTGACAAGAGGAAAATCATCACTTTTGTTCCAAAGGCAGCAGCTACCATGTCGTCTTCATTTTTTTTTCCAAAGGCAGCAGCTACCACATCTCCTTTCTTTTCTACCAAAGTGGGCAGCAAGTTGGTTGAGGTCACCTCTCTCCATTCTCTTGTGACAGTACTAAATTAGAGACCATATGGATGGAAAAAGACCACTGTAAACCCTGTTAAAAATGTACAAGTAGGGGGAGGTCAACAAGGAGAGAGAGATGGGCATTTGCAGGCCCACCACTGGGACTCCTTGGGGTTTGGGGCATCCACGTGCTTCAGCTTCCCCCACAGTGGCCACCCATGCTGGTCTCCCATGGACTTGCTCATGCAGGAAGTTGGCGCTGACCATATATAAGGTAGAAATAGTATGTTCTGCCATTTTATTCACCAAAATATACAAGTTTTATTCCTGTTTATTAATGCAATTAGTTAAATAATAATTTGCAAAAGTAAAAAGCTTACTTCAATTTCAAATGTTATAAGACAAAACATGAAGAATGACTTTAACATGTACTCCATGTGCTTATATGCAAGTGGATTGCAGCTCTGGAAGGCGTTTGTTCTTCATAACCTACCTTCTGTGAGAAGTAATGAGCTAAGGAGAAACATTACAGCCAGATAAAACTAGAGGCAGTCATACTTCAGCATTATTTAAGCTTGTTGTGCAACACATCACAGCAATACCACTAGTCACAAAGCAGCAGTTATTTACCTTCATTTCACAGAAGAAAATCTCTCCTGGAATCAACCTGGTATTTCTCTCTGTCTCTCTTTTTTTTTTTTTTTTTTTCCTTCCAGTGTTTCCCAGTGAGTCACTGCTGGACAACTTGTTCTAGAGGCAGGAAACTGCATTTAAAAGTGATGGAGCACACTTGCCATCGCCTCGGTGAAGGAGCGTCACGCTCTTTGTGCAGCTGTTTCCTTAACTGATTAATGAAGAAAAATTCTCCCTCCTTGTAACCTTTTACTTCTCAGCTCCGATAGCTGCAATTCCACCCCCTGAATACCTTTGCCACTGGCAATAGCCGCTTGCTAGAAGAGCTTCCACTAAAACCTCTGCACATTGGCACAGGATTACCCTGGTGGCCTGCAGTAACGCCCTGGTGCCGGGCACCACCCCTCGCCTCCAGCACTGGGTGTTGTCATGTTCACAGAGCTGTGTTTCTTTACTCTGTTTCCAGGATGGACCCAAGATACAGCAATAACGAGCATATTTTAGTGTGATAACTACAGAGACCCAAATGAGAAGAAACTTGCCCAAAATCTTGCACAAGAAATGGAGACAAAGGGTAGCTGAGAATCTGGAAGTTGCCCACATTGCCTTGTAGATTGCTGCCAGCAGCCTACATCTGTGCACCATATGAGTAAGTGAGAAAGTGTCTTTGAGAAGGGTGTAATGTTGGTCCTGTGTCAATAATGGATCTAGTCCAAGGTACCGAAGCATCTGCTATATATTTCAGTATTTTATTTCTTACACTTGTAAGGATATTCAAGTAGGTGAGCATCTACACCTAAAAGACTGCTTTTGAAAGAGAAGCTCAGATGTGGTCAGCACCAGCCAGAATACTTGCTATTCTAGGAGGTACTTTGGACTCTCCTTCAGGTAACATGTCAGCATTAGAATCAAATGATCACCACATGTAGGTCTACAAAGCTCCTAAATTAGCTGTGCAGAGAGCAGCTCTGCAACAGTTATTGCTGGATAGTTAAGTGCCAGTGCAGGTGAATTAAATTATTATTGGCTCCAAGTGTGACTCCCATATGCTGTTAATTCATTACCTGCATCTGAGTTGCCAGCAGAGTGGTGCAAAGCTCTTTCTCATCTCAGGGAGTATCACCAAAAATATGGTGGTTCCTCAGTTCCTCAGCAGAGAGACCCACAGAACATCTTGGATGTAGGATAAATGCACATGAAGAGTGGGGTTTGGAAAGCAACAGTTGTCCTATACACTCACCCCAAACACAAGCAGAAAATACACTTTTATGTGACATGGAAGGGAGTGAACCTCAGCCAGTTTTTCCTTCCGCTTCTTCTCTATAGACTCTTACTGACCTGAAGAGGGGAGTTTTATTTCCCTTCTTTTACAACGTAATCTGCTATGCCTGGGAGGGGTGAGATGCTCCTTTGTGCTGGAGTGTCCTCCCAGCAGCACCAGCGGAAGGCAGTTATGATGCTGGTGAAGCTCCTTGTGGCCCTGAAAAGTTAACGAATTCCATCTTCCTATTGTTGCTCAGCTGGGCTTTCCCCAGGACTCACAGTGCAGGGCAGGACTCTCCACGCTCTGCAAAGGGTTCGCTTCCTGGTAACAGAGCCATCTATTAGCTCTGGTAGCTGTTGTTCTTGAACTGAAAGCTCTATGCTCTAAAGCCCAGCAGGAAGAGATAATTAGCACTAAATTGTGTATTCTGGGCAAAATCCATCCACTTTTGCCAAGACTTCACAGGGCCTAAAATACAGTGGAACTATGTGTGGGGTGGATGCTTTTTGCATAAATGTGGAAGGAAGTGTGCATGATTGCATTCTTGGTCAGTGTGACCCAGAAACAGGATCTGGGGTCAATGCAATTCTGTGCCAGCTCCATGCTCTGAGTAAGCAGAAGGTTTGGGAGTCCTGCATCTAGTGAGGGAAGAGCAGGCCGGATATGTGGATGCAGTAACGTGCCAAGGCAATAGCCCCTATCACAGCCCTTGTACTTTTGCCTTCCTTGGCTTCCACACGTGCACCCTGCTGCCAGCCCTGCTGAGCACTGCATTGCACTTGGGCTTTGCACAAGCTGTGTTTATGGATGCCCCGGGCTTTGTTTTGGGAGCCTGTGTTGCAGCACGGACAGGAACTCCCTCCCTGGCCCAGCAGTGCTGCTGCAGCGCGGTGTAATGCTTTATCCATGCACTAGGTACTCCTCTTATAAGTGATTTAATAAACACACTGCTGTTCCAATGCTTCTTTCCCTGCTGAGACAGCAGGCTCAATACAGGTGCTTGAGTGCAGGCTAGTTCCCATTTTCCCCTAGGAAGTGCCACAGGAGTCATGCAGGACCAGAAACTTGTGGGTCTTCTTTAGGTCCTATGTCCTACCTGCCAGCCCCAGAAGCTGCACCACTGGAGATGTCCTTGCTGGAAATATCTCAAGCCCTGTGTGTCCAGTTCGGGTTTCCTAGAGCAGGAAGTCATTAGCCATAGTGATGCTGCGCAGTAAGGATCACAGCATCCCAGAGCTTAACCACAGCAAACTGTGCAATCTCTTCGACAGGTGATGCGTTTAAAAGCAGTTGGTTATGATAAATGTCTGCTGCAAAACCTGATCGTGAGGGGAATCTCAAGGCACTTTGATCTATGGAAGATCTGGTTCCTCTAAGGCTGTATTAAAGGTCTGCAAATGCTCCAACAGGTGGTGTGAGTTTGCACTGCAAAAGCTGGCCTGGTATGCCCAGCCCATCAAACGAATGCTGAGAGTGGAAGACATCACACTTCGCATTGCCAGTTTAAAATGGGCAGAAAGAAGTCAGGTTTCTGCCCAACTGTAGATGTTGTTAGGTTTTCCACGTCTTCCCATTTCCATACCTAAGACATCCTCTCCATCAGCCTTTTGTCTCAGGCTGCATCTTCAAAACTTTTGTCTTTTCACGTGAGTTCCTTTGGGCCGTGTCCAAAAGAACTTCCCTTAAAGCCTGGTGCTGAGAACTGGACACCAGACTCCAGCTGAGGCTGCACTGGTGCCAGGTAGAGCACAGTAATTTTTTCCGTGACTTACATTAAGCACTCTTGCAGGATAACATCTCCCAGGATAACTCTCCCAGGATAACATCTGCCCTTTCGTGTGTTGCAGACACACAATACCAAGGACTGCCACAGATTCTGGATTTCTACAGGCTGTGGGTCCGTCTCTGCCCACTGCTGCCCGACAGGTTCACAAGGGCTGCATATTGGTCTTGTTTGCTGGGGACATTTTGCATTTGACATTTCCCTCTGAAGTGCTTTTTACTGTCATCTATTTGATTTCTGTCTGTTCCTTGGGCTTTTCAGGATCAATCTGAATTCCAAGGGGAATTTCCTAAGGGAAACTCATGGACAACATGATCATTTATCTTAGTTTGAGTACTAAAAGAGTTGCCAATCTGCACTGGCTGCATGAACTTGTGCTTGAGAGGCAGGGAGAATTAGTTTACCCAAAAGACCATAGCACTTCAGCTAAACTACTATTGGTTTCCCTTACTTATTAGAAGTCATGATGATTTAGATGTATAGCAGATATTTCACAGATTAAATATATATATATATACATATATATATATATACAGGTTGTTTGGTCCCTGGTTACCACCAAGTACTTGGACCAGCGTGGCCCTGCAGCTCGGTTCAGTACTGGGTTTGCCTTTCGGGTTGCTGGGGCAGCATGGTAGGGGAGGAGCAGCTGCCAAGGCATACATGGATCCAGTCTAGTGCCAAGAATGGGTGTTCTGCTTCCTCTTATGTGCACAGCAAACAATTGAGTGTGAATCACCCTTGGGTGTGCACTCCTACGGGTGAGTACATCCTCCTCGTGCAAGGCATCATGCATTGACATTGTAGGTTTGGTTCACGCCATAGCCTTGTGGCTGAGAGCACCACACCAAGCCACGCAGCCTCGTCCATTCCCATATTCCATTGTGCCATTAAGTCAGCTGCCACTAACATTCTTGCATCCAGCTCTCAAATGTATCGCTGTTAGATCAGAGCTGTGCTGTGAGGTTTCATGTTTTCTTAGCTGATGCATGACGTTAAATGCTAGCTTTGGCTTTTATAACATCATTTGGCCTCTGCCTTTGCCTACTTTGCACCAGCTTTGTGACAAAACTTGCTGGGACTTTACTTAATCCTCCCAGTATGACAATGAAATATTGATTTAAGAAAAACCCACAGTCTGTTTTCCAACTAGTTTTGCACATCTTTGATATTAAATCTAGACTTTTTTCTTCGGGGTTTCCATGTGTGATTGTTTTCCAGACTGCACTGAGGAAAAGGAATTAAAGCAAGAGGATGTGCTAACACCAGTCTCCAGCAGTTGGTTGCTGCTTTAGTCCCCGAAGGGCTGCTTGTGTAACATTCCAGGAAAGTTAGACATTCAGCTTATTATGCAACAAGGGTTTTTGTTTGGGTTTGTTTCTTTTTGTGTGTTTTTTTTTTTTTTCTTGTTTTGTTTTGTTTTTCTATTAAAAACAATGAGAAAAAAATACAGGAGAGCTTGCTTGGGGAGGGCAGTAAGAAAGAAGCAAAGAAGCTCGATGGCAGAGGTGTGGGTGCTGTAAGCCTGGGGAGTGGTGTTAGTTCAAAGCACCTGAGTGGTACAAAATAGACGGTCTTTCAGCAACGTAAGAGCCAACATGGCTCTTCAGAGCTATTACTGTGGTAATGTTGTCATTGACTTCAAAGGTGCTGCCTGGACTTGCAAAGGGTTATCATGGCTCTCCGTGGAGCATCAGCTACAGGGCTGCTGTTAAATTCATCAGGACCAGCCACCTCACGTCCCTTTGAGGGTATAATCCTGAGTGCATCACCTCCTGTGATTACTGAGTATCTCTCTCCCTCCAGTTACTTGTTGCTTACGGTGCTGGATTGCTCTGGGTGCTTGAAAATTAGAAATGTGCTGAAGTTTCATGAGGGTTTTTCTGTTTATTCCTCTACTTCTGCGCATCTCCCCTCCCCTCCACAGTTTCCTAAGAAAATTCCTGTGAGATTAGCAGCACCCACATGCTGGATTTGCAGCATCTGCCCTCAGACGGGCTGTGAGCATGTTCTGCAATGTACAAAATGAGTCTGCAGCAGAAAACGGATGGAAAAAAGTGACTTCAGGATTTCTAGAGAAACCTTGGGCCTCCTTATGATAAGCCACAAGAGAAGGAGGACTTCTACACTATTGGTAGTGCTATCAGTGTGACTGGTAAATAAGACTTTCCTCCAGCAATGAGACTTGTCCTCATTTGAATGACAAATCCTCATGAATTAATATGTGAGTGAGCTCACTTTAACACTTCTTCTGTGTCCTGATTTCTCAGTGAGAAGCAGAAATACTGGTGTTTGCCCGGCTCCCTGGGACATGTCACCATACTAGCTGAGCTCTCCCCATGAGGGAGCCCACGTGAGAAGGACTTGTCGTGAGCTGATTTTCTAGAACATCATCTTTTCCTTCTTGAGGCTATTTGCATGGTAGAGACGTGCCCCTTTCTTTGCTGCACCTGAGCTCAGGCACAGCTCTGACTCCTGGGGTCCAGCTCAGCAACCCCCTTGCCCATCAACCCCTCCTTCCTCCCTTCAGCTCCTTCCAGCCCTGCTGGGGTTTGGAGCTCTTGGAAGGAGATGCTTTGTTTAACCCTCATCACCCTTTCTGCCTGGAAATTAAAAATGAAGGAAAAAAAGTTAATTTTTTGGGTAAACACGTGAAACTGTTTTGAACCCCCGAGGTAAGCCATGGCTCACAATTAATTATATTTCTCTACAAAGAAATGTGAGAGGTCAAAGGACAGCATGAAGTAATACATTACAGGGAAGCTGACAGGAGAACAGTAAGTTTGGGCTTAAGTGAAAAATTTTTTGCTTTGCTGGCTCTTGGTACAGAGCCAACAACAACAGAGCGGGAGCTGGCCTGAAATGTCCGTGGTGAACAGGTGTGCTGCAGACATCGCTGCAACTACTGAAAGAAACGCTGCGAGTTAGGGCGCTTCTGTTCAGTGTCTTCAAATAATAACAATATTAGGACAGTCTCGTGGTAAAGATTTTCACTTTGTGGGATTCACAAGTGCTGAAAAATGTTTTTTTATTAGCGATGACTTTGCATCCCTGGGAGGAGTCGTATGGGAGGACATGTGGAAACAAAACTTGCATCTGAAGAAATGTAAGTTTTGGTTTGCATATTATGCAGTTTGCTGGGGAGCCAGAAGGGCAAAGCCATCTCAATTAAGGGACTTGCTTCCCTCCGGAGAGCCAAGCAGACGTCTGCTCCCTCTGAACACGTCTGAGAGCAGCTCTTTTTGTCCCCACTTTGTGCAGTGCTTGGCTGTAGCCAGCGACTGGAGAGCAGGAGTCGCAGCCTCCATGCCCAGCAGCTCCTGCTGTTACAGACCCCAATCCCTGCTGCACAGATCCCGTTTTGGAGCTCCAAAACCTTGCAATCTCCACCCAGTCACTGGAGACCTTTTTGTTAAGGACAAACTTTGTGGCCAGCTCCTGAGGGGTGAGGAGCACCTGAGGCCCTCCTGAAGTCAATGGGAGTTGCCTGTGAGGGCTTAGGACCTCTCAGGATCCGGCTGTGTGGGCTTAACAGCCTGCCCACCGACATGCTTTTATTTCCCCCTAGTGTCTATTACTTCAGACCCCGTGCTTGCCGCAGCATATGTTTCTCCTCCGGAGTCACGGCACATAAAACCACTTTGATTCCTGACGCGGCCCCAGCCGGTCGCTCACCACCGCGCTGCTGACAGATGCACCCAAAACCCTTTTTCCATGCACTGCCGGGCCTGGCCCCGCAAGGCAGGCTCCAGCTCAGGCTGTGTGGGGAAAAATGCTCCAGAAACCACAGGGACCGGGGAGCTTTGCAGTGGGAGAAGGCTGCAGTGGCTTTTTCAACAGTCAGGGCAAAGCAGAGGAGTCCACGCACTGGTTTGTATCTGTAGCTAGGCTGGGGAATATAAAACTTCACAAGAGGCAATCTTTCTCCTTAAGCACATAACCTCGTTGCCAGGTAGAGAAAGGAAAAAATTGCCTTATTTCGTGCAAGCAAAGCTCAGAAGTTCCTCTGAAATGTCCAACACCTGGTATCACCACAGAAATCACCGTACTTATCCCCGAGTGGGACCGGCTGCAAACAGCCTGGGTTACACAGCAGCAGGTGAATGAAAAGATGAGACAAAAACTGGTATCTTGATGGCAGGATGGTTAATTTCTGGGGTGCTTTGATAACTTTTCTTGATATAATGGCGATTATTATTAAATAAGATTATTAAATGAGTGCAGTGCTAATTGCAGGGCTGCTCTGTTTGTCACCACAAGCTTTTCACATCTTTTTTGACGTGCTCTGCAGAATGAGACTACAAACTTTGTAAGGGAAAACACCCAAAGTAATTCAGTTTCGTTTCACCTCTGTTTTCTTTTGTCTGGAAAGAGAAGCACGATGGCAGAGATTTATGAAGAAACATAATTTCTGCTAAGAATCGAGTCGGAGTGATCTGCTGACATGGGGGCAAGGGAGAGGGCACGGGAGAAGAGATGCCGGCAGTGTCGGGGACAAAAAGGTAAGAAGGGATCTTGCATGGGATAAATAACAAGCCCAGGGAGACGTGGTGAAGGAATAATTACATCAAGCCTGGCTGAGTCCAAGTGCGTGTCACAGCTGAGGCAGGGCCAGAAGGCAGGTGGGGTGCTTCGGTTTCCCGGGCAATAGATAAATCTGTTACAACATCTCTGAGACTAATCTAAATATGGCTCTGAGCATAGCATGCGAGAGGGAGGAACAAAAATAGGGGAGGAGCCCTGTGAGAGGCAAGCATGCAAGAGCTGGAGGGAGCTGAAAAGGTTCCTAACAAAGTGACAAAAGTTCCTGAGAAAATAAAATCAGGCCAGACCGAGAGGGCTGAACCATTCAAATTGGACTGAAAAATCAATCTGGGGCGCGTTGACACAAAGTTTATGACAGAATGAGGGAAGGTGAGGAAGAAGGACTGGAAGGCCTGGCAAACAGAAGGCCAGGTGGGGACAAAGGACAAGCTTCTTTCCCCTGTTTGCCTGGCAGTATCCTGTCACCTTCATCAGGAAACTTGCAAGCTGCCGAGGTCAGAGCATCCTCCTGCAGAATCCGCACCGAGCCGCGGCACAGCGTGGCACCAGGACCAAGAGGCGGAGGGGAACGGGTGCTGTTACCGTCCAACCACACAGTGATCCCCGGAGGCTGTCACTGGGGGAACGGCTGGTGGCTGGAGGGACGCCGGGGGGAATGTGACCAACTGCAGGCAAAGAGCAAACCCAGAGAGGGAGGAAGAAACAGACAAGAAGGAAAGCCATTTTTGCTAGTAGAGCAGCAGTCCTTGGAAGAAGGTGTCAAGGGGCTCCTTGCAGGTGAAGCTAAGAAGCATCCTCCCATCCTCTGGCAAGAGAAGAGCTGGCCTACCTGTGCCATGGCCTCATTTTCTGGGGCAGGCAGGGGCCACTGCGACCACTGCCATGGCACAGGGCTGTCACCATTCATCTCTCTCTTCAAGTGTGCGTGAGTTTCCTGCAGGAACATAGCAGCAGCTACTTCTGCCAGCAGTGCTGTCACCTGAACCTCTCAGGGTGGGAGAAACAGCCCCCATGGCCACAAGGTGCAGGTGTCAATGTGCATGCCACGTCCCTGTGGGGACTTCCTGCAGGAGCAGGGCAGCTCATTCCAGTTTAAGCAGCTCTGCTTGCCTCTTCACTTGGTCCTCAGCCTCTCCACCCTTCCTCACTATATCCCCTCTACAACGTGAACTCACCTGCTCCCGTTAAACCCATCCCAGGGCTGAGCACTGAGCCACCTACTGACCATCAAAGGAGAGTGGCTTTAATCCCCCTCCATTTTTTTTGGCATCAGCCATAATACTTGCAATGGCAGAACAGACTCAAACAGGCATTTTGGATAGAGGAACCTTTTTCTCTTAACACGTTTGCACAGTGCAGGTTGGTGAGCAGTGGTTTCGTTTCTGCTTTCTGCCCCTTGTACCTTTGTGCACGTCAGCCTCCAGCCGCTGGCAGGCTGCAGAGGAAGGTCGCTGCTCACAGACGTTATGTGGGCAACCCCTTTACGGGAACGAAATTATGCTCCTGTCTTATGACACTGCCCCATAATTTAAAAGTAAAATTCACTTTAAGTGATTACACTCATCATAAGTAATAGCCCAACAGGAGGCACAGCCCTGAATTTTCAATTTAAACTCTCTTTCAATAAAAAATAACCTACAGTTTTCAGGGACAGATTAAAATTTTGCCAAAGCTGTACAGTTTTGTGCAAAGATTGTTGGCTAAATTCCCCAGGAGCATCCCCCCCACCTGCCATCATTCACAGACACCCGACTAAGCCATGGGAGGAAGAGTTAGGGCTAATACAGTGATGGAAGAGCTGCTGAGAAACGCACAGCGAAAGCACAAGCAGTGGGAGAGGAGCCAGAGGGGACAGAGCTGCAGGAGAAGTGGAAATATTTCAGTTTCTGCAATGGGAGGAGTGAAAACCTTTGTTCCTTGGGGTATTTCCAGTGGGTCCCCTCACCAGTTCCCCCTCTGCAGCCAAAGCCTGGCTTCATGCACGTGCTCCTTGCAGTGCCTGCCTAGCTGAGGTGTGCTGCTGGGGCACAGCACCCTGGCCTCCCAAAGCAGGAGCCAGAAACAGGGAAGCCAATTCTCTGCATCACAGTGTCCCAGTTTAGCCTCTCCTGCTCACAGGCCGTCTGCTCCCTGACAGCCTTGCCCTGATGTTACAGGCATCAGCAGAGCTGTGCTCAAAGGCTGCACCTTCCAGGCAGAAGTGGAGTCATGAGCCGGAAAAAAAGCAAATACAAGCTAAAATTGCAGCTTCTTGAGGCAAAGGAGGAGGGGAAAAAAATGATGGAGTGGTTATAAAGCTCTGCATCATCTTACATAAAAGCTCTTTCTCAGCTGTCCCAGTATAAAAGTGTGAGGATTTAGTCCCTCTTTAAAACTGGCATTTCCAAGGCTGCCACTGTTTGTCACACTGCTAAAATGAAACTCGGTGATAATGGATTGGAGGCTCTGATAGTGACTGAGGTCCAGATAATCATAACAGAAAGGATAAAGGATTGAGAAACCACATATATCCAAACAACCCTAATCACTGTATCAAACTGTAAAGCAGGTTTGCATGGCAAAATATTTATTGAAGGCCGATGTGTCCAGATGAATGAATGGTATTGTTTCCAGAAACCTTCTTCTAGGGTGACAGTCACTCGGTGCTCACCTTTTGGCCCAGCATGGTGCTGGCCATGTGGAGGCAGCGAAGCCGAGCCCGGACACCAAGGTCTGCTGCCTTCCAGCTCCCGGGGCTGTGTCAGTGCAGCAGCCAGACCACTGTGTGGGACCACCGGTGACCAAAACCCACCAGTCAGCCCGCTCAGTCATAGTGCCAGCTCTGGTGGGACACCAGAGGCACCATTTGCCTCCAGCTTTGTCTCCCCTTCTCTCCCCTGACCACAGCAAAGGCAGCGCAGGGTTCCCCACAGCTCTCATCACAAGGATGGGGCAGCTCTTCTGTACTGGCTCATACTGGTGAGGGAGCAGCAGGTGGAGCCCGCAGGGGGCTGCTCTCCTGGGGTTAAAACACCCAAAAACCCAAAAGAGAAGTGAAACTGCCCTTTCTAGAACATGGAAATGCTGAGGGGGTGTTTCATGCTCCAGCAGCCAGTGAGGCGCAAAGGGCAGCAGAAATCCCCCGGTGCTGCAGCTAACCAAAGCGGTAGGTGTGGGAGAAGGGGCAGCACCTCAGGTGTCAGAAAGGAGCAGCTGAGGGGGGTGAGGAGCCATTTAGTCCCTTCTGGCACTACAGAGGGTGACAAGGGATGGGAGGGTGTCCTAAGACCCTGAGAAGAGCGGTGCAGTGCAGGCCCTGACCCACGGCCAGGATCCCTGCAGCAATTTATCCATGTTTCTACTTGCAAACTCCCTGCAAAAAGGATTTCAAGCAATGCTGCAGGATACATCCATGAGGAAAAGTGTTCAACATCGGTTCTTTAATTAGTGTTTCCTAAATGCCTGAAATTCCTATGCTGTAACATAGCATAACATTTAGAAGTGAAGAGGCACCTAAAGCATAACAAAGGCCACGGTAAAATGACCAAATTGTGATGACTGCAAGGGTGTGGGCCTGAGATCCTAAGAAAAAGTAAATGCTTATTTATTTATTTAATGAAAAATAAAAGGCAAAAAAAGGCAAGGAAAGGGGCCTCTGGAAGGAATACTTTTTGTATTAAGAGATTATAAGTAATAACAACCAGCTGGAGAATGAAAGATCTCAAATTTATGTAGAGGTTGTTGAGCTACCCAGACACAGCATGCCAAGAAGATAAACCTCTCTCTTCCAGGTCAAGTTGCTGCCAGGTAAATTATGTTTAAGCCATATTTGCAAGAAGCAATAGTGACCTCGCATGGCTTACTAAATTATTCCAGCAGACTGTTATCCTACATCTTGTTATTACCTTGAGGAAATCTGAATTCAAATCAGGGAATCAGATCTGACGACCAGGGCATCCCCATTCTCCTAGAATTGAACCTCCATTATGTTATGGGATTGTTGGTGGCATGGGGCTGGAGACTGGAAATACTGCTCAGCCCTTGAAGGACCCCAACAGGCCGTGGGTAGGGTCTGATCCATGGATCTAATACTTGTTTTTCATATGAAGCTTTCATTACTGGTGATCCTTGCAACTGAGCTGGGACAGGGAGGAGCAGTATCCAACCTCTGAGGGGTTTCTACTGACAAAGCATTTGGGCAGCACTTGGGGAACGTCTATTTGGGGGAAAGCAATTATTGTCACAGCTCTTTTGACATAATTTTATTTCATCAGTTACCATGCAGTTCTGAGCACCGAATCCAGGAACTCCTGGAAAAGGAGTTTTTTGCCCTACATGGCCCTGTGTGGGTCACAGCTCTGACAGGAACTGTGCAGGCATCCTTCCAAAAGGGGAGCAGCGCTCTCCAGCACCCTGACCCACTGCAGTCAGTAGCCTTTTTCAAAGGATAATGTGAGTTGAAATGTCCCACTAATGCCATATAGAACTACTACAGCCCTGGGGGCTGAGGCTTGCTGGCCGTGCAAGGCCAAGATGTGAGCAAAGCAGCTTTCTCCACCTGAGTCTTCAGGCTGAGAGAGAAGGACTTTAATAGGTAGAGGCTCTCCAGATGGCTCTCCAGTGTAATCAGAGCTCACAGTCAGAGTTATTCGGGCTGACTGCGGTGATGGTGCTGATGCGGTCAGTGCTTCAGCCTCCAGCCAGGAAGCTCACGCACACAGAGGCTCAGCTCAGCACTGGCATGATTGCAGCCACCCCTTGCTTAGCACTAAACCTTGCTGCAGCTTCAGATGGGTCCTGCAGCTCTGGATGCAGAGTGGTGTTTGTACAAGGGATGCTGCCAAGTGGGTCTGCGTTGTCATGTCCCACATGGGCTCTGAGTATTTGGCAGCAAAGAGAGGGATCAAGCCCCAGGCAGGATCTGTAGATGCTCGGATCTGTCCACAGCCCTCTGGCAGAGTCCGCACATGTTGGAGCCACAACTCCACCCTGAGCAGGGCTCCTGTCTGAGAAACCACCTGCTGAGAAGCCACTCACGTTGTATAAGTGTGCACAGGGTTCAGTTTGTGAGATCTGTATGTGACTGTCTGCGGGGAAGAGGAGAGGGCCCAAGGTCAGCCTTTGTGCAGAAAGGAAGATGCTGAAGAAAGCCCATGCTGCGTGTGCAGCTTCTCGCCACCTCTGCTCATACATTCCTGAAAGCTGACACCACCAGTCATTTTTTGTTTTGTTCCAAGGTGCTCATACTTCAGATGGCGGCATCTTGACATCCCCATCCATTATGTGAACGGATTGCGGAAATAACTCGGCTCTGCCTCTCCCTGTGATATTAATCCCCAGCGGCTGCCTGTAGCACAGAACCTGCCTTCCTCTGCCTCGGGCACCAGGCACCCCTGAGCTCCCCAGCCCCTGCCGTGCTTGGCTGTGAGGACGGCAGAGGAGCATTTCCAAAATTTGGCTTTCCTGCAAAACTGGAATCCAAGTTGGCACATCAGAGCTTTCCTCCTTGCTGAGCAGCCACAGGTGCTTGTGGTGAAATATAAGGCCTTTAACAAGAGCATTGTGATAATATAATATCACATTATGGGAGCCAGGCGGGCTTCATTAAGCAATGGCTGAAAATTGTACAATTGAGAAAGGAGCCAGCAAATTAAGATCCACAGCTCTTGTGCGTACAGCAAAACATCATTAGCTTTGAGGTGGGGGACGACGTTACCTTCTACACCCTGTTGACTTTCAGTGCTTGTGTTCTTAATGTGCACACAGCAAGCTGGTTCAGGAAATGCAAACTGTGGTAATTGCTCCAAATCTCGGCTCATCATTCCTGGGAACAGATGTCACTGGGGAAGGGACCTGCGGAAGGAGGAGGGGAGGAGTGATGGGAAGGCCTGGAGAGAAGAGAAGAAAATCAGGGTACTTTCACATTAGTGAAATGGGATACCCATCTGGACACACAGAGGGGGCTGGCAGCACGCAGTTACTGCACAGGATCTGGCCATGACATCTTGTACTTGTTTTTACCAGTGGGCACTTGTGTGATCAGCAGCACTGAGGAGAAAGCACATCAGATGGGGGATGCATCAAAGGCTGAAAAACAAAACCTTCCTTTGCTTAAGCATTGCTGGAACACTTGCCTAGCTGTAAAAAGCTAAGTTGATTTATTCTCTACTTCTTTTTTTTCTTTCTTTCTTTCTTTCTTTGGGGAAGGGGAGGGAGAAGAAGGGAGGAAGACCTGAAGTGGAAAAACAAACCCCCAAAAAGAAGCAGCTGTGGAGCCGCATGTGTGAATGCTACAGAGGAAAGCAAAGACGCACTGACAAAACAAGCCAGGAATGCTGGGGCCCGAGCTCTGAAACACATACGGTTTATGTTGTTCTTACCACAAACCAAAAATATGTTCCCATTCGAAATGGTCGAATCCACAGCTGTTTTAAAATCCCTTGGTACTTCTGAGACAAATGATCCAAGTCAGACTGTGCTAACAGGGTCAGTTTGAGAGCCAAGCGAGAGCTGTGACTGATGCAGAATCACTGCAGCTCCATCCCTTTCCACATCAATCATTGCCCAATGAAAATCCTGTGGGGCTGTCGGACTCTCTTACAATATTGTTTACATTAGGAGATGATGTAAAGCTCCTCCAGCAAAACTGTACTGCTCGATGATGATCCTCACTAACAACAAGCGGGCTTAAGTTGCAGCTGCAGGACAGCACAGAGAGATGCAGGAACATACCCCCAAATTTACATCTACAAAAGCAGTCATTAATGTTTCATAAAACACACCCATTGATTCATCTCTGCAGGCAAATTCTCTCCCTTTAAACTGATGATTATAAAGCACCTTGGGGCGACTCTACATCCTAGGCACTCTATAGACTAGCTGCACTGATATTGTCATAAAAGCTGAAATGGCTTTAATACATTTCCTCACAATAGCAGTTTTAATTCACTCTGAGAGGGCTGGCTGTCAGGAAAATAATATTTTTCTCAGATTCACACCTGAGGTCAAAACCTTGCCCTCCATGCCAGAGCTAATAAATCACACTTCTTTTTTTTCCTGCTCCCTTTGAATTGCTAGGAAGGTGTCTTGTGGAAAGACAAAAATGGGTCTTTGAGGGAGAGTGGCACAGAGGGGGAGGGCCACGGAAAAGGCCCCGGCGACATACTGTAATCACGTATGGGGAAGGGAAGGCTTACAGCTGTTCCCTGCCTTGAAAAGAAAGCCTCAGCACCTGTTTAATCTTGACTGAAAGGTCTCAAGTTATGGCCTTTATGCTCTAATACACCCCCATTAAATATTTGCATATTAAACATACAGGAAAGAAGCGCTGCCTGAAGTGACGGGGAGTGAGCAGCATGGCAGCCTCCCTCACTTGCCAAGTGTGCTTCTCATCGGGCCCTCCTTTTCACTCTTGGGTGCTTCAGAGCTGTGCTTTTTCCAGGCACTAATCCCCCAAGCACACTCTGTCTGGAGGTGTCTGCAGCCCAGAAGCAATGGTTCTAGTGGGATTTTTTAGCTTGGCTTCCCTGGCACCAGCCTCCCTCCTCAGTGATGCCAAGGAGAATCCTGAAATCCAGAAGCATTTCCTTCTACTTGTAGCCCCTGCTGTATCCCCCCAAGACCCCAGAGGTCCTGTTGCAACTGGACCCAGACAAAAATGTTTTCTCAGGATGCTCACAGCACCCCCTGTCATGAGCTCATCACCTGGGAGGGCAATTGCTGCTGAACTGCTCCTGCTTCTCCACTCGTTTTGGGCCATTCCTCTCCACCTCCCACCTTACAAGCCACCAAAGTGCCCTGAGCAGGCTGGGACACCGGTGCCATGCCTGCTGTCCCACCAGGGAGCTGCTGCCTGGCTGGGAAGCTCTCACAGTGACGGGAGCATTCGTACGGAGGTGCCTGAGGCTGCTCCATCCTCCAGACGGAGCTGCTGGTGATGAATGCTCTGCTTCATGGCACCACAGTGCTCCGGTCCTGGGGACAACAGGAAATGTGGTCACATGAGCCATTTGGCCACGCACATTTGGCAGATTCAGCTTAAAACCAGGCCTTACATGTGGTTTTAGAGTTAGCCAATATCTGGTTTGATATTCTGTTGACACTGTCTGTTTTTAGATGTGGTTTCAAGCGCAGGCCTCACAAGCGCTCCTGTCCTGACAGAGTGCTTTTCATCTGGGGAGGAGCGGCAGGAGGAGCTCCCTCAGCTCACGAGATGGAGCTGGACCAGCATCAGAAGAAGATTTGAGCACAGGCGTCTCTGCAAAGGGTGTGAGCACTTTTATGGGGCCTTCAGGCTCTCCAGCTGTCATGTGAATTGCAACCTTGGCCCTGGATGGTTCAAGAGAAGGGTTTACAAGCTGCTGGTGTCCCCCCCGTGCCTGGTGTCCTTGCTAGAAGTTTCCAGAACAGTCCTGGATACACAACAGCAGCAGTTCCCAGCCTCCCCTTCCTCTTTCAGAGACCACCACACAGCAGCAAGGTCTCACCACATCTCCTGTCACTTGCCACTGACTGAGGAGGGGTGGGTCGCACGGACTGGGGGGTCTCCTCCCCAGGGTGTCACAGCAGGGAGAGATGGAGGCTCCCTTCCCAAGCCTGGACAGAAGAAGTGTGTGCATGAGAAGGTACAAGGTAGCTTGTTCCTCCAGCCTCGATGCCTCTGTGTTTAGTGTCCCTACACTACAGTGTCAAAGAAAGGCGCCTCGTGCTGGGAAAGGGAGAGGGTGAAAGCCCGATACTGCCTGATTTCTAGGGCTGTTCCCTCCACTGCTGCAAACTGGCCCCTCAAAATGCACTGCTGCCCACACAAAGGAGCTTTATGCTGATGGGAGAGACTTTTATTGTGCCGAAGGAGCTTGTCAATACAACAGCCCTCTTTGTGTGGCTGCGTCACCCATCAGCCATATGCAGTCCCAAGGCAAGGCTTGCATACTGTAGAGGGCATTACATGATCCCTCTGCACAGAGATACATTCAGCTCAAACAGTGTTATTTTTGTCTTATTTTTTAATGACTCTTGGGGGGGTGGGGTAGACATAGACAATGGCAGGGAAAGTGAGCACGAGCCCTGCAGATATTTTATGTCTTTTCACTTACAAACATGGAGAGAAAAAAAAAAATCACCGAGGTCCTGATGTGCCTAATTGCCCAGCAGTGGCAGAAAGCGAGTTGGCAGCGTCTGCTCAACCTGCACAGGCTGGTGCTTCACCTCACCATATGTCTGCTCAGCCACTCATGACTCACCCGAGCAAGCCACATGGCAGCTTGGACACTCCATCAGGGCTGTGCATGCTGTTCTGGAGGAGCAGTCAGAAATAATTCCAAATGTTCAGCGTTCCTGTCCTTGCTGGAGACTAGAACTGGGCTATTATGATGCTTTTCTATTCCTTGCTTCATTATAAGCATTACAGATGTTGGGAATGTCACCCTGCCCTATTACCAGTCACAACTTTAAGCAAGCTGTTTATTTACAATGACCAACTATTTCCTATTGCTCTCTACTGACTGGATTATCTTTCAGCCTCAAAACATCTGCAGCCACATATTAGCTGGTCATAAATGCCCTCTCTGTCAGGCGTTATTGCTAAATTACCCTGAGCTGGAATGGTCATGGGCTGTCAGAGGTCTACAAGGTTCAGCTATCACTGCCACTCAGCTGCAGGAGGATTTTCTGAAACAACACAGCCAGCAGATCCCTGCATCCAGCTGGCTCCTGCCTTCATTCCACCAGCAGAAGACAGCACTGCTGGGTGTTACAACAGTTCCCCTTCCACCAAACTGACATATTTCAGGATCATGCTCAGCAGCACTCAGAGGTCCCAGCTCCTAGTACAGAAGTACATCTTTACCAGGTTATATGTATTTCTACATTCTGTGAAGAGGTCTCAGTTTCTTGGTTCTTGCTGCTGAGGGAAGAAGAATGCCTGCAAATTTTTTTGTTGTTAGTGTGTCATTATCGGTATACCACAATTAGATGTGCAAGTATGGTAAAAGGTATTTCTGCCTGAGGTAGTGCTAGCAGTGGCAAGGGTTAACAAATGCCTTGGTGTGAGCATTGCATACATTTATCCCTCTTGGCTTTTAGCCTCCTAGCAGCAAAAAGTTGACAAGTGCTTTTCTGTAAATCTGCTGTCCTGTTAGGGGCTCAGTCAGGCAAAAATCTCGATTCCTTTTCTTAAGGCAAAGAAACAAAACAACTTTGTAGGGCAATAAGACAGCAGGTACAATCTTAGACATTTATGTTATTCATTGCAGGCTCAGCATTTTTTCTCCTGATACGTTTTTATACCCCATGATTGTCAGATATGTGAGCCCCTCTTCTGAATCAAGTGCAGCACAGAGCAGTCCCAAGGGGCAGAGGGAAGGACACAGCAGCCAGCACTACCACTCTCTACCACCTCTGTGAGTACTGGGAAGAACTTGATCCTTACAGGATTCCTGTCCCTCCCAGCAGCTGCAGGCAGCACGCTCCAGTGCCTGAGACACAGATGGAAATATTTTCCTCACAAGCACTTTGCAAACAAGCACACGGCAGCCAGGCAGCCTCTCCCAGCACCCACGAGGGGCCGCATGAACCCCCTCCGTGTGTCTGACCAGGAGGGAGCCAGGAAAGGGCTGCTGACACCGATCCCTGCCCACCAGCAGAGGAGAAAGGAGCCTAGATCCCTGCCCACCAGCAGAGGAGAAAGGAGCCTACCAGGGACAGCAGGTGGCAGAGGCTGTGCTGTCACCAGGCAGCCCAAATCCTCCACGAAATGGCTACCAGCCGAGGAACAGTCAGGGCTGCGGCTGTCTGCAGAGCTTTGGGTCCACCCCTCTTGGTTCGGCGTTTCAGCCTCCCTTCTTCCCTAATCCTCTAACAGCTATCTGCTGTAGTGCAAGAGTAGCCCTGACTGAGCTGCATTTTTTTTTTCTTAATCTTTTCAGGCTGCCAAAATCCAAGCTGTCAAATACAGGTTAGCAGACTGAAAACTCAGATGTCCATTCCTGACTGAGTTTTCCACATGGGCTGGATGCATTCAGAACAGCTTTTAAGGTCAAAGCACCCATTCTTTTCACCATGCCCATCCTCCTTGGCAGCCAGTCGCTCATTGCCTGTCGTGTTCACTGCACTCCTCTGAGAGCACCGTTGTTCACGCTCACTAGTTTCATGCAGCTCTGGCACAAGGCATACATGGCTACAATTGATTAGGGCCAAAAGCAAGGGCTTCGTGACACACATCCCTTGTGTAACATAGTGCACAGGGATCAAAAATTTCCCAGCCGAAGTGTTTGAGACTAACCTGAGGCAGGGGGATTCCAAATATGAAGAAAGTGTGCCTAAAGACCCTCCGTCCTCACCTGGAAACAGGTGTTCTGCTTACTCACACACCTGAAGGGACTTGACTGTGCATATGCAGCCAAAAGTACAGCATACTTAAACTCATCCTGTGTTACCCATGAAGAACAAGGTATTGGAGGCCTTTAATTTGCCACCCACGCCTGAGTGCTGAGTGCTATACATCTGGGCTGAGAGCATCACATTCACTGGTAGATGTCATCTGTCATTGTTCCAGTGTGGGAGAAACCTGTTAATTTTGCCCTGATGAATATACTAGTCCACCTCCCATCTTTCCTGCTACCTTATGAGTTTCCTTCACATGCCACAATTTCTCTTTTGGACTTACATCTCTGAGGGCAAGGACTGTCATACCTGAGCCAGGCTCGTGCACAAGGCAGCACAGCGAGTACTGAGCAGGGTGACACAGAGAAGCCTTAATGCTGGATAAACTAGGATAATAAAAGCAAAGTCTAGCTGCTGGAATCAAACTAAACTTTCCAATCCATTTCTGCCAAGGCCCTCCAAGGTGCTGACTTCAGGACACTGCCCAGCTCACTGGGATTTAGGCTGCTGAGATATGAGAGGAAGGCTGTTTTTGCATGTCACACTGCCAGAGTCCAATCTGATTGATTTCTTAGATTCTCACCCACCAGAATTACCCCTGAGAAGCCACAGCTCATTTTCAAAGGTTTCAGGGAAACTCAGAAGCTGCATAAATATTAAAGCATGGTCTCTCCTAATTAGATGATCAATAAAGTGCAGTCAAAATTATGTGAATAATCATCGTTCCCTGCAATGCTGTATACAATTATTTTGACCTCAGCAACTCCAGCCCTGGCTATGTTAAGACAAAGTAATAAGTCTGAGTTAAGTATCTGGGATGCATTTGCAGACAGGTGCATTATTGTTTTTGGATTTTTTTTTTTCTTTTGTCTGAAGTGTAAAGAATGGGCCACTGCCAGAGGCAGGGTACCAGGCTTGACAGACCAGTGGTCTGATCAGGTCTGGCATATCCTTTGTTCCTCTGTTCCAATTTAATGCCTGCTGGGAGTGAATTCCAGCCATGTGGGGATGTTTTGCCAATGAATATTTACCAACATCCTGACTATCCTGGGAATACAGTTAAAAAAACAACTTTCAGTGAAGTGAACACATACTAGAATTAGCACTCAGAAATAAGTCATGAGCATATTTCTTTAACACTGAAATAAACAACAAAAACATACTGGTTCAGTTCACGTGTACAGTTAGGACTAAACCAACCCAAGGGCACATACTCTATATGTCTCTGTTACAAGACCTAAATTTCTAGCCAATTATAAACCTGTGTGTCATGTTGTAGTAAAGCATTATTTGAATGATGCATTTCATCCTTACAGCCCAGTAGTCCGATAGACAGATGGCAATCTGATTTCTTTAACAGCAGAGAAGCTGACGCAGTAAATGCATAGCTGTGTGTAGCTAGCCCCTATCCAAATCCTTGAATAGTGCCAGGAACACCTTCATCACACTGAGTCCATGTGTATGTTAGTACACATCACCTTTATCAATGGCTTTCCTAGCTAAGGTTTGGGGACCACTTGCTTATCTGCAGGAACTGGCTGATGATGCAGCACTTGTCCTCACTCCTTTCTAGCTGCTAAACTCCATTAAAACAAGCAAGAAATCAATGACCCTCTTCCCAGCTGTCACACAGAAGTGTAAGTAATTGCAGCAGCTATGGGGATGGCATGTCAGTAGCTGAAGGCAGGAGGTGGGTTCTGTGACCATGTGTGGAGGTGGAGGACATTGCCACCAGGTGATCTCTGCTCCAACCAGTTAATGAGTTTCAGCCCCCACACTGGATTGTTTCAGCTATGGAAGCAATGGTAGGAGGAGGTAAACATGAGCTGTTCCTGGCCTCAAACACATCAAGTGAGGCCTGTGAGGACAGAGAGCATCCAAGGTCTTCAGTTTCCTCTTCTCTAAATGAGCTCCAAGAGAAAGAAACACACCTGGGCACAAGCTGTGCAGCACGGCACCGTTAGCAGGGACTGAAGGGACAGACTCGGCCTCATGGAGTACCAGGTGCCAGGGGTGATTCCTGGTCATGGGGACATTCTACTTCTGCTTTATAGACTGGGCCAGTTCCACCTCCCAGTCCAGAAGTACAGAGATGCTCCAGCCTATGTGGTGCTCCACAAAACAAGACTGGCAGCCACACCATTTTACAATAGCACATGACAAGTATGGGAGATCTTCTGAATTTTAAGACTTTCACATTGCATTCACTTGTGTTTTCTGGCTTTTTCTTATAGTAGAAGGGTTATAGAGTTGAGCTTTTTGGTGTATTTTTGCCTATTTTATGCTCAAAACATCCTGTAAGCCCTTAATTCTGGAGTCTATGACTTGGAGAAAAAAGATATCAAAGACTCACAGTGAAAGCTCTGGCAATGCAAATGTTCTGTTCTGCTCTGTGATGTTGACCCGCTGTCCTGCACACAAATCCCCAACCTCTAGAGGGGAGAGAGTTTCACCTTCCCACTTTCATGTGCAAAATGATGACAGAGTCAGGATTTTCTCAGACGGATGCTGTTTTGGGCAGGGAGTTGAGCAGGGATGCAGATTTGCCAGTTTCACCTTGACTCACAGCACTTTAATAAAACCCAGGCTCTTGGAAGAGCATGCCTCCTGCCATCCATGCCCTCGCTGGCACTGCCCTTCTTCCTTCCCACAGAGCCCTCACTGCAGGCCAAGAAAGAGAAACAACTCTGTGCAGTTTCTACTTCTTCCTCCACCTCATTTGGGCCTGGCGTGCATGACTAGCAAACTTCTGCATCTCGTTGGCAAGAGCAAGGGAGCAGCACAAGTGAATTGCTAACGGGCAGCCCTGTGAGGGGATGTGTATTTACACCTCCTCCGGTCCTAGATTATTTGGTGTGTTGTGAATCTGACTGCAGTGAAAGTAAGAAGGAAGAGCTCGAATACTTATACAGGTCATCATATAACCGCAGGAAATGTAGGACAGACATTTTTGCATTAATCTGTAATGTTAAGCACTTAATCAACAACTTAAATATTCTTCAAATTCCCAGCTTGAGTGACAGCATCTGAATAGTTTTGTACAAATTAAGTGGGCTTAAATTTAAGCACATTAAGGTTCCCTAATTAGTAGTGACAGTCATAACCAGGGTTTCAGCTATGTATATTTATGTCGCAACACAGATAGGGTGTTCAGTCTAGATTTGGAGGATCTAAGAGCTTATAGAGTTCCAAAAATATACGTAATGGACCAAAGCATTGGAAATATGACATCTGCTCCAGTGCACAAAAAAGACTGTGGGTCTGTTCCTTTGAGAGCATTAGCATTGCTAGAAAATATTAACTCCTAAAAAAAGTGTCAGCTATTATTTGCAAGCATGGAGCCACATTCCTCACATGGGACTTTCGAGGGCAGCCTGTCTGTTTTGGTATCTGTCTAGGATGCTCCTCTCTTTTTAGTTTCAGATAGCCCTGCAGTCTTTAATGTACGTACCTTCACTATCCTGGCAGGGTAGCAGAGTGCTGTCACCAGTCTTTTAAAGATGGGGAGCATGAGACTTTAGCTTGCCCACAGTCTCTGAGGTAAAGCAGGGAATAGAAAGACTGTCTTCAAAATCCCTGTTTCCCTTTCATCCTTCCTCCTGGATGGCTCTGCTGTTTAGGCAGCAGCTCCTTTATGTGTAGGTCTCCTGGTGTAAAGTGCACATGAAAGCAGTGGTTGGCTCTGCAGCCACAGCTGTCTGGCTGCATGCTCCTGGTTCAAAACCAGGGTCCATAAGGTTGTCAGGAAAGGCAGCGTCACTATTTTTGTTCAGTACTCAACAAATAATAAGCAACTTGCAAATCATTAATATTTTAATGCTGTTATTCATAACTTTGTCATTTACTTGGGTGCCCTAAGTGCTATTGCTATTTTATCCTTCCCATAGTGATCAAGCCTGAAGTCCTATTTACAGGGCTACAGCTTTGGCACAACTTCCACACTATTAACGACCAGGCTCATAACCAGCAGCAGAAAGGAACTGCACAGAGGGCTTTACAGTGCTTGTGAAGGCTGTTGTTAATGCCTTACACTCAGCTCCAGCTTGCCAGATATAGTCTGGAGTTAAACACATTAAACACTGCTTCTACAGTGGCTTTCAAAGATTTGTCTTCACATGGATTTCTTCAGGACCTGAACGATAAACATTTGCTTAGTCTTTCCTCCTTCTACCTCAAAATTTCATCAAATATTTGGTATTTTTCACTTCTCAAAGCCTAAGCCCTGGTGTATGATACATGTGGGCTGCGAGACCCTGAACAGCTATATGAATAATGTAATTTTTTTTTATCTGGAAGTCAAAATTGCTATAAAAGCGTGAACCACCAAATACTTTCCTCAAATCAGAGCTAAAGGAAATATCCAGAAGGTTCAAGGCTTTCTTCCTTGATGGGAAGATGGCTTGGCTTGGCTCTGGCCTAAGCTGTTCCGAGATCTGATATTTCTGGACCCCAGCTCATTGAGGGTGGCTGGGGACAGGCTGCCTGAGCTGGCTCAGGACAGGCTCTGCTCCTCAGAGCACTGTTTGGCAGTGCCTGTGCTCCCCTGCAGGGGCCTTTTAGGCCAAAGTTAGGTGCTAAAAATACAACACCTTTTATCATATTATTATATGGAAAAAAATATGCATCAGTCCTTAAACCATGAGGCTATGTGGTCAATCTGTATTGAGTGTGCACCTGAGAATAGGAAAGACGTTAGGAAAAGGCCTATTGGACACCCTAAATGAATATCGTACATCTCTGAAAATGCAAGGTGTATTTTTATTTTTTTTAGTATCTAATATGCAAGACACAAAATTATCAGACTGTGATCTCTCGGAAGGGGAACAAGCAGCAGGAGAGTCCAGCCCTTTGGGCTCAGACCTGGTCCCCACAATGTCAGGGGCGCGCAGCCTCGGAGGGGACGGGGCTGTGCTAGAGAAAAAGAGCATTTCCTGGTGTTGCTGCTAGCTGCCGCTGTCAGGGAGCTGGGTGTAAACCATTTTAAGTCTGAGTTCAGCACTTGGATGAGGGGCATGCCACTTAGACGTAAGCAGTGCTGACGGTCCCTGGGGCCTGGCAGCAGTGGGAGCTGGCCTGTGCCTGCGGGGTGGAGCCTGGAGCCCTGCATGGCCTGCACTGCCAAAGCCTGGCGTGCAAAGAGGAGGTTTAAGTTGTCTAACTTAAACCTTTATTAACAGGCAGTGTGAGCATGTCTGCATGGCTTTGTCATCACATCCCTGGGAAACGGCATAGCCTCTTGTGCTGAATAGCATTTGCATGGGTAAGGAGCAGTGTTTTGTCCTTGCCTGGTGGCTCCCTCGTGCAGGGGAGGCATCTGGACACAAAGAGCCCTTCCCTGTGCCCACACAGGAGGGCACGGCAGGGGCTGTGCCAGCTTCAGGCCTTCCCTGAGCCATCAGCTTCCCTGTCTAGACACTGGGACGGCTATTAGATCCAACTCGGATTGGAGACATGTCTCTGGCCGAGTTACCTGGGCAGTCAACCATTGTCAGAGACTAGAACGGACTGGGAGCTCAGCCCGTTGGGTTTAGACCAGCTGAGATCTTGTGAGAGGGGAGCTGGTCCCAGCAAAAGAAGTCTGACATCAGGATGAGACATGGGATACAAAATGGTCAAAATTAGGGGCAACCACCAGCTCAATTACAGAGTCTAAGCTACCTCTCATATACCATAGTTGGTAAAAAAAGTAGCAGTGCTGGCTGATGGTAAAAGGATTGATAACAAACATAGTGACTTTTTATCTCCTGTTTACTGTCCTAACATTGGCATATTGCAACTATAAATGCTTTAGATAGACCAGAGTGAACCCCAGACATTCGGTCACAGCAGTCCTACACTCCTGGATATCTAAAGCCTGACAGGTACCGAGAAAGACTGTCAGAGGTGTACAATGACAAGACTAGGGGCAACAAACATGAGGCAGAACGTGGGAAAAATGACCTTCACAGTGACAGGTTGGACAAGATGACTTCCAGAGGCCCCTTCTGACCCAGGTTACTCCATGGCTTTGAGGCACAGTCCTGGCTAACCTGCTCAGATGGTCACCTCAAGCCTCTGCCATCAGAGATGGGAAGCGAGTGCTGCAGAGCACAGGTGAGGTGAGGATCCTCACAGAACAGAGCACAGGTTCCAGGTGAGGTCCTTTGAGGTGACCACTCTTTTCTGAGACCTTCAGGAGATTAGCCAGGTAAATAGGTGTGTGTTATTGGATTGTGGGAATATGCTCCCTAATTATCTTCTATGACACTAGTATGGCTGTGAATGCTTAATTCTGTTGGAATGCTAGTTCTACGTTTTCTTGCAATCAGGACCCAAACCTAAATCTTTTTGTTTCTTTCCAAAAGCCTGAGTGAATACCATTAGTATTGCAAAGCTTTTAATCACATGTTCAACTTTATTAATATGGACATTATTGGTGAGACCAAAGCATTCATATCATGTGCCACCTTCAGACAAAAGTCCGAAGTGTGGTGTGCTGTATTTTTCACTGGGATTTTCTGTCCACTGCTTGTTTTTACTGTCCTAGTTGTGAGTGCTACATGCAGAACATAATCAGATGTGGGAATTGTGCTGGTTTCAAAACTGAAGAAAAAGACAGTAAATGCTGGAGTGAATAACCAATTTGAATTTCCTATTTTTCTTTTAAATTACCTATCTCAATTTCATTTACTAGGAATTTTAAATTACTTGTCATGCTACTACTAATACACAAGCTAGCTGTGGGTCAGTCCACATTGCTAATTAGCTGAAGTCTGGGCCAGGAGCCGTCTTATCCTGTGCTCATTTACACCTCAGACCATAAACCTGGGTTATAGTGTCACTGTCAGCTAGGATTGGGAGTTTTCTCTGTCCTCAGCCTCACTGGTGAGTGGGCTTAAGAAATCCTGAACTTTTCCCTTAGGCACCTTCTAAAAGATTATTCTTCCTTCCTGCTGAAGATAATAGTCTACATTTGGAGCTTTCAAGTACCTGAAGTTACCGTGAGCTTATAAAGGCTCTGGCAAGTTCCTGTAACTGCTTGTATGCTGTGTTACGACACTGTATTGTACAACAAATATATTTTAAGACTTCATCCTATCACTGTCTCACATGAGAGCAGTTCAGTCTGCCCTGATGGTGTCCCGAAAGCTGTGCTTTTCAGTATGTATCTGCAGGCTCAGGGCACAAAGTTATAGAAACTCTCCTGCACATGTTCAGCTTCATCTGAAATTCATAGAGGCTGGCAGGTTTTGCCCCAAATTTTCTCTTTCTGGAATTTATGTATATGCAGGAATTCACAGTTGTAGCTGGGTGGTAAAACAGAAAGAGATGAAGTGCCTCCAAAAGCAACCTATATACCAGTTCACATCCAGCTCTGATTGCCTTGAAGACCAGAAAATAGCCGCCTTGTCCATTAGCTTTCAAAGAGCAATAACCTCTGTAAAGTATTGGGATACCTCATGTGCTAAGGATGTTCTGAGCAGTGCTTTTCATTCTTCCAGAGATAAGAGTTTGCCTGAAATTAGAAAATTATAAACCATAAAGCCCTGTTAGATCTTTCTACTTTTCCCGATTGATAAAAGGTTTGGGATGGAGTAAAATAGCAGCATTATTTCCTCAATTTATTCTAGACATGATTGATTGTAGCACAGAAAGTCTCTACTTCAGGTTATCCAGCGTGCAAATGCTGGATGTACAAGAAGTGGGAGGACTTGTCAGCTCTTCAGAGACACTTTCTTTGTAGGGGTGAACCCTTTACTTGAGTATTTGATGCACGCAGGGAGGAAGGTGTTAATCTGTTCACATCCAAGGCACAGTCTGCAGGCTGCTGGTAATTGCTGCCCCATAAATGTGCCTGTCATGCCTCCTTAGTCTTTAAATATCCAAACTCAAAATAGATGTCTGTGCAACATGTTGAGCCCAGCACTATTGTTTCACGAGGCAGTGTTATTCATTTAGCTCCAGCCAGCTGCTCTCTATATTCAGCTTGGAGGAGCAGACTGGAATTTGTAACCAGACAGGCAGGCTGGGAAGCTATAACTTATTCCCTGGGCTGATCAACCAGTGCATCAAAAGTACAGTAAACAAACGCCCACTGGAAGCCCATTCCAACGCTGCATCCCCTCCTTTCCCCTGCCGCAAATAGTAGTGACTGGAAGGGAACCTGCCTTCATAAACAAATACCCTAGACTTTAATTCTAGTATCAGCTGCATGACATAGTGTTATTGGTATGTTAAACATGGCACAGAACAGCAGGATACACTGTTAGGTCACACATGGCAATATGAAATATGAGGTTAAGGTCTGTGCCTTCTGCTGGGTGGGGACCTGGAGTGGGTCAGTTGTTTGTAACTATATTGCCCTCTACTGACAGATGCACAAAGAGGTTGAGGCCCTACTGCTGTAAACCCCGCGTAGGGAGAGGCTGTCGGTCGCTTGAGGCGAGACAGCAGCATGAGGTGGTGTCTTGGCCCAGCCGGGCAGGAGATACCAGCTTTCATCTCCTTTGGTGGAGACACCACTTATTCTAGTCCCACAGACACGTGCTTGGCCATGAGTTGACGCTCTCCGCTGAGAGTCTCTTTCTTTTCCTTTTTTAACACAAATGAGCAATTGTCTAAGATGTTTTCTCTGCATTCTTCAACCTTTTGTGGACATTGGGAGCAGCCATGTGCACAATCCAGCTGCATCGAACAATCCTCGGGAGCGGGAGTGCCTCCAGCAGCTCCCTGCAGCTGTGAGGAGGCTCAGCCCAGGCACATCCCTGTGCCATACCTACGGGGGCTTTCCAACAAGGATGACCTTGATAAACCAGGAGGTCTGCCACCCTGTCCCCCTCTGTGAAATATCAAAGCAGCTGATGACTTCAGGCCAACAGTTCTCAGTTGATGGTTGTGGCTCTGCAGGGGCCTGTGGGGACTGCCAAGGCCGACAGAGCAGCGGGCTAAGCAGGCACAGTCTCGATTTCATCTGTAAATCACAAGCGCCTCTTTGGCCAGTTTCTTGCCTTCAGAAGTGGTGCTGTCTTCTCCCTGTAACTCCCTATACGTCTTTGAACCACATCCAGCAACACGCGGGTTGCAGAGGAGATGGCATTTACCTGTGGAGCCGTAGCTCAAAAGGCTGAGTTGGCATATGAAAATAAAAAGGTTGTGAAGCCCTGCTCTGGGGCAACAGTGCATTTTACCAAGGCAGCTCCCCTTCGCTGACCTCCGTTTAGGTGAGGTGGCAGGAGAGCTTTAAAGAAGGCAAATTCCACAGCAAGGAAGTGAGGACAGCAAGAAGAGTTGTGCTGAATCCTCTCGATGAGCACTTCGTACAATCAAGACTCATTTAAATATGCTCATGAACGCAAGGAGAAAATTCAAGTGCTATGCATTTTCCCAAGGGAAATTTCCATCTGTGCCTTTTTCCACAACAACCCAAAGAATACAGACTTCTTGTTGGTGCTGTGCAGTACTTTTTGACCCAAAAAGATATTGTTTAATACCAGGAGTAACCAACAGAAAAGGCATACTTGTTACATGAGAAAACATTTATATGTGCATTTGTGCAAAAACTGTGTGCGCAGTGCACGTGTTTGTTTAACTGGAGGCGTACGAACTGGACAGGAAGTTACATTTCAATATTTTAACAGAGTCTGGTGCTTTTAAAGGTACTGGGCAGAGGAAATGATGTTACCAGTTATATACGTCCACGTCTGTCTTCCGTGAGCAGCATACTCTGGGTGCATACTAAGGGGAGTTTCCCTTCAAGGAAAAATAACGATTAAAACCAGCACAGTTGCTTGGGGCCTGAATTATTTTCATCCAACAGTTGGTGGCTTAGAAATGTTTTCAAATATCCTACAAAGCCATCTGTGAGGCTGCTGCAGCATGGTGCGTGTGGGACGGGGCAAGACCCGAGGAAGGAAGCCAGCCAGCGACCGGCTCACCATCAGGTGTCATCTCCGTGGCTGGAAGTGCTGGCAAGGAGGGAAGCTGGACACGGGAAGGAACTGAGCAGAAACAAGTCGTGCGTGAAGCCCAGGAATAAAAAGAATAAAAACAATGAAGCTGAGGTAATGGGAGAACTCCTGCCATGTAGGAAGGGGAGCAGGCTGAAGCTTGTTCCAGCCCAGTCGCTCTGGGGCAAGCATGTACATCACGTGAGCGTGCACCCAGGGCATTATTTATAGCTGGCAATTGATGCCCCAGTTATTTATTGAGGTGTTTACACAGAAGGAAACCCCCAAGTATAGGAAACATGCTACTCCAAGTCCCCAGTTTTTCCCATGACTTCATGTATATGCTTTCTCCAGCTTTATTTAGGCTCATGTTCTTTATTTAAAAAGCATAGGAACTAATGATTGCAGTGCTGATAAGCATTTATTAGTGTCGGTGTGGTCCCCTCCTGTGGGCTGTGCCGAGGCTGTGCAGGGGCACCCCATGCTGACTTGCCTATGCCAGGTCTCCATCACCACCGCCCTCAGGGGCACAGGTGCCAGAGGAAGGTGAAGGTCCCTTTTGGGGCCAGCCCCACTGCAACCATCCCGTGCCCCTTCACTTGGCAGCTCTGTGTACCGCTGTCCTGAAACAGAGACTTCAGTTCTGTCCTGAAAACATCACACCTGTCTTACTGAAAACTGGAGGAATCCACAGCCCCTGTTAGCAGCAAAGAGAGAAGACTGTGATTCCTTAGCAAACATTTAATGCTTTAGAAAGGAAAAGAAAAAAAGAAAAAAAAAAAAAAAAAAAAAAAAGGAAAAAAAAAAAACCACTTCACATACTATTTGGAATGCCATTGCTTTACTTTTAAAAAAAAAATACATTCAGGCAATAAGTCCACTGGCTTTCTTCATACATAATTTCCCATTGTTACCATTACACACACTTGTTATAGAAGGCTACAACACAACACTTGCAATTCTGTACTTAAGTGCACACATGTAAATATAATCCTCCCCCAAAGCGGCTTTCAGAGATACTTTTTTTCCTAGCACAACCATGATTTGTCACGTAGCACTTGAGTTTCTTGGACCTGTGGAAAAAAAAGCATCACCTTATTTGTTTTCTGAGCACTCCAAAACCTTTCCAGCAAGCATTCTGGGGACTTTCACAACCCACCCTATTCTCACCCTATTCTGCTGTTGCTACTTAACCAGCTCCTCCACTGCAGTGAGTCCCGTGTCTGAGTCTTGCACCCGTACTAACATCAAACTGTTTGGCCAGCTAGTGCACACAGGTAGATTCCATTTCCACATTTATAACCTGTCTCAAAGCTGAGGCCTGGTTGGCTCAGCTGTGCAGCTGTCGATAAACACTGGCCACATTCACCCGTTTGGTTCTTTGAGCAGGGTGAACCTCACATTGCTGCAGTTAGAAGTGAGGGAGTTTATTTATCCGGGACCTTCCAGCTGAACTGTCCTGGATATCATCAAATATTCAGATAGACATGGATCTTCTCTTTCATATGTTTTTTCTCCCTTTCTTTGCCTTTCCTATCAAAATTTGATGTGTAAAGATAGCAGGCTGCTCCTCACTGGGAGAACATTCAATTTTAGAACCACAGAATAACGTTTGGAAGGGACCTTGGGAGATTGGGAGATCTCACCCAAACCCCCCTCACAGCAGGGGGGTCTATCTTGTACCAGAGAGCCTCATGCTGGACATGGTCCTGGCCTCACACCAGGTGACTAAAGGGGAGTCATCGCTTTCTCTGGCTTCGCTTAGCCTCTGGCTTCCTCAAAACATACCGTAAATAATGGGAGCAAAAGCAACTATTGTTGTGTTTCTGGGAATGGGGACATCATAAACAGGATTTAAAAATCTGTTACCTCTTCCTTTCCTGTCCCCAGCTGAGGCTTTAAGCTGAGCACCTGTGAGTTTCTCTTTAGTAGTCAAAACCTGCCCGGGAGCCACCTTTTCATCTTCAGTTTCCCCTCTTGACAGTCCAGGAGAAGACAGCACAAAGGAGAGAGGAAAGCAGCCACTTTTAACTTTTCTTTCTACACCTTCCTGGTCCACAAAAGCCAAAGCAATGCTCTCATTTGATTTCTTGTAAGCAAGGAAGAGGCATTTAGCCCAGCTGCTCTGTTCTGTGTACATAATTTTAAATTGCTCGCATTAATAACTTTATGTTAATAAAGAGTAGTTTGTGTAAAGAAGAAATTCAATCTGCTCTGCTCCCCCTTGAAGGGAAAACATTTCTCTCTCTGCTGGGTGCACCTCCCAGCATCTCACAAACATATGGTCTTTTAGGTGTAAGTGATGCTCAGTTGCTTTATTGTCTTTAGCAGAAAAGAACTAAATATATAACAGATGCTCAAGCACCTTGAAATTAATGTATTGTGGAAACAAAACTGTCATCACACCCCTTGCAGACACTTTTTTCACCTGTTGTATGGTTGTTTACCTGTAACTTGCTTTGATAATGTTGGCTGTTTTGTTTAATAGTTTGGAAAACTCCCAGGCTCAGCACTGGGCTAGATTATTGTTTCCTCATATGTGGCACTTTCAATTCTAGACTATTAATTCACTGCTTAAAAATCAGGTAAATGTGTTCCACTGATCCTTCAGTCTTTTCTTCCTTTCTTCCTTTCTTTCCTGCGTAACCATATGCTCGGTAACCGATAATTTGCCAGATAAAGGTGTTTAATCTTCAGAGAGCAGAAGACTTGTTCCGTTGGGATTTTATTTGGAATGGATCCATATACAAAGTCTGCACCTGAATTTGAATGCCCTGAATTTCAGAAGCTCTCAGATCAGACTTCAGGTTTAGACTGTTACAACACAATCCAAAACACAAATTCTGGGTCCATTCTCCCAGCTGGTTTCCTTTCTCTTCTCTCCATCAGTTTCAGCAAGCAGCGCTTGCATTGGGATTTTCCCTGCTCTCCTATTGCCCTTTGCTGAACTACAGCTGTGTCATGTCAGCAGGTGAGCACAGGGACTTCAGGGAGTCTTCGATGTAAAGAATATTCCGTTTCTTAGTGTATAAATATTGTATAAGTTATTCTCCTGTAGATCACCTGCCAAGGACTTTCCTGTTGCTGGGATTGCAGTGTGAGAACTGGACAATCCTCTCCTCACCCCTTTTAGAGCTGCCTCATGCTCTCAGCCATCAGCTGTGCTTGGCTGGCATTCCACAGTGCCTACCTGTCCTCTTTCTTTTGTGAAAATGAAGAGATTTGCTTCCTCTCTGGATTTGCAAAGCTATGATGGAAATTATGGGCTCAGTGTTGGTTTGCTTGTCATGTTGTTGAGTTTGAGCATGAGGGAGTGAGCTTCCACACTGCAAACTGAAGGCGCAGTGATGAGCTCCTGGGAGGTGCTGTGCTGCTGGGGACTTCTGGGGCATGTCCTGCAGGCTGCTGAGCTGCTCACCCTTGGAGCAAGATCTCTGTCTGTCAGGATGGCCAACAGAAACTGAGAGAAAGCAATGGGAATATGTTGATATTCAAGGGGTTTTGGACTCCATCCCCTCTACAGGATGTTTGAAAGTCTCTCACCAGAGCACAGACGAGTCAGAAGGACTCACCTCTGCAAAAAGGTTTTGCTGTATTGATGTCATGGGTGGTTAAGCTTCAGCCAGCTTCTCTCAGGTCTGTGGCTTCTGGGCATGCCTTGGGCCCGCAGAGTCACCTGCCTCTCTTGGTACCTGGTTCAACTACATTCCAACTATCTGCAGTTGCATTTCTTGGGATTTTTAAGTACAACTTCAATACAGAAAAGAGACTCTGCATCCTGTTTGATTTGAAGCGCACATGACACCTTGCTGCAGTTTTGCAAGCAGCAATGTAACACCTCATTGTAAGAGCAGAACCATGTGTACTTGGGAATTTCTGTAAAGCAGGCAATATTCTGGCTGAATGCAATTTCTAAAGAGTGTTTCTAAGTTCAAATATCAATGACCTAAGGTAAGTTGACCCTCACTCACCTACAACCTCCCACATTTTTCCAAATGTAGATTTCTCTGGCCGTAGTTTAAAAATAAATCGATGCCAGCACTGATCAACACAGTTTTGAATACCAGCAAAAATACACCTAAGCATAAGTCTCTGAAAACCCTGAGGAGCTGCAGCTTACAAGCACTTTACTGTGTTGGCCTGCTGTGATTTACTGGCCTGAGAACAATTTCAAGAAGTAATTAAGCCTGCTCATATAGCATCAGCACAGATGGGAGCAGAGCCAGGCCAGGGCACTGTGCAGCACCCTCTTGTGGAAACCTGCACTGTTCTCTGCTCCCTTCCCACACATCAGCACAACAATGGTTTTCTTTGCAAACCTGGAGTCTGATTTTTCAACCATAGCACGCCTCATTTCCAAAATCCATTATGGTGCACCTGCAGATGTCAGTATAGCCTAAAAAATATATCCTTAAAAATAGGGTGCCCAATTAGTGAAGGTGAAAGCAGTGCTTTGAAACATTCGCTCAAAGGTCGTGGCTCTGCGCAAAAACTGCTTTTTTTTTTGTAAAATGCTCCTGTGGCAAGCAGCCATGGGTTTCAGCAGTATCTACTGCCAGCCAGGTTTGCAAAGGAGCCCACAAAATCAAGGCAATAGCAACGAGAGGAATGGGGCAGCAGCTGGAGAGCCTGGTACACACAGCGCAGGCAGGAGCGGGGTCTTGGCTTTAGGTTTGTGCAGCACGGGCACGGAGCTCCAGAGAGAGTGGGCCTGGCTTCCCCTGGAGATGCAGCAGTTGTCCATTGGTGCACCTGGTACTTCTCTTTTGGCCATGTTTCTGGTAGAAGCACATGCTGAAGTGGTTTTTCAGGATATGTTATTTACTGCCAGAACCTGTGCCCAGCTGGGTCAGCCTGCGCTGTCTCAGCCCTGTGCAACATTTGCAGATACAAGATGGGCTTTTTGCATCATCTTCATATGTACATAGCAAGATAAAAGTGCACATTTGGGTGAGAACTAAGCTTATTTCTATTGTGTATGATATCTTCCTTGGGGGAGAAAGCAATTACTGAGGTCAGGCCAGAGAGGATGCGAGCAGCAGCACTGCAATGGAGCGGGCAGAGGCGAGGAGAGGGCAAAGGTGATGGCCACGTCACAGCATGGTCAGGCACTGTGGTCATGCTCTTGCAGCAAGGAGGTTTGTGAAGAGTGAGGCCCGAGGTCTGCTGGTCATCCAAAATATGGTCCTGCTTCTGTCAGGGAGGGCAGAACACTCTGTGGAAGCATTGCAGAGGCATCTGCAGCTGAGCTGCAGGTCCCCAGGCAGAGCCGAGTTAGTTTGCTAATGTAAAGCCACATTTGTTTACATCATAACTTTGCAGCCTGCCCAACGAAGCCTTCCTGGAACTGAGCATCAGATGAATGGCAAATCACTTTCCTAAAAGGGACTTCATGCTAAGCCTTTTAGGAGCCTGGCTTATAGTAAACACTGTTGGGATGTAATGTGGCAGCCGGCAGTGCATGCGAGGAGCTGGAACAACTTGAGCGTGGTGTCTCCAGAGATTACTCAGAGGAAAATGAAAAAGCCCATATCTGGGCTTGAGTAAGTGTGTGTGTGAGACTCCCTTTTCCACTTTTTTCTGCCCCTCCCTGCCACCATCTGGAGCTGAGGGCAGACCAGCAGGTGATGCTGGCAGGGCCTGAAGAAGTGGCTGGATGGGCATGGGAAGCAACCAGAGCCACTGGGCACCCTTAGCCTGGGGCGGCTCCAGGTGGGGTTGCTGTGCTGCTGGAGTTGGTCTCCTGGTGGGGAAGCACCGCAGCTGAAGCATCTTCTATAATGTATTAAGGCTTTTATGATGCTTTTACAATGTATATTGTGCTGTCATTACTGCAAGAGGGAGTACCACAGCCATGCTATCCACAAACCCCAAATCAATAAATGACTGCTGAGCAAAACACAAGATTGTTTGGGTTTGCTTTGTTTTAAAGGCTGAAGCAATGAGTGTCACCCAGCACCCTGATCCTGCCAGCTACCCACGCCATAGCAAACGGCTGTGGTGCCGGTGTACCTCATCCCAGGGATGCCCATCAGGGGTCTTCTCATATGTCTGCTCTGTCCTGTGCCAGTCATCTGTTGCTGGCTAAAGAGGACGCCGTGAGAAAATGTGAATAAAAAGTGCCTGCATGTCCTATTTATAGGGTTTTATGTCACTTCTGAGGCTTTTGCCAGGACAGACATTGCAAGTGTGCTTGGATGGTGTCTCAAACAATGCCAAGGCTGCCCCAGCACCAGTGCCTGACGCAGACCAAATGCAAACCCAGCAGGAGGTGGCTCCAGGCACACAGGAGCTGGCTTCCCTGCTCACTCAGGGTGCCCACGGGTGTCCCTGAGGTGGCCGAGGCACAGTCGCCTGCCCCGCACGGCCGCGTCCCGCGGGGCTGGCAGTGTGCGGCCTGCAGCCATCTGCTCCGGCACCACGGGGCCTGTGTGCCGACCAGCTTAGCCCCCTAATCTGTGCGCCTTAATCCAATAAACCGGGGCGTGCAGGAGCCAAAGACACTGAGGAGTGAAACAAAAGCTGTTTATTCTACCCCAAATGGTCACAGTGAGCAGTTTAAAGCTGACGGTGTAACAGTAAACAGGCAGCGTCTTTGGCTCTGAGAGTCTGCCCTCTGCCAAGGGCAGCTGACGGAAATCCCCCAGGACGGGTTTGTTTTCGGCGTTGGCTGTCACCTGTTGGTGGGGCAGAGGAAAACCTTCGGGTTTCCTCTTGCTAACCTCCCTCCCGCTACGTGGGAGCGGCCCGCCCCTGCTGCTCTCAGGTTGAGTTGCAGAATAAAGAAATGACTGTAGGAACAGGGATCTGAGCGTGCCTTGGCTTCTGATCTGCTCCAGATCTCCTGGTTTTGCATATGAATAACATCGAGGTGTGCATTAAACCCAGCTCACACCCCGAGCCCTGTGTCTAGATAGACCTGCCTGTGCTGTAAGTGCTTGTCACTCATTCCTGATGTCACTCCTTGATGTCCTCAGAAAATTTCGGTTAAAGGACAGGCCCTGAAATCACCTTTCTTTTCACTAAACCTCCTGTGCTGGTGGTGCGTGGTGCTGAGCTGCCTTCCCGGAGGCCTGGGTGCTGACTGAGCACGGAGCTGCCCCAGGCCCCAGCGCTCTCGGAGCCAGACGTCAGCCCTCAACGCTGCAGGCAGAGAGAGCAAAAGTCCCAGGGGAGCACTTCCCAGCACGGGAAAAATGTGCAAAAAAAAAGACACTTCTAACTGCTTTCCTCTTACTAGGTTTTCGAACACCAGGTGTTTCCCTCTGACATTTCACAAAACCTCCTCCGTGAGGGTTTTGTTGCTTTCAAGACAGTTTCCAGTTAAAAGAAGCTTATAAAATCGCCTACTGTTTAACACCTGGTTAACATCAACCGGAGGGGAAACTCCTGAAGCCCGTGCTGGTGCTAAATGACCGCTCTCTGAACATGTCACTCCCAGTTTCAGCTCCTGTAGGGCCGTGAAATGGGGCACGGAGGGGTCCTGGGTCCGAGGCAGGGCTGGGGCACGCACGAGGATGCACAGAGAGGCAGGGGCTTGTGGGGGCAGCCTGCTGCCGGGCTGTGCTCCGTGCCTGCAGCAGCCGTCAGCCAGCAGCTCGAGAGGAATTTCGTAGCAGGTAATTACAGAATAACCTCACTAAGCCTTGTCACTCAAAAACCTGTTTAGGACTTCAAATATATAGGCTTAAATACCGTGAATGAAGTGGCCTTTTATTGCTTTAATGATATAAATATATAGCGTGTTAACTCGAAGGCTTTTGGCACAGCAAGCCCGCGACTTTGTGGGCTGCGCTGCCGAGCACAGACAAACACGGTGTTTTCAACCTGCAGCACGGGCTTGAGAGCAAAATGACAAAGTAATTGCTATTGTCTGCTTCGGCTGCTTCGGGTTCTGCTCGTGCTCTTTGACCCTTTCCAGCTCCATTTGGCTTTTGCCTTTTTCCTTCTTTGTGGCTGATTCTTGCCCACCTCTATTTCCTTCTATTGCTGCATTTCAGGCACTGATTTCTGTGGAAAAATACGTCAAAGCCTTTCTTTAAGACCCCGTCTCTCAAGCACCAGCACACTTTCAAAGAGCACCAGCACACAGAGAAGAGTAAATTCTTCTTAGCTGGGCAGTAGGTTGAACAGTTCGGTGTAAGCAGTCCTTTTCTTTCCATAGGTTTGTTTAACACTAAAACTATTGAAACTATTGAAAACCCTACAGTCCACCTTCCCCCTTTTCCTTGTGATCTTCCTGAGGCTGTTTTTTGGGTATGTGGAGGGGGTTTGAGTTGTTAAATCAAGGTAAATGCAAAATTTCACCGGTTTTGTATTGCCCTTAAGCTGACACGTAGCTGTTTTCTTTCTACAAATGAGCTGGTAGATGGTAGGATGCTCAGTGGAGGTCCCTCCCTGTGGGCCCTTCTCTTCGTTAATTATTTTCTTTGGCTTGGCAGATTACTGCGAGCGGCACTGTGCTGGCATGGCATTACAATGCTAAACTCGCAGGGAAAGACCAATTTAGGGCTTTATGTATTTTCAGAGATGTTCCCAACAGCTGTTAACAGCTCCAGCAACCAGTGAAAGGGAGATGGAAGGGAGTTTTTCCTTCCTAGACCCAGCCAGAAGACAGGATGGCTCCAGTCCCGTGATCCTGGAGGGAGCATTGCCTGCTCAAAATGGGGAGGGATGAACAAAATTCCCCCTGTCCTGTGTGGCCGCTGTTTCTCCACTGAGCTCTAGTCCCTCACCGGCCATCAATGTGGCCGTGCTCTCCTGCTGAGGTGCCCCAAACCCAGAGGAAGAGCCCCATGATTAACTGCAGGAGGGACAAGGAGAAAGAGGAGGTGCTGGGCTGTGGGGCCCATGAGAGGACAGCCACAGTTCCTGCAGCCATGGCCATCATGTGAGCAGTGAGGAGAGAGCATCTGCGGCACAGGGATGTGTGCCTTGACCTCCTGAGTGCTCCAAGAGGGCTCTAATGGCGAGGCTGCAGGAGCAGGGTGGGAGGTACCAGCAGCACTGGTCCTGCCCTGAAGTGATCATCTGGTGGTAAAGGGGACTTTCAGATACTGCTGTGTGCTCTGCAGGGTCTGAACTGAGCACAGAGCAAGCCTCCTGGGTGGCATTTCTGAAGAGTATCAGGTGGAGGGAGAATGCCAAATTCAGGGCTTTGGGTCAGATTATGCATGGGAAGAGCTGACTTCAGCTCCAGGACCCTAATGCCATGGATGTCCACAGGCAGGCAGTGATGGCAGGTTTGGACCACAGGGCTGCCCTAATGCTTTGGTGGCTCTCCAGAGGTTTGGGGGCTTCGTCTGCCACGCTCACAGACATGGCAGGAAAGCTCTGTGACAGCCACCAGTGCAGATGGCATTTCCAGAGCAGCTGGAGCTAACAGTGCCAGCCCGGGGCTGGATGTGGCATCGTGCAGGAGTGCTGCTGTGTCTGGGTCAGTGCAGCCACAAAGCTTTTAGTCCTTTCTCAATTCTGCAAAATGGAGAAAGCAAAAGAAAGTCTTGTTTTAATGATCAATTTGTTGTAAAAGATCAGGAAAAAAGCTGCATATCTCTAGTTACTCAGAAGACTGCAAATAGCCTATAGGAGACTGTGCTGGGTCTGACGCTTGTTCTCTTTCCTTTTAAAGCTTTTTCTTCTGCTCACCTTTTGAATTAAGCAGAAATGAATTAGGAAAGGCTGCTTGTTAGCAAGAAGCACAATGGGGTATTTTTCTCCTTTGTAGGTTTCCTATAAATAACCTCATGTCCGTGGTGTGGTGTTTCCTCCTGTTGCTCACGGACGTTGCTCTCACCTGGGGAGGAGCAGGGTGTTGGGCTGGGCCGGGGCTGCTCCGGCTGTCCCCAGCCCCATTTGCCAGCACTGCTCCACATGCACGTGCTTGGCATTGCAGGCTGCACTTTTTGCCTAGTTTGGCTTGGTTTGACACTTTTTGCAGGCCAGTCTCTGCTGCAGCTGTTGCCTCTGCAAGCTGTAAAAACAAGGCAGCGCCCGTCTGTCACCTTGGTTAGCTGAGGCGGACGTTGCGGTGTGTGAAATCCTCCCATGATCAATGCACAAGTTTGGTGGGGGGGGGGGGCGCGCGGGTTTGTTTTTATTTTTTTTTTTTTTTTTTTCTTTTTCTTTTTCTTTCCTTTTTGTACTGAGCTGTCTTATCTGCAGAAACGCTTCCTGAGCTACTCTCTCATCCGGCCTCAGAGATACACTTGTTTCCTGGCGCGGGTATTTTTGTTCTGTTTTCATTTTGTGCCTTGCTATTTATATCCCTCCCCTCACTGTTACACGGGGTTCTGCTGAGCCTTGTTCCCGGAGCAGCTCTCGTCCCGCTGCACCCTTCCTGCCAGCCCCAGCCAGCTCCAGCCCGCTGGCCCTCCCTCCCGTTTGCGCCCCGTCCCCATAACTTGGTATCACAGAGGATCGATCACGTAGCCTGGCCAGGATGAGGTTAAGCCAAGTGGGCAAGCATTTGACGTCTTCCTGCCCTTTTAAGCAGCTCTGTTACTCGAAGGGGTGTGTAAATCTCAGAAACACAGTGTGGGGTTGCAAACTGAACAATGATTTTGGTGAAGAATAAAGACACTTCTGACATTGTTGGTGATGTTAGCGTCTTTCTCACAGAAGCCTTAATAGTTGCACATATTGAGTAGTTACTAACTTCTCCAAAGGCCTGATTGCAGTGGAAATCTTTAACTGATCAGTGCACGCAGCTTCAAGTGGTGTTCTAGAGCTGAGCACTCAAAGAAAGGGAAGTCTAAAATAAAGGTTGCTAAAACAACTTGAAGTTGTCTCCTTTCTGACAAATCCCACCACCTGCATGGTAAGGTCTCTGCCACCTCCACCAGCCAAAGCCCCTGCAGCACGGAGCTACAGCAGCTGGCAAAGTCCAGCCCACATCCATCGCCTGTGTGCAGGCTGAGGTTTTTCAGAGGTCCCAAAATCGGTTGTGTTTGGTCACTTCTGGGGTCAGGCCTTCGCAGAGGCCCATCCCTAACACGAAGTGATCTCTCAGCAGGTTTCTCACCCAAATGAGAGGTGCCGAGGCTGCCTCAGGAAGCCTCTGTAGAGGAGGTTTTCCCTGTTCCATGGCTGCTCGCAGAGATTGTGAGCCAAAGCAGAAATCCCACATGGAAAACCATGCCAAACTTTTCAGCTTTGGGTAGCTTTATAATCTGCTGGAAAACAGGCTTGTACTAAAGAATTTTGGGCAGCCTGAACTGACACTAGTTATAAATACCGAGATGCTTCGGACAAGGGCTGAAGGGAGATGAGCGTTTCTTGCTGAAGGTCAGGAAACAGACAATGAGGAGTGTGGGCAAAGGCAAGGAAGGGGACGGAGCAAAACGAGAATGATTAAAAAGAACTCTAGGTGAGAGCGAACTATCCCCCAGCCCTGTGCCAACGGCTAGGCCTGTTAGCTACCCGGAGTTACAGCCATGGACAACCAGCTGGTCAGCTAAGAGAAGCGTGTGACGGCCAAGCCCAGTTCTCAAAATGAGACTGCCATAGCTCACACTGGCCAGGCCTCGGGCTCCAGCAAGCCTGGCTTGGGTGGGCTTTAAGGCTACACAGCATCTTGCAAGAGGTGCAACGTTTGTGTCCAGAGTGTGGGGGCTTTGAGAGCCAGGGCCCAAACTTGGAGGGACTGAAAGATAGGGGTAGAGTGGCTGTCCTGCTTTGCCTGAGCCCGAGGCTACTTTTGATCCTTCCAGAGTCTGGGGCCTTTGAAGAACATTAGACTTTAAAAGCAAAGCTCTGGAGCCATCACACATTTCTCTTAGCTAACCGTTTGGTTGTCCAGGACTGTAACACCAGCACTGCGGGGTGCCAGCACTGAACCTGAAGCTGAGTTCAAAGCTGCAAAGTGCATATTGGGAAGAATTTAGTGGGGTTTATTTTCCATGCGTACGGAAAGGGGTGGACTGACAGGTCTTTGGAGCTGAGGCCGGGCAGCAGGGCAGTGCTGCCCAGACCCCCTGGCATCTCCCAAGGGCTTCAAACATCTGCAAACGCCGCGTTGCCCATGGGTGCTTCACATGCACTTGCACAAAACATCTGTCACAGGTTTCAGGAGGAGGAGCCTAATTTTTAAAACAGACTGTTTTCTTCATTTGCTCAAGGAATGGACAAATATTTCACATTAACTATGTTCCTCTGTCAGGTTTTGTCATGAGAACACAGTCTCCGAATTGTAGAGCCTGTGAATTATGGCAGCAACCCCTGCATTGCTCTGACCTTTAGAAATGTCTCCGGCATGATTGGCTGCCCGTCTTCCCCTCTCCCCAGAGGTCAGGCAGGTTGTAAATATAGGCGAAATGGAAGAGCCAGATAATCAAATTGAACCTATTCCACTGCAGTGCGGTGCAATCACGGCACAGTGCAATCCCATCAGCGGAGGCTGCATTTCAAGGGACGGGGAAATCGCTTGCTAACTGTCCACACAACTCGAGGAGCTGGGATCACCACCCACGGCTCCATGGACTCCCTGTTTCCAAGCATCCTTTAGCAAAGAAAAAATGAAAACATCTCAAAAAAAAAAAAAAAAAAATGGAGTCAGGAATAGGATGCCATTTTTAAAAAAAGAAGGACATCATCTGAAAAAAAATTACCTTGACATATAGAATGATTGATAAGTTTTATTTGCTTTTTTTTTTCCCCTAAAGAAGACACTAAAATGATTCGTCTGTTGAGGAGCAGATAACGGTACTGCTTGCTGCATCACTTCAGCTTACCTTCTTGGAGAGTGACAAGCACTTTATTAAACATTTTAGCAACAGCACCACAACACAGGGGTACAGAAAGTGCTGTAACTCTAGCTATGAGTGGGGATAACAGAAGCGATGTCCCCTGTCCAAGCAGGAGGAAAGCCTGGGCGCTGAAATCTGGATGGTTTTTCATCAGGAGGAGCCGAGCGCGGCTCTGTGGCTCCACTGCCTGTGAGCACAGCGCTGCGAGCAGTGGGGTAGCAGGGCATAATTAATGTTTACTTATAATCAGCATCTTTCTGTGCCAGCAATCATGGCAGACTGAAACTAAGCAGGGGAACCAGCAACCCTGCTGCTTTCAGCTGTCTGGAACAATAATTACACAGTGCCACGGCACCTCTGGGAGTCTGGCACCATTTATCCTCCCCGGCGCCGCGCGTTGGTTACCTGCCACACAGCGATCCCAGCGCGGCCGGGCCTCAGCAGCGTTTTCGTACAAAAGGTGGAGAGAATGATAATGGCCATGCTATTGCTCTGCCTTCAGAAAGCAGGGATGATGGCTTAATTGAGGTTAAAATAAGCTCCAATCAGAGAGGTAAAAACCTAACGGGGCTACTTAATCTTATATAAATACAAGAGAGATACAAGTGCATGAGGAGAGAATAATAACTGACTCCGGTAGGGTTTCTATGGAGAATAATCATTAGCCAGGCAGTGAACAGATTGGACGGGGAGCAGGCTGTTTAGCATTCATGCCCTGGTGGTGCATGCTTTGAGATGGAGCCTAATTTGAATTTTAGGGTTGGGTTTAAAAAAAAAAAAGACAAAAAGCACCTTGTCTGGAGCAAAGCAGCATCACACTATTATTTATTTGTTTGTTTGTTTGTTGCCCCAGCCTGTGCTAGGGAAAAGTCAAATGACTTTAACTCTGCAAGTGAAGTAAACTTAATCTAATCCAAGGTGGGAGCAATGGTGTAGGGGATTTGTCCTGCCCAGGGCAGTGTCCCCAAGCTCTGCTGCAGCCCAAGTGTACCCCCAAGCCCCTCTTCTGTGCTCTGCAAGGTGGAAAGTGCCGTGCAGCCACCGTCCTCTCCTCAGCACCCCGGGAATGCTACCAGAGGAATACATGAAAAGAGAATTTAATTTTTGCCTGACAGCATAGGCTCCTTTATTTGTATAGGTAATGCCCTTGAAGAGCCTGGAACCAGAATGCTCCTTCTATGTCAAATCATCGTTTGGCAAAATGTTGATGCTCTTATTTTTCAGGCTTATAGGTTGCTGGTCACCTCTTTCAGGGAGTTAAATTGGATGTTAGATTTCAGAAGTATTAGAAAACCCTTCTTGCGTGCAGCAGCATTTCAAACCTGAGCTGTGATTTCAGCCCGTTTCTGTTCCATTTGCTCTTGCTTGTGACAAGCTTGGAGCTTTTCTGTGACAGCTGCCTTCTTTTCAGCAGGCCCCAGGGAAAAACAGAGCAAGTGGCACAGTAGGCGCAGGGCCTGCCCAAGTGCCACCTCTGGGCTCCTGTCCCTGCAGCTGGGGACGGGCAGAGCCGAGGCTTGAAGGCATTGCCGGCTGCCTTTGGGACTTTCTCCACTTTAGGGCAGCCTGAAGTCTCTTCTCCCCTCTTACTTTTTATTTATAGTATCGGGTGAAGTGTGTATTGTTATTGTACAGTTTCAAAATCACGCGGCTTCCACAACCATTTGCTTAATGGTTTCGCTTACACATCCCCGTTTTCCTGACTTAACTGGAACTCCTTCAGCTTATGTCCATCAAGAGATAAAAATAAACTGCAGGCTGCGGCTCACTCCCTTAGGGGCTGCTCCCTTACTGTGGCGAAGCACGGGAGTCCTCAGGAAAGCGATGAAAAATTGCACCTGTCCAGAGAATGAGAAATGCCAGGAGCTTCACAGTTTCTGAGGCCTTAAAGGAGAATAATTGCCCTGAATGGGCTGCTGTGTGCTCGGGATGCTGCAAGAGCCCTGTGGAAGTGAAGCAGAGCCTCTCGCAGCACCTTCAGGGGGAGGCAAGCGAGGATAAGCAGACCTGACACTGGGGTCTGCTGCTTCACCGAGGGCTCAGTGCTGTTGCTGCCAGAAGTCCTGGAAGCCTGGAAAACAACCTGGTGGCAGAAGGGTAGCTGTGGCCCTACAGATACAAATCCCCCTGGATGTGTATTTTTCATGCTACCCTGCTGCCTGGCAGGGTGACCACAGGTGACTCGGTGAGGAGCCAGGGTCCCCATCCCCACCTGGGCTCTGTCCCGGTTAGGAATGACGGAGAGGGATGTGAACAGGGCATTTTTGCATCTGCAGCTGTGCTCTGCAGAGGACGATGCCTGGAGGAAGGACGACCGCTGCAGTTGGGTCAAGGCAATTCTGAAGCGATTTGTGCTTAATGGGCCGGGATCTGCTAAATATTTCACCTCCCTGGGAACGAGCCTGACAGCAGCCCTGTGCACGTTATCCTGGGGGAAGGTGGTAGCACTGCTGAACACAAGCCCAATTAAGGTTGTGAAGAGAGCACTCGGGGCCTCCTAATTACATGTTCCTTCTCTCTTCAATGCTTTCAACATAAAGAGTGGCCCTGTGGACTAGGACAAGGTGCTGTCGGCCAGCTAGGTGGGAAATAGGGCTTGGGAAGGGGGCTAAAAGCTTCACCGGGGTTTGTTTGCAGGGCAGGAGGAAGGGACCCCTGCGGCAGTGTCACCAGCCCAGTAACAACCACAATGGCCCTGCCACCTGCTCTGCCCCTGGCTAGCCTTTCCACCTCCTCTGGCCTGGCATAGAGTTTTGTGCCTTGGCTGGGGAGCACGGTGCAGGAACCAAAAGGGAGCCAAGGGCTTGGGAGCTGAGCGAGCTACCAGCAAGGTGGCACAGACACAGATACCACAGCCAGTGCCAGGCGAAATCATTACTAGCCCCGAAATACCACTGCGTAGCTTTAAAGTATTTTATTTTCAGCATTTAAATTGTAGCTTTGGGATAGATGAAGCCTTTTCATAGGTGCCTGGAAGTGAAAGGAATTCAGGATTAGTCATGTTCCTCGTGGTGATGCAGGTGTAATACCTCTCACCGGGCCAGGGCAAATGAGAGCATTTCTGCCAGCCTTTAATTTGTCAAATGAAACTGCCAGAATAGGCAGTACATCTGTGTGTTTTTTTTTTTTTTTTTCTTTTCTTTTCTTTTTTCTTTTTTACCTCAATGTTTTTTCTTAATGTTTAGAACCTTGATTTTTAAATCTATTTTTTATTATTTTTTTTTTTTGGGGGGGGGGGTACACAGATACAAGATGCTGAGATCCTCTCCAAGTTAAATGGTTCATTATCACAGTAAGGTCTATCTTCAGAATGATAACGAAGCTCAATGAGTTCAAACATTGTTTCTGTCACCAGCACTGCTTCCAGTGGCCACAGCTTGGCTGGCAGCACGAGCCTTCGAGCGGTGGCTCCGCAGTGCCAGCAGTGAGCCCTGGGGCAGGGCAGCACATGGCAGCGGGAGGACAGAGGGATGTGACAGGGACAGCAAGCAGGCGGGGGAGCTCCGATGTCAGGGTCCCGCTGAGGATTTGTAGCACTGGCCCTATCTGGGATGCTCTCAAGGCTTTTTCCTGGTGCTCCAGGGATGCAGCAGTAAACAGTGCCAGGGCTGCTATTTTGCTCTCCAAGAAGAGCAACTCTTCATCTCCAAGCACTGCAAAGCCCATCTTCTGGGGAGGGTGGGGGTCCGTGCATCCCGCTGCAGTGGCACGGTGACAGCCAGGACGGCAGCTTGCTGGTGCTGCTCCTGGCTGTGTCCCCTCGCCCCCAGCCCAGCCCTGGGAGCTGCACCTCCTGCCTGCTGTGCTCCCCGCTGCTCCAGCCGAGCTTCTGTTCGTGCTGGCAGTGGGGTCACGGCCACCTGCCTGCTGGTGACACCCAGTGCCATGGTGCTGGCCAAGTGCTTCAGGAGGAAAAGCTTGGGAGATGGGGCTGACGTGCAGGGGGCATCAGAGGGCGAAGGGGCAGCAGGAGGTGTGCTGGGCTTCTTGGGTGGGGGAGTGCTGAGGGCTTGTCCCTGAGGGGAACATGAACTCGCGCTGTCCTGTCCTATGCCCTAATCAGCAGGCTGCATGGCAGCTGAGGGAAGATTAAAAGGATTGGGCTTGCTTAGTCTAGAGAAGGGAAAACCGAGACTCAGAAATCTTTTATAGCTTTGTGGGCTGCTATTGCGTGCGCAGAAATGAATGGGAAATAGCTCTCCATGTGCTTTGTGGAACTGGATAAAAGCCATGGGTATGGACAGAATAAGGAAAAAGACGAAAGTAAATTGCAGCAATGAGTGCATAGATATGCAAAACGGAAAAACCTTCTAAATGGGAGGGGACCTACATGCTAGAAAAGCCTGTTTGTGATTTTCCACCCTCTCCATTAGTGGGGTCTGTGAAAGCAGCCCAGACTGCTGCTGGGACCAGGAGAAACACAGTGCTGTGTCCCTCCTAGCCCTGATTTTGGTGCCAGCGGCCAGGCCAGTGATGTGCTTGCTGTGCACCCTGGCTGGCTGCCCATGAGCTCCTTGTGCAGGGTTTTTCCCACCGCGGTTTCCTTCACGGGGATGGCAGAGGAGGCTGTGCTGCCCCAGTCCCACAGAGGCACCCCGCCGCTGCCAGCTGCCCTCTGAGCTCGGCTCTGCTGCACAGCAATGCAAAAAAAGTACTTGAAATGTCTTGGTGAGGAAAACCTTTTTTTTTGCTTCGAGAGCCCAGCTCTCTCATTTCGGGCTGCAGGAAAGAGCGAGCAGCTTTAATAGCACTTTTCTTGATCTCACCATTGCTGCCAGGAGCAGTTGCATTACCCGGTGCCACCACGTCCACCACCAGTGCCACCACGTCCACCCCTGGTGCCTGGTAGGGCTGCGGGAGCTGCTGGCGGAGGAGATGACGGCTTCCCCCCGCTGAACAGTGTTACCTCAGGAGAGGAAGGGGAATTCAGCTTCAGCCAGCAGAAGCGCTTTCATTTGATCCGGGGCATGAATGACTAAGTGGGAACAAGGAAGTCAATGTCTAAGTGGCAGGCTACCTGCCAGCTTCATTCAGAGAATTCTAAAACCAGAGAGGACCATTATAATCACGCTGTCTGGCCTGCGACATACCACAGCCTGAGCTCACAGCCCAGCGAGGAGAGAGGAAGCGGGCAGGAAGGAGAGCACCGGGCCCCTCCTCCGGCCTGCAGGCTCATCTCCATCCCCTCCTCTGGCCCACAGGCCCATCTCCATCCCCTGCTGTGGCCCACAGGCCCATCTCCATCCCCTCCTCTGGCCCACAGGCCCATCTCCATCCATTCTCGACCCAGGGCTGGTGCTGGCAAAATGGAGCTCCCCTCACGAGCAGCAGCGGCACTCAGCCCCAGCTCCGCATCCCTCCCTTGCCCACTCAAGCTTTCCTTTAACTCAGGGATGCAAAGCAAGCCCAGAAGGCGTTAGGCAGCCACCTGGGGAGCTGGTTATGATTTGAAGAGCTAATGATGCCGCCCGCTGTTGGGTGTTTATAGCGCACGCACTGCTCCTAAGCCAACTGCGTACATGCCAAAGCTGTACCCGGGGACACCCCGAGCACTCAGCTCGCTGCACGCTGTGATGCACTCCGTTAGGGGGGCAGAAAGTTTAGTTTGGGGTATTTGGTGGGTGGGAACGGGAAGCTCAGGCTAACGAAGGGGAAATGCATGATCCCAGTCTGTAGCCGCAGTGGTTTAGTGCAAGTTTGTGCTGTCCTCGGGGCAGCTGGCTCCTGGAGCGGCCTGCACAGGTGACACAGGTGGTGATTAAACGGGAGCAGGGGATTACATGGCTGTGCCTCAGCATAATGCCAAATGTAACACCTAATTGCCTAGTTTACACTCATTTCTACAATCCAGGAGGACAGACCCTCTGGAAAACAGGAGCAGCATGCAGCCTCCTGTAACTATCTGGAAGGGACCCTTGTCTTGTTCTACTCTTTATTTTTTTAACTACAGTACATTTAGCGTTAACACTGACGACTGCTTGCTAACGAAGAGTCTCAAGGCTGGCGTGAGTATGCAGCAGCCCCTGGCGGCACAGCAGCACTCCAGGTAGCACCAAGCATGGCCCAGCCCCAGGAGGTTTTGTGCAAGTGGGGAAAGCAACAGCCCGAGTCACAAGGATGTGATGAGCAGCAGCAGGAGCTGGGCGTGCGCCTAGGAATAGGAGAGATGTCTGGAATTACCACCTTGGTAAAGGAAAGGCGAGCCCGCAGGAGGGGCAAGGCAGCATTCACAGCTTGAGACTTAACCCCAGGCTGCAGCATGTGGTGAACTAGAGAAATGAGATGTGTCAGTGGCTAACGTTATCTTCCACTGCCTGGTGTAAAAAATGAAAGCTTTTAATTACAGATTTTTTTTTTTTAAGAGGACAACTGTTTCCTTTACACTATCAGTTAAACTTCTGACCGAGCAGATTTGTACTATACATAAAAATCTAAAATGGGTTTGAAGAAAGTTTAGCTCAGAGCTTTATTTTTCTTTCTGCATACTCCCACTTCTCAACTTCATATGTTTTGTTTTTTTTCTTCTGGTTTGCTGACACTGTACAGCCAGGGCTACCTGTGCTGTTCAGGAGGTGGTGCCACAAGGGTCAGACATGTGGCTGGCATGGGCAGGTCCACTGAAGCAATGCAACAAGTTTTATTTCCGCGTTGCACAGATTCTGGCTGTGTATCCATGATTACACTGAAGGAACAGAGTTCTTGACTCCCCTTAGCATGCAGGTGTTTGTATCACATGAACCCAGACTGCAGCTCACCCCTGACAAGAGGGCACAGAAGCTGCTCTGGAAAAGTTTGAAGGAAGGTGGGCACCGCTGTTACACATCACTTGAACTCCACCTGTTTATACTTACCCTTGTAAAACATTGTCCAGGAACGAAAAAACCCTGCTGCTAGCAGCCTGGCTTTCTCCCAGGTCTCTGTCTTGTATTGCTGCAGATTTTCTAAGCAACTGTTTCTTTGCTCTCCTGGTTGTCCATCACACCTGCTTTGTCCGGTTGCCTTCACTCTTTTGCATGTCCTTATTCCCACACTAAGGATCTGCTCTCCCCTTCCCTGGTGAATGACGTTTTAGTGCAATAAGCTGCAAGATTAAATAAACCCAGTGCTATCCCTAATTGTTCTAATTTGCAGCTCTGAACGTGCTGAATTCAACACAGATTTCTTCTTTTGAAAGTAGTAGCTAAGTACCTTTAACAAACCCAACTGCACTTGGGGAAGTCCTAGGAAAGTCTAATATTAGAGCTGCCATTTAATTCTCACCAAAATAAAAAGGACCAAGAGGCCAAGTTCCCTCTGCATGTCTTTCATGTTGGTCTGTTACACAGTGTGATCTTGTTTTACAAGTGCTCTGTTTACAAGAATGCTATGAAAAAAAATGTTCATTTAAGACCCACAATCACATAGGGCTACTTTTGTAAAGGTCTGATCCAGTCCTACCAGCTGCTTGCCCACAAAACTTTGCAATTGTGGAGGCTAATTAAGATTCCTCAGAGGAGCTCTCCTCTCCTTGGCAGTTACAGAGTGCCTCATTAGACATGCTGTACCTCCCCCCGCACCGAGCAGAATGCCCCACTGTGCCTGCTTTACGGCATGCCTGATGAATTAACCGATTGATTCTGAAAATATCATTACTTCGGGGCTAAAACTGTTCCCTTTAAGGGAAGAACGTCAGTGCTCCACGTAAGAATAAACTGATGCTACAGTACCTACAAACCCCCTTCTCTCCCACACTACAAGAGTCGAGGATTTCCTTGCCGGAATACAAAGGGCTCAATAAAAAGGGAATTAAGCGTGGCTCTCTGTGAGGATGGTGAGGAAAGTTTGGTTCTAGGCAGTAAGCACAACCTAGCAACTTGCACTAAGGAGGCTTACCTACACACACCACCTCTGATTTAAAATTAGTTTCAGTTCAACATGAAATGAGTGTATTTGCCTGGTTTGTATCCACTTCTCTCTCTAGCTTTAAAGAGAACAAACTTGTAACTGGTATAAATCAAGCAAGTCTGGGAGTCTGTTGGTGGTAATATTATGTGGCTGAACTGCAGAGGCACACAGCTCTAGTACTGGAACAAAACTTGAAGTGGCACCCATGCCTAGCATTGTACCTTTGAGCAGTTATGACTGCAAGGGTTTGTATTGTCTTAAAATTGGATTCTAGTCTAAAATCCAGTCTGGTTCATCTATTCCTCAGTTCAGGCTTTACATGTGTTCCCTTCTAATGCAAACAGCTTTCCCTCCTTGTGTTTGTGCAAAGATCTGTTCTTGATTTTTAAAAGCAATCTAACCGTAGGAACAAGGCAACAAGGTATTTCAAGTAGGGAAGAAACAATGTGCCAACATACACAATTTCAGGTTAGTCAAGACCATCAGCTTGGACAGCCTCCTCTTTCTGAACGGTTTGAGTGTTTAGCTGCACCTCTTTCGATGAAAAAAAAATACATTCACTTCCCCAAACTAAAAGTGAGAAAATTAAAACTTACAACAATTTCACTGCACAAAACCATACTATATATTGTAATAACAAAATGCTTTATTTTCTGGGAATACAAGGGAAAGCGTAATGGCCATCCTCATTACCAAATGGTTCTAAAAAGGAATTCTTTCTTTGAATACAGAAACACTCATACAGAAAAGGCGACCTGTCGATAAGTTATCTCCTTTAGCAACTGGAATTCTTTATTTTACAGCTGAAGTTGGGATTTGAATAATCTACAACAACATATTTCAACTTTGTTTATATTTTCTAGTAGATGGGGGCACATCCACCACTCAGCAACGTTCTTGTTTGAAAGCCTAACAGGAGGCTGAAAATACAACACAGATGTAGCTATCACAATTCTCACCCACCTTGCTTTGCAACAAACCACAAGACTTCACCATTACCACAACAAGACAGTGAGAAAGCCACAAGGTAACTCATCTTCTCTTTTATCTATGAAGACTTCTCATCCGAGCCTCATGCTCATGAAATTCTTGTACCAGTCATCTGATTACACCTCACTACTTCACCACATATCCCTTTAGCTGCAATCTGGAACTCTGTTGTGAAAAGCATACAACAGATCAAAAGTGAAACAAAATTATTTCCCAATGTATCTGCTTTTTTACAATAGGTTTGGAGCTGAGATGTTTTAAAGACCACAGTTTTACATCCATAAATTACTTCCGCCCTCTCTGAATTTCATGTTAAACTTGTTAAAGAAAGGGACTGTAAAGTTCCTAAACTTGTCAGGCTATAAAGTAACCTTTCATCTTTTAATCCAGCATGACAACTCTTTGCCGCAAGTAGTGTCCATGCTAAGCAGTACAATCCACCAGTCTTACTCTTTAAATGGGGTTCATGTTGTCTCAAGCGGGAATGGCAAACTCCAAAATAACTAATGGTTTTCTTTATTCAGGTTAGACATAACAAATATGTCAGATACAGCAGTTAGTCTAGAAAAATACATTTAAAAAAATCTTCAGCAGACCATGCTCCCTGTAACAAAATCTTTCAAAACCAATTTTACAAATTATTCTACATTAATGTAAAAAGAAATTCTTAAATTTAGCATCATGGATTCCATCAAACATCTATCAAAACATGAGTTTCACTATTTGCAGATGTTAGAATTCATAATACATTTTTTTCTAATGTATCCTGTACATATTAAATAACCTAAAAGGCTCTTCTTGTAGTGCATTAACAGTTTAGCAAGCACACTCAGTATTTTTCCAGTACCATTTGCATTACAGGTATTTGCCCGCAAATGTAATTAACATCTAAAAGTGCACACAGTTAGGTCCCCCCTCCCTCCCCATAACCTGTTTCACTGCTGAAACCCAGACATAACTGGAAACATTATGCTACTACAGCTAATCTACCCATGATTAGAAATGTGTGACTAGAACGTTCTCCTTAAACTATACAAGAACTGAATTATATACAAGAGTCAAAAGCACAGCCTGTATTTACATCAAGAAACTTCCACTACCACAGCATTATACCAAGTTCTCAGTACAGTGTTACAGTCGGTATTTACTTAGGATTTAGCTGTAAATCAGTATAACACAAAACCTAGCTCAGAAAACGCCCTGAAAAAAATGAACTTATGTATTAAATATGACTTCTGTTATGCCACAGGACAAATATCCATAGCCGGATACTGGTACAAGTTCAGTGTTTGAAATTAGTGTGCTGTTCTATAAAGCAACTACGAAGTTCCAGAACGGTTGCTGGGGAGGGGGGGGGGGAGAAAAAAGGAAAAAGGACAGCAGATGTCATTTAAGAAATTAGACTAGAATAACTAAACCAAACCGTTAGCACAAATTTAAGACAGTCACTGCATGCAGAAACTTCATGGAAAAAGTGTCAGACAAATCTGTATCGCTTGTAATACACAAGCCTAAAGTGTAACTTCACTGATCTTTTTTCATATCAGTTGGTAGAACTTTTCCATATCAAGTGGGAATATTTTAAGATTAAATTCCAGATTATCCAGTTTGAGATTACTAGCTTTACTCTTCAAGAAATCCAGTGTATGAACCTACATTGCAATTCTCAAATGCTATTAAAAAAAGGCAAACTAATTTTTTCAATTCACTTTTTACGCTGATTTTTTTCAAAGAAATCCAAAGTGTTGACTTTAATTTGCATTAAAGTGGTAAAACATTTCTCCTGTTTCTCCCCTCTCCCAAAAGTGCAAAAATCAAGTTGCTGCTTGGTCCACAAACATAATACATCATATACAGAGAGATTTTCCTTCTGATGGAATACTGCTGCTAACCCATCACTTCCAGTTACTACTCCGAGAAAAATGTCAGCGTCCAAAGATGGCATTCAATTCCAGCAGAATTAATTCTACAATCTGATTCTGGTACACTGTGTGGACTGCTATGTTACCAGTCTCTTTCTCTGGTTTTAATAAGGTTGGACCAAAAACTATTGCTACACTTTGATAGGTCATTCGGTTCTTCTCTCCATTCTCTACAACTCTGGAAGGGAAAAACACACACACACAAAAAGACATCAGTGTTAAGAGTGATGGGATGACAGGAAAAAAGAAACAGTCTAAAGCAAATGACTACTATTCATAATATTTAACTACTGGTCTTGTTATTAAGACATATACCTGCTGTGATTTCCTTCTCCACAGAAGAGTTTTACTTTGAAATCCTCACAATTTCTCTAACTTACGTTAGAGAAATTACCTGTTAGTTAGTCCTTACTGACTGTGCAGTATCACAATTATAACACAGACTGTCTAAAGTCCATTAGTGCTCTGCAAGCTTGTATAGAACAGACCCATATATTGCATTTATCAAGTCCAACATTTGCAAGAAAAGCACAGTGTAAACTGTCACCTACTATTTTTGATTTGATTATTTAGCTTTAAGGGAGGGTCAGTGTTCTTTGTAATACTTACCTCTTCAGGTGTCTAAAGAGTACTTGCATAGTGTCCTGATTTGGTTTTGGCAACTGTTTAATTAAGTCTTTAACAGCATGGACACGCTGTCTTGGTTCTTGCTCTGCAGAAGGAAGAAACGAAACCTCAGTATTTCTGTTTAAATCTTTACCATAAAATTTAAGAGACTGGGACTAAAAGCTTGTTTTGCAGGGCTAATGTTAGAGAACATACTGCCACCTCCTGGCCAGCCCGTGTATTACTGACCGGCAACCGCAGGGAACCCTCACAAGACATTCAGAATCAAAACGTTCTTTTTTTGCTAAGATAACTGAATTGCACATATTGAGCAGCAGTTACATAAAAAACACATGCATGTTTTCCAGACTTACTGATAGCATTGACGAAGTCATTGAAGTGATTATAAGTGAAGAGCGGCTCCGGCAATTCTCTGAAAAACATCTTTAGAGCTCCTGTGATGACATGTATATCTTCCCACTTACTGTCATTCAAGTCAAGTTTCTCATCTGAGAGTCAAAAATAATTAATGTTAATAATTTAACTTTTTTTTTTTTAATATATAACTTAGTATTCTTTCCCATATTATTGTTGTTAAAGCAGTGAAGATTGTATTCTCCTTCAGCCTTTTCTCTGCTTTGTACAGAGCAGTAGCAGTGTAAAACCTTTTGTTTTTATAGGTGGCTAGGAGAATACTTTTCAGAACAAGCATTGTGTGAGATATTCATATGGCTGCATTCTAATAACACTGCATGCTCTCTTAGAAGGGGTAAAACACTGTCAAACAATCTAGTCCTCGGGAGACCTGCAGCAATTTAGAGGCCCCAAACTGCTCAGAAAGGAACCAACAAGAGAAATCTCAACAGTAATTCCATCTCAGCCTGGAAGCAGGGTCTCTTCTGCAGTCAAATGCCGGGTGGGGCAATGCATGCCACTCACTCCCTTACCAAGGAGAGTTTTCCCTTTCCAGAGGAGAATATGAACTCCAATACAATACAAAATTTAGTTCTAGAACCTGTTAATCAGGAAATGAGTGGTCAGATAGTAAATGGGCTACTGTTCTTTTCCCAGCTGCAAGCCACCTTGATTCCCACTGAACAAAACACTAAGGTATGGATACATGGAGTTTTACACGAGAGTACAGTCAACAACAGCTCACAATCCCCTTACTATAAGGGCACGGCAAATCTTGCTAAAAAGCAAGCTTAATGCTAGTGAAAACTTAATATGCTTACTTACTGTTTTACTATAAGGTATGCAGGTGTTTTTTTTTTTTTTTAATCTTTTTGCCCTCTTTGAATTCTAATACCACCTTTCTTCATAATTATGTTCTAGCAATACCTCTGTGCTCCATGAAAGAACAACCTCCAGGATGTTAGTTTTGTTGTTTGTCTTTTTAAATGATCTATGTCTACTACACATTAATTTCTGCTATTTTGAAGTAATTTTACTTTGAGGATGACAATCATGAAAGCTGGTAGTTAAACATTAAGATTTTTTCCCCCCCGAGCTTTCTATGAACTTCAAATAATCTAAGAATCTATGTAATTGTAATATAGTTCAAAAAAACTTACCATGATTGACTGCAAATCTTAGTTTCTGTATCACTGCAAGATTACCACTAACTCGGTATAAGCCATCAACGTCTAGTCCTAAAACAAAGGGATAAATGCATTTTGATACCTTATGTATATACAGATTCTGAAATTATTAGACTCCTTGCTTATAGGTCTAGCCTGCAAAATTAAAACCAAAAGCAACCCACCTAATCTGGTAATAATGACCACCTGTTCAACAATGAAAAAAATGAAGTTAAACTAGGTTTTTTGATGGGCAGGGCACACTGGAGAAGGTTTAGTTTGCAGACACGAGTTTGGTAACATCAAGCTCAAAAGTAATCTCTATGCTTCCTACCCCGTAGAACGGTAATAAATGAGGCAACGGCTCCAAGTTTTCCCAATGAGAAGAGGGATCTCGAATGCTTTTCATGGGTGGGCAGGGTATATGCAGAGTCCAACATGCAAGAATCAATTATTTCATGGATGTTCAACTTTTTTAATGCGTGGTGGTTAAGAAAAATCAAATCAAGTCATGCACAGAGCATCTCAAAGTTGTCAAGTGACCCGGTTTGCAAGAAGGATGACATGCATGCACACTCACTATTCAACAGCCTTCAAAAGTAAACAGGTAGCCCCTGCCTTTACAGCACTGAACATTCAACCAGGCAAAGAAGAAAACTGTGTCCCTGTGTTGCTACTGCAATTATGCAGAAGTGATTGATTAGCAGGTAAAGAATTTAATTGAAATGCCACTTGAATGCAGCATGTGAGTCAGTGCCACTGAGAGGGTGAGTGCTGCCAGAATACCTTCAGTCCCTGTAGCTCCTCAAGGAGTAGTCTGATGCAATACAGCACAGTTACCAGCACCATCTGACATATCCCTTTTTCCCCATAATCCACTAGTCACTCCTTTACAGAAAGAACTGATTTGAAGTGTGTTGGCAGTAGCAAGAAGTTGAGGAAGTGGGGAAAAAAGCTGTTCATTTCTGTCAGCTTTCCCTTGGGTATTTAAAAAAGGAAAACTTCACCACTATCTTCACTGCAGTCCTGTCTTTAAAATACAAAAAATTAAAAACGGAACAAAGCAAAATAACCCCTTTCTCTCAAACTGCAGACCACAAATGGCAGTAAGCAGTTATCTATTCCCTCCCAGGCCATAAGATGAGAAAGAGGACTACGGGTTGCAACAAAGTCCTAAATGAAGTTTCCATGGAAGATACCTTAAAATTCACTTACGGTATTCCCTTGTAAACACTTACCCTGATTCTCAAGAGAATGTTCTCAAATTAACAGACTGGTATATCTCAGTGATAGTTATGGCAAATCCACTCTCAGGTGATATGGCAATGGCAATAGCAAGAAACAAGCAAGGAAACAAATCCAGACTATAGCCAAGTCAGAAGTCACGACCAACATATTTCCAACAGAAAAAAAGTGAAGATGTCCTTTACATCAGACAATCCAGAATGCCACGTATAGCTTTCAAACGTACTGTTTTCCCAGCTATTAGGTAGGATAAACTTATTTTCAATGAAAGCAAGCAGAAACTGAGTCAATATGTGGACACTGACAACCTCCAGAACAGCATGAAATTTCACACAGCAATCCATTTAAGAGGCTGAAGGAGATCAAAATAATAGATTCCTCTTCTGGCAGCCAAAGCTTATACAAAGCAAGAACACCACTTTTTTTCTATAAGTTCGCTTCAAGGAAGTGTTAATATAAGTGACTTTGTAAACATGCTTAAACCTTTCAGAAACTAAGGTTGCATTCAGTCTCTCTTCACCTGGAAGAAAATTTTGATGAGATGAGATCTTCTATTACTTCTTGTAATCCCTCCTCTTTTAGACCCTTACTGTTAGGAGACTGACTTTTCCTCATCTTGAAAGATATTAAGTAGATCAGTTCCTCAGATGCAAGACTTCCTCTCTTCTCCCCACCTACCCACCCATGCACTCTTGAAAACTCACTGCTAACTACAGATACAGATTTCAGATTATTTTCCTTAAGTAATCTACAGCATTTTACAGATTAAAGTGTTCAGAATTAGACAGTGTGGTGAGCAATAGAGATTTGGAAACAAACAAAAAAATTCACCATACCATGTTCCTCAACATGCTCAATACACAGCTTCACGAACTTTGGCACCGTGCTGTTTTCTCTTTGACACAAGCTGGTGAGATTGGAACCAAACACTTGATCTGGAACCAAGTAAAGAGACTGATTTACAGTGGAACAGGATTCAAGTGACAGAACTAGTTCAGGTTAAAACAAACCTCTACAAAGAACAAAGGCTACTGGATACAATTGTCGCACTATTAGAGTGAAAAGGGGGAAAAGGTTTGAAAAGCGTTTCCAATAGCTCCCAGTGAGAAAGTGTCAACAGTAGCCCAAGCATAAGTAGGGAACTTTTAGTACTGAAATAATTTTAATCCATCCAGAAGAACACTTGAAAGAGTCATAGTCATTACTGTAATGGGAAGTGTAACATTCAAATGTTCTGTTGTACTTCATTCCTGTTCCAAGTTCAAAATACATTTACTGCAACCTTCGCTAAACAATCTGAACAGAGATACAGAACTTCAACCAAAATTAATGCTTTTGTGGATTTTTGTGGGGAAAAAAGTAAAAAGTCATCCTCCATCACACTTATTGTTTAACCCTGCATTACACATCCATTGACAGAGAAAGGCTTTAACATAGGAGTTAAAGACTAAGTTCTGACATAGATTTGTAAATGATGAACCTTTATATTGCAGAGCTCTGAAGTGCGACTATGTATATGCAACCTGGCCACACGGTTGGAATTTCAATAAAGGTATTTATCGGTAAAGTCCATATATTAGGACATCATTTTGAGTCTTGTCCTCAAAATGATACAAAAGCCAGGTGTAATGTTTTCTGTCCAGCTGGAGTGAAAACAAAAGTCAGCCTGGGCAGAGAACATGTTCTTGTAATGTCTTAGTAAGTGCCATCAACATGTGAACTCCTCTTGTTCAGATTGTATGCTAGCACTGAAATCTTTCCCAGACCCACTTCTATGGTTTTATCAACGACAGTCAAGTAACTGATGACCTTCCAGGTTCAGATGCATGAGACTGAAACAAGGTCTTGAAATAGAGAGGCAAAGCTCACACTCTTAAAGGGAAGAAAGTTTTATTTTACCTTTTAAACATGGCATGTAAGTGACCATCTTTGCAATATCTAGTACATTTTACTTCAGAGCTTATGCAAGAGAGAAACTGCTCTTGCATTTGCATCATGCATAGCATCTAGCCCACTGATCACGTTTAGAAATTTAGGCAGATTCACTAGCAACACTTGCATCTGACAAGCACTTTGGGAAATCCAAACAGCACACCAAACCAACCATACAGTATGAAAACTGGCATATAATGATATTATTAGCTGTAGGCATATAAGGTCAGTGACCCAAAACACCTCATTCCCGCTGCTGCTACTCATGCAGCCAGCTGTATAAGCAGAAACAGTAGCAAAGGGTTGAGAAAGCCCATGAAGTAGAAAGCCAGGATAGCAAGCAGCCGTAGCAGGTAAAACAATGCCGGTTAGGTAGCAGGAGGAAATAGTAGTACGTAACAAAAGGCTTTGCTACAACTGATTCTGACTTTAATAATTCCCACATGTACCAGAATTGTATTTATTCCTCCCATCTTAAAAGTAGCTTTTGTAATTTTGTTTTTCCATGTACCAAAGCTTTAGCAGTTACTTTTGTGCTTAATGCATGCTGTTTCAAGCCCGTTTCCTAAATTTTTTCATTTTTCAACTCGCATTACATTTGCCAAGTCATCATTTACTAAGCTTATTCTGTAGCAGACACAAAAGTACACTAGGCCTTTAAATAGACCTCTGCATTTTTCACTCATACAGTAAACATAAAACTGTACAGTGCAGATCCAACTTCGTAAGTTTACATCATGCTTTTAAATAAAAACAAACTCTTCTTTCCTTAATATCTTTATTAAAAATCCAATCATCAGCATGCATGCGTACAAATTAAACTTGACTTAGCATTCACCATTGCTAATGTCAGAAGTTATATCATGGAGAATTCACATGAATTCTAAGCTGTAAAGCAGAACAGAACCAAGTCTGGGAATAATGCCTTCTTATCCCAAACAAAAATTTCATAATTTACGGTTAAGTTATATTTGCAGATACACAAATATATCAAATGCCACATGCAACAGAAGCACATCTGTTAAGTATGCAGTTAGGCAAGTCATAGTCAGATTTGGGCTATTTGCCTACCCACACGCTATTTTGACCCTAGTAGAGCACCACCTACAAGTCCTGCTAAAGCATACAAACAAGCAAAGGAAGTTTTACAGTAAGCACCAGAAATTAACAAGAAGAAATTTACACAAACACATTAACTTTGACCTCTTTCAGAGTTTCTACATGTGTAACAGATGAAAGTATAATAAATTATCAAATATTTCAAAAATTGCATTTGAGAATATGTGTTGTCAAACATTTGTTTGTAAAAAAAAATGTATACATTCAAAGAAAAAGGTTAGGGAAAAAGGGTATTAGAGTTAAGATTCCTTTAGCCTCATCTTTTTTTTTTTTTTTTTTTTTTTTTTGCCTAACTATCTCCTGTCTTATGAGATGGTGCAAGATGGTCTGGTTCCATTCAGACTAAGAACACCCTTGTGAAACATATGAGCACATGCACGTGCTCAACTTTCCTTTCCCTTGTATAAAGGAATGATTATCTGGCTATCCAAAATTTCCAGCTCAGAACTGCAGACCAAATGGACTTTCTAGCTCAGAAACACTCAAAGTCCATATAGGTCCCTTAACTCTCATTTTCCACTTCAGTTTTGCCAGTAATGAGAGTTGAAGAGGACATCCTTCATCAAGTTTAGCAGCTAACAGCATTGCTCAGAGGAATGACAAACACACACCAGTTCCACTATACATACAAGACTTTTGTTAAGCCAGCTATATACATGTGTTTTACTCTAAAACTAGACATTTTAAACCCTATTTTACACTTGAACTATGAAATTCAGCTTTTCAAATTATTTCCTTTGTCAAAAAAGTTCATTTACCCTTAATGTAGCCTTTTTCACGGACAGCTTGTAATGTAGGTCGTCGTGTAAGAAACTTCTTTAGCTTCGTTTTGGTCTTCTTCTGATCTGTGGAATCTATATTGCTAGGTATTTTCATTGCTGGAAACAGAAACGCACTTCGCATTAATATCCACAAACCAACACTGAATTTCTCTGCCAAGGAATCAATATGAAAAAAATCTCAAAAACACATGAAGATTAAAAAACTATTCAAATGCGCACTGCATCTGCATTTTCCTTTTTTTTTTTTTTGAACTCCTTGCACATAGCATCCACTTTTCAAACTGCCAAGACAATAACCTTTCACATAAAACTTCTAAAACCAAGTTCTACCTGTGAAATTAACTAAAAGGTAATTTACATGCATATAAACTAAACATGGCATTTAAATTGTATAGTTATGTTTCAAAACCAGTCCTGTCATTCATTAAGTATTTTACATGAAATAAGTACTTTCTTGTAAATTACATAAAGCCCAGAAATAAAATATTGAAAATAGTCTAATATATTTCTCTGCACAGACAGAAATTTGTGGCAAAAAGAAATTTCCCTGAAGGTGTGATTAAAAATGCTTAGTTTCTGTAAGAAAGACAAAATAACATCACTAACAACTTAGTGAAATTGACGTTTAAGTGAAAATATTTGCAGGTGCTGTACCACAAATAAAATGAGTAAAACTACCCAAATCAATTTTGAATAGGTAACAGGACAAAAAGATTCTTAATCCATACCATTCATAAGAGTCAGAGAAAACATCTGATTACCTCTGTACATTTGACAGCACCTTGAAAATAATCCATTTCACTACTGCCTGTTCTCTCCTAGTTTTAAAGTATGATTAGGAAAACATGAATAAAAAGTTAGTAATTGTCTCCAAGGTGGAGAAGGAACTGTATCAAAGCATCTTTACAAATTGGAGTTGTTTCATTCTTAAATGTCCTTTTCATTTCTTTTCTATTTACTCTTAATAGTGAAGACTTTTTTTCATTGCTAAAATCAATTATTGGAGAATTTTCTACTCACAACGAAGTTTCTTAGAGTCTTTATTCTCTTTCTCTTTGTCTTGTTTTTCTACCCCAGGTGAATCTGGTACCTCATCTTCTAAAGCTTCATCAGACTCTACCTATTAGATTTAAGACAACAGAGGTCAGTTTACCAATTTATAGAACATAGCATTAAAACACACTACATGAAGACAGTTCTACAATATACTTTTTATTTCCCCCCTTAACAATATTCAGTTGGTTCTTTCTTGAACTCTAGATGCGAAAGTTATCTTTCAGCTGGTATCTGATATTATACCATTCTCATTGGCACTGAGTAACTCTGCCAGAAACTATTTGATCACAAGACCCAATAAAGACAAAACCTCAATTACATAAACTAATAAATGACTTTTTTCCTCAAATCAGTAGGCAAGCAACAGCTATTTTATTCATATGGTCTACTACAGAAGCATCTGGTTTATATGGTCTAAAAACCACTTCTAGAACATTTACCCTATCTGTAACTTCTAACTAACATTTTCTGTGACAGAAAAGAGAACATTCAGTTGGAAAACTTCTTCACTGTCAGAACATACACTGAATTCACCCCAGCACAGTAAGTATTCCAAGGTCCAAAAAAACCTTGCTCTATGTGTTACTGTTCTCTCAGCAAATTCATAGAATCATAGAATGGTTCGGGTTGGAAGGGACCTTAAAGCCCATCCAGTTCCAACCCCCTGCCATGGGCAGGGACACCTCCCACCAGACCAGGGTGCCCAAAGCCCCATCCAGCCTGGCCTTGAACACCTCCAGGGATGGGGCATCCACAACTTCTCTGGGCAGCCTGTGCCAGGGCCTCACCACCCTTTGATATTTGGGGGGGGGGGGGGCGCCAATAAAAAAAACTACACACATGTTTAAGTGAAAAATGTAAATCATGCTGTAGTGTGGAGACAGACACCGAAGTCTGTACAACTGCCTATCTACAATCTTATGCCTACACTGCACATGACATCAGACAAATCAATAAATAGAAAAGGAATAGAAAAAGAAATTTTCTTTGGTCTCAGTGCAAAATATTCATTCTGTAATTGAGTTCTTCTAACCGCTCTTCTACTAAAGCGGAAAGACTTCATTTCTATGCAATTACAAAAACATCAGTAATCTATTTTTCTTACAAGTGCCTCGCATCTTAAAAATAATGCAAGGTTGTGTACTTTAACACACCAAATGAGCAGAAACATGACTATTCATGACATAAATCAGGCTGCATTTTAACTTGCTGGGTTGAGAAGACTTAAAAAAAACTAATTCCTTGTTGCTTTTCAAAAGCTTTGGATAGCATTTTTTGTATGTCAAAGTTCAATACATTCAGCAGTTCAGTTAATGTCCCTGCTACGGATCTCTGTCACTGACATCATTTGGACCTCCTGAAGATGTCTCCATCATTGATATCGTTTGGACAATATTCTCTTCAAGAGGCCTCTAAGCTCCTTAGGGTTGATAAATTTCGAAGTTATGTTCTGTTCTACTTCCTCAGCATACGTAATAGCCTACTCTTGCCTCAATTGTATCGCAGCCTTTCCATTTTCATTTGTATTTCAGCAAGGGAGAAGTGTCTGCAGCTGTGTTATGTGTGACAGACAGGAGGAAGGTGTTGCTGAGTGACTGACTGCCTGTTATTAACAGTCTTGACATTTTTGAACCAGAAGTTTAGGGGCCCAATCTGTGAGCACAAAGAAACTAAACAATTGGTATTAACCTGCTGTGTTTGGGTGGAAAACGCTATCAAGGGTTAAGAGAAATGAAGGCCACTGACTGACAAAGCATCAACTTTAATTATCGGCTGCCTGGAGATGACAATATAAATGGAGCTCTTCTGGGAAGGAGCCAGACCTGTAGCTACACAAATTAAGAACGTGCATTAACTCAATTTGAGGGTAATATTTTCTCCAATGCCTCCTCCAACTTCTGAATTCAAAGATAGTACAATCTTGTTCAGCAGAGTCAAGAGCAAATGCTTGATCACCCTTCTGTTGATAAGGAGTTGGCATTATAACACAGTATTTTGCCACGGCTTTTGATTTACACTTTAATGTAGTCTTATTAATTGAACAGCAGTAACGGATGCTGACTAAGGTAAGTCACTATGGTAAGCATTCCCTTGGCAGTCCTTCCCCCTTTTACTTCCTGTCAGAACCTTTCAGCTTGCTCAGACAGAAAAAGTATTTGGGCACAGCAGGAAGCTCATTGCTGAGCTGGAGATCACTCCACACCTCCTGGTCCTTAGTCCAGTGGACCATTCTTCTTCCCTTGTCACTATTAGTTAGATTTCACTTGTCATCACCAGAAACTGCCACATCCTCAACCACCAGCCCATGGTCAAGAAAAATGAAGAAACAAGATATGTATGAAGCACTTGGAGTCGTTACATAAATCGTTTTACTAAATAGTATTACCTTGAAAACAGAACCTTCACAATTCCAATACATACCTGATTGTTGATGGTGTAGTTAAGAACTTTATACCATTCATTAATGAAGCTGTCGTTATCAGACTGAATTAAGAGCTCAGTTCCTTGGCGGGTTCTTAGCTTTAAAGAAACAAAAAAAATAGATGTCATCAGAATTGAGAAACTTACCTGAACTCCCAGTTGAAATTACCTAAACCAAGTTAAACATCTCCTTGACACAACTTTTAGATGATACATAGCTACTCAACGATCAGTGAAAGCAGTACAAACATCTGCTTAAAATTTAAATGCATGCATAGCCTATGCAGACATGCAAGAATGGACATTTGTAGTCTAGTCTAGTACCTTGCAGGTACTAGAAAAAACATACATGTACATTTGAGAGAGAAGAAATGCAGAAAATTGAACTAATTGAACTAAACTAAGTTTACGTTAAGCTTAGAGACACTTTCTGAAGTCATTTGAAGTGCCTATAATTTTGCATTTAAGTAAAATAATTTACCTCAATAACATTCTTTTTGCTGGATTTGTCCTTCGAAGCCCAGTCAATCAGTGCCCCTTTGAGATCCACTGTAAATTCTGGCTTAGACTGATTGACACCAAACTTCTGGAAAAAGGAACAATGATGATGAAAAGAGAAAAAAGCTTCTAACAATTAGCCTTGCAATTCTCTAAATGCAACAAACCAGCACTTTATTTGCAGCCTGAACGATTGAACCCATATACAGCACTTTGCTACAAACCAACTGACATGATACCAGGAAACCCCCCCCCCAAAAAAAAAAAATACTGAAAAAAAAATCTTTAAGCATGCCTATTAGAAACTGCTCGGTCTAAATTTTAACTTTAAAATTCAATCCCTTTAAATGCCAGATTCTAGCAGAAGCTTTTTTTTTTTTTTCTGTCTAAAGTAGTAGATGTCCATAGAGATTTTGATTACAGCTTGATTTTAGTCAAAAGTCCCAGGTTTTAAAGAAATAAGGCTAACACAAGCAAACACAAATCACTCTGTCAGTTAACAACAGCAGTACATAAAAACAAAAATCCCCCCAGAAACAGTAGCTTTGCCAGATAGGAATCACTACACACAATACATCCCTCTTGCACTGAAAAAGCACTTTCAGTCCTTACATTTTCAGAACAAATACTCTTTTTAAATTTTTCCAATGATGCTTTCTATATTAAATCTATTTGATGTTTTCCTTTAATGCTTCTAATGCGATACTGGAGCATACCCTGCTAAGTAAACACAGATCAATTTCACTGTCTAGCTACTTAGAAAAACAGCAAATAAGCAAAGTGATTTTAAAAAGCATTCTGAAGGGCTGCTGGTGGGTTAACAATCGAGGAACGCATGAGGGAGCTATTTTTACTTCCTACTTGTACATTTATGCTGGGTATGGCGAATTTTTAAAGCCAAGTACTTTTACTAGGGTTTCAGCATACACCACATAGCTTTGAAATATCATTCCTCAAGGAAACCAATTTAGGGAACCACACAAACAAGAAGCTCCAACTGTGAATAAAATAAGCAAAAAAATGAACAGGAAAAGCTGTCAAGTGGCTGCAGTACAGAAATTTAATGTTGTACATCTGAGGACAGCCTGTATGTAGTATCTGATCCAACATAAAGATTCTTTTTGATTTCTGGAAAGAAACCAAAAAGAAAAGAAAAATAAATTTGATGTTTCTGCAAGAGCTCAGGATGACCTGAGCCTCAGGACAACCTCCTTGCTGTGAACACAAGGCTTGCAGTCTGTACCACAACAATCATATCCCAAGTGAGGAAAAAAACAGAAAACAGAATTAATCTGCTGCTTCTGATTAAATTCCCAGCAAGGATGTTAATTAATGCTAATTGTGTTTTAGAAAGGCTGTTTACCACTAGAAAATCTCCCTGTTTGATTCCTAAGGGCAATTAAGCATTGAATGGAAAGAAACAACTTAACGTGTGAAATATCAGAATTGGGGAATATTTCTAATTTACCCAATGCAAACTAATGTCTGAAAAAACCTTCTGCTTTCTACCCTGATTCTCAGATATCTCATCTAAGAATATTTCATAATAGTTTTTGGTAGTCCAGTTCAGAAATGGAGTTCTCAGAAGCTAGAAACAAATGTTGGACAGATACACTTCTTGCAATCATGAGCAGCGGTGCAACAGCTGTCTATTAAGGAGACCCACAACTGCAGCGCACCAGCCACACACCACCACCTGACAGCCTACAGCTTTGTTGCATGCTGGAAAAGACAAGAAAAAGATTTACAGAGCTTGCCACTGGAGACAGCAGACCAGTGCCAAAGTTCTCTACAAGATCAAGGGATTTATTACAAACACCTCCCACATGATGCTGAGCAGCACAAGAGATGACCTGCTACAGGGGAAGTTAACAAACAGCAGTCATTACTGTTTTGACCAAAAGGAGAGCTTCCCTCCTGCCCTGCAATACTGTCCAGTTCGCTGAACTCCAGGTGACAGATCCCAGTGCTACGTCAAACACTGTTGCACTCTACCATTGTTTTCTGGCTGTCTACCTACAGCATATCAGAGGAGCACAGAACACAAAAAACAAAAGCCGTGTTTCCCTGAGCAGGAAAAATAATAATAATAATTCTTTCCCAGCTCCTTCACATGAGCAGTGTCAAAACTCTATTATCAGGATCCAAGCAGGTGAAAACAACAAAGCAAACACTCCAGCTTCTCTGCAAAACTACCCTCTGATAAGCCATAAACTTAGAATTTCCTTGCACAAAGAAATTAAATTTAGTATTCAGTCTCTCCTATGAGCTTCTTTCTTTTCTGCTCCTGGCTGCATGAAAATGAGAAGCCAGCAGTCATTTCCCTCCTGAAAAAAATCCAGAAGCAAATCCATGGCTGTTCAGGTGCTCAGCATACAAAGGTTAGCTAAAGGCAATCGAATCTTTCTGCAGCATGCAGGTTTTGTTGAGAAGAGTAAAAAGAAAGCTCGTCCCTTTAGCACCTGCTGCCACCTAAACAAAGTCTGCTTTCTCAGTGTGAGCTGTCAAGCCAGCACTGGTCAGGTCACATTCAGTTCTTACTGGGCAGACCTCTGCTTCTTACCAGATTTCTTGTTTCAGCTGTCTGGGAAGTTTGGAAAGGACAGCAGAAATGAGACAGAAAGAGGGGAGAGGTCTGTAACACTGTGCTGTGAGCTGTCCTGTGTAGGGAAGTTGTCCTACATTCACTTCTGACGGGTTTTTTCTAGGAACAAAAAACAGTAGTCATGGGATGCGCTTATGCTATTTCCATGGCAGAGATACCTTTCACTTTCTGGAAAGCACAGGGTGTTTTTTTTTGTTGCTTCAGACGCAGTAGATGCTGAGTAGCTTAAGGACTGCCTTGAAGATGTGTGCTGGTATCAATAGCTAAAAACACTGAAAAGGCTTTCTAGAGGTTGTCTCCAAATCATGGGAGCCTCCAGAGGAGGAACCATGCAGTCTGTATGGTGATATATTCCAGCAATCGTTGGAAACAGTCAGATACTACTTGTAGGAAGGCTTTGAGATGTACAAATGACACCTGCCATTCTCAATATTCTGTTCCTAATTAGAGTTTAGTAAAACTTATAAATTCCAAATCTTCTTCACCTGCAATCAACTGCAGAAACAGTACTGTGGGGCTCTTTAGTGGCTGCTTTAGGTCTGGTAACAGAGACTGAGAACTTACAGCTTTGACAAAAAAACGAAAAATATTAAGATATTCTTTACTGTCATAGCAAAATGTTGGAAGTTTGGGGAAATTTGTCTCCAATAGTAGTATTTACATTACCAATAGCTTTTATGATAATCATCTGAGCTCCTGAATACTCAGCCGTGCAACACTGATGAACTGTAGTAACATAAGTATCACACACTTGTCTATAAGCAGTGGTATAACACAGTAAACAGTTTGCCCAAATCAACCTTGAAGATTGCTTACTTCCTTGATCTTTAAATGGGAAGTTTACCCACTATTGGTTTACTGCCACCATACCTGACACTGGTGACATGCAGCTGTTGCAGAAGTTTGATAGATGAAACCTTTCAGTAATTACGATTTCCCATGATTTCTGAAGCCCCAACACTAAAATCTGTCAGTAGCTACAGCAACTCATTCACACCAAGAGACAGAACTTTTCAACTACTGAAGGAGTCTCGGGAATCATACCTAAACTCAAAAGGTTTAGCACTTTCCACTCTTCATGGAATACAGCCAACAACCAAAACAGTTTTAATGACCACCAATACTTTAGTCCTCAAGAAGGCAAATAAATGAAACCGCTTTTAATGCTTTCAGGATATAACTTAAAATGAAACCTTTAGTTTGATTCTAATTATATCAATAATCAGAACTAAGATGTCAAAAACTACTACAGCCCATCAAGCATGTTTGTTTCTTCTACAAAGAGGATTATTAATTTCTCCTCATCCACCTTAGACAAACTACTGTATTAGCTACCTGCATTTGCCAGTTTCTGGTAAGTACCACTTCTAAGCTTGGCAGCTACACTTCAAAATATGACTAACCACAAATGCTTACATTATACTTAAGAAGTCTTACAAATTTAGATCTGCTTCCTATATGTAGTATATAGCCAGAACATTGAGTTTTCCATTCAGCTTTTTAATGTATACAATTTGTTTTTGTGTATTTCAATTACAGCTAGAATTAACCAATACCATGTGCATCCCTGTATCAAATGCACTATAGGCACATTACAAACATCCTAAATTAGCTGTGTTAGAAAGAATTAGAAATGGTCAGTTTTTAACAGATATTTTATATCGTGCTGTTTAGTAGTCAAGACACTAATGGTTCAAACAGTAAGCAAATCTGGGGTTATAATTATATTTGGGGTTGTAATATAATTCTGGCACGAATGAACCAGACAATCTTTGTAGTTTGTTCTATTAGAACAATTACAGGATTATTGTAATTCACTTTTGTTAATTTCTACCTTTAAAAAAAAAAAAAGTTGAAAAAATAACAAATAGTATTCATAAGATGTTATATGAAGAGATGAAACTTGGAAAAAGTTCGGCTTTACTTTCCAGATTAGTGGCAAATAGCCTTACAGCGACAAGAGACATGCAACAAGAACACATACACTGATAGCTGAAACTCGGTCAGAGTTTACATAGGTGACAGCAGGTCGACGACTGAGAGCATTTTTCCAAGAAGAAAGCAGCGAGAGCAAAAGCTCAGGGATTGAGCCCACTTGGCAAAATGACTTGATGAGAAAAAGGAAGAAAAGTGATGAAGTCACAAAACAATGCACAAAAAATGATACGGTTATATCAATTACTAGACCACTGCTAAACAAATATTCTTCTCTTAAGATGAAAGAAATGTAATTCTTCTCACATGTCAGACTTAGACTTGGCTCCACCTTATTGAAATACTGATACAGTTCCAAGTTTATGACGTGTGAGGCAGAATTTTTAACATCCTAAAAAAATTTCCTATACAAAGATGAAAAAGAATGTGTGCTGAATGTTTACACATTTAGAAAACAGGGTAAGTATGCACACACAGCCCTCGAAAGATGTTCTCCCTTGACATTTTCGACTTAATCATAGACATGAACAGTATGAACTGAATAAAGCTGTGTACAGTGTCAGGTAGTTAGTTGACAGTACGCCACATACCTGACAGTTTCACACAGAAATATTCTTACCAGATACTGACCGTGGTACTTTTTGCTGCACTTAAATTATCAGAATTGATAACTGTTTTTTCCCCTCTTCACTGAATGACTGTATTTGTAAGGTGTAACACAACTAACACTAGTCTTCTTAAACAATAAGTAGATCTGCATGACTATCTCCTATGGATAATTCAGACAGGCACACATCCATTCATAACTGTATCATACACTCATGAACAGTATGATATAATCAACATATTGTTAATTGTTTTTTTAATCTACAGCTAAATTTGGATCAAGAATATTAAGAAATTTTAGAATAAAAACATCACTATTGCTATAATAATAGTATTCTTTGTGTTCAGAGACTTAATATTAAACCTCACCCCTGAATGTTCAGGAATTTCCCAATTCATAAAGTAGGGTGATAAAACTGAACTTGACTGAGCAATAGACAATAACTGAAGAGCATGAAGGAAGACAAGGGAGGAAGTTTTTAAGCCTTCTGATCCCAGTACTTCCTACTTTGATGTTCACCTTTTAAAAACCCTCCAATATTTGTTCAACATATTTTGTTATGGAATTTATATATTAAAAAGTAGTTTACAAGTTTTCTTAATATTTCTCTCACAAATAATATTTATTATATTTACCCAGTGTCCCTATGTTTATAGTTGTGAAAGTCACTTTTGGATATACTTGTTTCTATTCATATTTCTGTGCATTACATCCTCATCCCCTGCCCACTTACAGCACAGGCAGACCTCCTTAGGTCTCAAAGCCCATTTTCTGCGACAGACAGCACAGCTCACTTTATTCCATGTCTTAATCCTAATTCTATTTCCTCCCTTTCCTTTCAGTCTGCTTGACCATCTCGCTCAACTTCCCTATTTCCATTTTCTGCTATCCCCAATGTTGTTATTCATCCATTCTCACCCATTTTCCTGCAACCACCTCTTCTACAGCAACAGAAGGGCAGAAAAATGGCATTTACACCTCTGAAATGAACTCAGTGTTTTACAAAAGAATGGTCAGTATCAACTCACTGTCCAAAAAGAAGTGTAGCAGGAGAAAGTGAGCCAAGTTGAAAGATCAGCAAATTTGCTGGAATCAGCATGACAATATCCTGGAATAACCAACACTTTATCTGACCTATCTTGAGGTATTATAGGAGATCCACATACAATTTTAGTATCAGACCTCCAAAAGTGGGTAATTAAGACATAGTTAATGAACCATTTCTATACTGATTAATGTAGGAATGTAGCTGGATAAATATAGCCAATTTAATTATAGTGCTATTAAACTAGAAATGATATAAAAAATTGAATAGATAACACATTTGGTGTGATATTTTATCTTTAGGTCTTTATCAGGCATCAGAATAGATACAAATACTTGTCACCCACTACACAGATATAAAACAAAACAAGGAGTTCAACAAGGCAACCACTAAACAGAAAGACAACAATACTAAACGTACACTTTCTCCCGTAAGTTCAAAGCACTGCTGCCTACCAATACCACTTCAGACAGTCATTTTATTTATATTATTATTCAAACACTCCAATGCAATAAGCCAAGTGTCAGTGTCAGACTTTAATTACGTGTGCCACATCAAAAATTATCTGTATTCTATACAAAATATCTAGAACAGTAAAGCAAAAGAACTGTTTAGATAAACACACTAGTAAGGAACACAAAAATACCTGGTCTGCAGCAAAAACAAATCAGCTTATTGACCACCTGAATACCTCTTCATCTGTTTCATACTTACTAAACGTGAAAATGTTTCTGAATTACAAGAAAGTACATCTGTTTTTCTTCTCATTCTACATCACAACTATTTTCCTGGTAACTTCTCCAGTCTCCCCACTCTACCTCCCATACTCACACATTGTGATTTATTTTTTTTTCTAAATTACGCATATATATTGGTATTCAAGCCCAAACAGTGCTTTCATTTCTTGGGGTTTATGCGATTAACACTTAAATGGAGGCAAGGATTTGTTCCTGAGCTTACCCAGCCAGTTCCGCTTCCCTGGGTTTTAGTGAACAGCAGTGATGAACCTTGTAATACCGCCCATGATGACATCCAATTCTTCCTGTAAATATTTGTAAACAAACATATGATAAATTGACTTTGAAAGCAGATATTTAAGCTATCAGTGTTGCCCAGTTGACCTGCATGTTAATAAAACTTAACCATACATACAGTCATTAGTGCCATCAGTAAGTCTTAATTGCTAGCGTATTTGTAGAAGGTAACATATGTTAATAGTCCCAGCCTGACCATCAAAATCTAAATCAAACAAAGCTAATTAGCAGTGGAGGCAGTTTACCAGGAGGAATACCATACAATTATAATTTCAAAAGGGCTAATCTGGAATGCTCAGCCTACTGTGTACTAGGGAGATTGTGCCAAAGTACTGCATAATTCTGAAACTGACTGATCACATCTAACTGGGATGCAACTGTTCCATTTGTATGCAATAAGCTAATTTACACTGGCAATGAAATACTTGTTACGCGTCTTAAAAGATATGGAAAAAGAACAAATCAGTTGTTCCAGCTGTCTGATGATATGTTTTTGTGCCTGAATACCTGTCCTGAGGTTAAAAAAAAAAAAAGTTTGACAGGCCCTGACAATCTATTCCTACTGCCCAAACATTAATTATTATTCAACAGCTCTCACAGTGACAGGCTGCATCTTTCTGTAAAGCAACCCTGTAATCCAGATCAGTGATTCCCAACAGATGTGACTTAAGTGGTGAGATTATACTGCACCAGCAGCAGCTTGCGTGAGCCACTGTCCACCCTTTCCCAGCAGGCTCTTAGGAACCAAGCTGGGGGCAAGATCTGCTGCCCATCTGCACTGGACTTGGTCAGGGAGGCTCTTGAAGATCACTTATGTGCTAACAATTTAATCCTGAAGAAAAGTATGCTCTATATATCAAAAATCTGGGAACACTGATCTCTGTAACACAGTACTAGAGATAAAAATTTAATTAAAAGTAAAAAAAGTCAACCTAAATAAAACCCGAGGAAAAAACACGCTTACACGTTATTTAGCACTGACTCTTTGCAAAATACTAGAATTTTAAGTTGCACAGCATTACTCGGTTTTACATTATGATTTATGCAGATGTCTGCCTGTGAGTTAGAAATGAGGTCATTCATCACCTACAGGGAGAACAACATTGGGTAAGACATTATGTAGGAAATCCTTCACAGGAGAAGTGAAGGAAGAATTAGGGGGAACATGAAATACACTCGCCTTGAATATTAAACAAGATGAAGTGAAAGTCTAAAGACCCCTCTTACACCCCTCTTATTCTAGGAATAAGACAGGCTATAAGCTACAAAGATTTTTCCTTAAATAAATAAATCCCTTAAAAAAAAAAAAAAAAAAAAGCTGTCTCTCATCAGTACACCTTCATGAAATCATTGCCCTCTATGAAGACCTGGCACACACAAGCCTCTGGATGCCTGAAGCCCAATATTAAGTCACTGGGAAAAATACATACTTCACTTTGGGACAAGGAGATATGCAACCTACAGGAGAGTCTAAGGGAAATTCAGAGAAAAACTAAAAAATTGCAAAATGTTCTATGCTGTCCTAACATAAGTAATTGCAATGGCCTCAATGCTGTCCTAATATTGAAGTCAGATATCTTACACAAAGTCTTATGTACATGTACTTCTAGAACTCCAAGACTTACCGAACTTTCTTCCCATTTTCTGTAATTTTCGTCACATTCAATAACCCGTACTTCTCTTGACCCTGTAAGATGTAGTAAGGCATAATGCATTAAAAAGAAAATCTGCTTCCATTGCCATCACATCACGGAATTAAATCCCTCAAATAATCAATTTCTGGGAACAAGCCATCTTTGCACATGTTATACGGCTACATATGGCAGTTTCTTGAAGTTATATTTAAATATGCAGAGATCAGCAAAGTCAAGATTACTCTGGGAAAGTACGTATCAACATGAAGGAGGTTAAAAGCCTTCTTTCTTCATGGCCTAGGTTCTTTTGACAAGCCAAACTTAAATCCTTTGTGGTACAATACATTGGAAATTTTAAACAAGGATATAATAATTTGTGTAATAGCAAAATTGTGTTTGTCTTTTATTAAAAGAAGAGGTATCTGACAAACAGCCAGCCCAAGTTCTTTGACAGAACTCTCCCAAGTTATTTTAACATAGCTGTATATTTTAAATAAACAATACCTGAACTGCATAATAATGTTCATAGAATCATGTAACAGCTTGGGTTGGAGGGAACCTTGAAGATCATCTTGTTCCCATTTGCCATGGGCAAGGACACCTCCCACCAGATCAGGTTGCTGAGGTCCCCATCTAACCAGGCCTTGAACACCTCCAGGGATGGGGCATCCACAACGTTGCCAGTGCCTCACCACCCTCTGAGTGAAGAACTTCCTCCTAACATCTAATCTAAAACTCCCCTCTTTTAGTTTAAAACCATTCCCCCTTGGTCCTGTCATTATCTACCCAAGCAAAAAGTTGCTCTCCATCTTTTTTTTACAAGCTCCCTGTAAGAAAAAGCTGCAAGGTCTCCCCAGAGCCTTCTCTTCTGCAGACTGAACATCCCCAGCTCTGTCAGCCTTTCTTCATGGGCGTGGTGCTCCAGCCCTCTGATCATCTTTGTGGATAATATTCGTTATTAATTCATATTAATATATTCATTTCCAAAACAGATGAGTGAAACATTTAATGACTTATTTTTTCCTAACCCCAAGCAAAACATTAGAATTTTAATTGGCTTAGTTATGTCTTGTTGATGAAAATCATTTATATTTGTATGCATCTGTATAAATTTGGAGATCCGGCAGTGAGTGGTGGAAAAAGAAGAACATTGAACAAGAGGGGTATTTTCAAGTTTCAAAGGAGTGAATGTTTCTTGTTTCTATAGAAGAATAAGAAAACTAAGGCATGTTTAAAAAAATATTCTAGGATAAAAAGGGAATTGTAAAATTGTACTATTTGTTTCTCTTGAAATGAGGTAATGAATTCTATCATCTTCTCCTGTCACCCCAGCTTTGTCCTACCCGTGAACTGCACTAAAGGAATCTTAAATTATTTTTTAATTTATTCCTTTTCAGTAATAGCTCTTAATAATTCCTAATTTAAGAACTAAGCTATTAGTTGGAATAATCAACTAGGGAAAGGATCCAAATTAGCTTTACCATAACAAAAATGTCCTCAATTTTAGATCCAGTGAAAACAGAAGATATATTCTCTCCAACATTCTCTCTAAATCTCAAATTTAAGTGGACCAGAACTGCAGAATACAGAATAGAAATTTCTTACTCAAAAACTCTGACAGTACTCTTACCAGAGTCTGATCTGTAGTTCAGGAATCTTACAGCTTTTATCTGTATGTTTTATGCAGCGTGGATAAAACAAGGGGGATGTTTCCAAGGATAACACCACTTATCTACTGATTCATATGTTGTTTTGATCCATCAGCCACTGCAACTCTTAATCTAAGGTCTCCATTGGGCCAGAATTTTCAACAGAAGAAATTAGTCACATCTCCCTCCCCTCCCTGAAAAATTAGTAAATTCTTTAAATCATTTTATTCATGATCCATGCAGAACACCACTAGCAGTCCTGTGTGTTCCACCCTTCTAACAAACTTTTGGCTTTACTAAGTGGAACAGGCTGTTACTACCTTTTGCAGTGTTCGAGCAACCCATGCCCACTTTCTCAAACATTCTATGGCATTAACAAGTTACATATGGAACCTGTGGGAATGCTCCAAAGAAGAACTATTCAGAAAAAGTATCATAACACAGAACTTAGCAGAAACACCTGGGGTACTAATGGGAAAATTAACGTAATATTTAATTAGGGAAAAGAAGAAAAGTCTATGGATCAAAACAAAAATTCAAGAGCTTCTTTGTAATATTTATGTTCCAGGGACGGTTAAAGAAAACACAGAATTTTTTTCTATTATCTAAAGCCAGAAGTGAGTTCTGCTACAAAAATCCAGTTTTTAATATTTCAAGGTCTGAAAATTTTTCTGAAACATATTTAAAGAAAATAGAACATATGCTGCAAGAATTGCTTGTAAGGCTGTTGACTATGCTTGCTTAATAAGCAATGCTAATTTCATTGTGGAAAGCAGTATTAAGAGTTGTAAGAATGGATCGGCATAAATAAGCCAGAGAACCATTCCTCTGTGTGCAGCATATGAATGAAACACAACTAGTTGCCTTTAATGCCCTGAGCTACCCACTAAAGAAATGCTAAAACTGATAAAGGCACACATTTCAATGCTATTGCAATGCAGTGCTTAAAGCAAAAAGAAATATATATATATAAATATATATATATATATTTCTGAAGTATCCCCTACTGTTTAAAAAAAAAAAAGATCACATTTACAATTTAAACTGAAGCAAAAACATCTAAGCATTCAAAACAAGACTTTAGCAAGCTTAGGTTTTCCTCCCAGTGTATATCCTATTAAAAAGACCAGGATTTATTTATGCAATGTTTTCATGATTCCTACATCTTTTCAAGCAGATGAAAAATAGAAGTTAAAAATAAAGACATCAGATCCTACAAACATTTACTGACAACGATAAACTCTGTGGGTAAGGACAGTTTGTTTCTGCTTGTAACCTTCCAAGTTGCTAGGTGTGAAGACATGTCTGTTGGGGAATAACTACGTAATCTGGCATAACTTTAAGCTAAAAATTCATTGCGGAATAATCTCCCATCACAAAGCTGTTTTTAAATCAAAAATATCCAGCTTTTTTTTCACCCCCCCCCCTTTTTTAAAAAAAAGCACATTCCTTTTAAAATGTTAGTTTTATTCCACTACTTTCCCCAGTAACAAGCAGATTTGCCCTCAATTATCTGATCATGAACAGCCAAGTTTCTACAACATCTACTTATTTATTTAAACAATTTTCATACTGACTGTGGCTTGATGCTTCGGTGAAGAAGGAGAGGACTCATTTTCAGGAAAACCAGCCTTAGAAGCAGTTGATGATTCCTACAGAATTTAAAAATGCAATTATAAGTTATTCTCCTTTTTTACAATTTTGACTTTTTTCACACCTAAAGACACCCTTCTCCTCTCCCCCCACTCACACACAGAATCACAGAATTTCTAGGTTGGAAGAGACCTCAAGATCATCGAGTCCAACCTCTAAAACACTTTACAGAAAAAGTTGTGTCTTTTGTTACGTTGTTGTTTGGTTGTTTTTGTTTTATTTCTTAAGTATTCATGATATTCTGAAATGCTTGTATTATAAACCTGCTTACCAAATAGTGTTATGAAAAGATTTACAGACCAATCAATCCAGGCTAATTAGCAGATGTCCATTCGAAAAAAAATTAATACATACTTCATGAGCTTAAAGCAAAGCTTCCATCCTTATTAAGAAGCAGATTTTTCTGCATGACATGGCTATCAAATTATTAAGCATGTTTATAATACTAACTTTTTACAGGGCACATTTGAAAAAACACAAAGATTTTAAAGAACAGATTATGTTTGTGTGGTCAATACATGCAAGATTAGTACAATAAATACCCATACATGCAGAGAAATTTACACAATAAATAGTTATACATGCATGGTTCATACATTCAGTGTATACCAGCTCTATTTAGTTTTTGTGAGTCGTGACAGTTTGTTTCCATATAATCAAGCACTGATTCAGGTTCTTGTTTTAAACCAAACATTAATGATGGATCAAAAGAAAATTACTAAATCTCTGAAGACTAGAAAAAATACTGAAACCCAAAAGGCATGCATGTTTCCACTGAAGTACTGCTGCTTTGCAGAACTATGCTGCATGAAAATCTGATAAAGAATTTCAAATAGAAGAAAACCAACACTTGTTATTTGTACATTTCTCCTCTTCTCCTCTTTTAATTCCCCTGACAGCTCTCCCAAATTCTGTGCTTCAGCTTGAGCAAAACAAAATGTTTGTTTTTCCAGTATTATATAAAAACCCTGCACACCTGCAATTTAAAATCCACTTATAAATCTACCTGCAGTAGTGGCCCACCACTTCTTTTACTATTGCACTGATAAACGCCACTAACATTCCTAAGAACAGAGTAAGTATTCCATATTTTCAGATGTTCATAGGGAAAAAAAGAAAGCTCAAACTAAGGAAATCACCTTTGTTGATAACTCAGAGACGTATATTTTTCTCTGCTAATTAAACTTTTTAGCTATGTAAATCCTGATGGCTATATGCAGGTATGTGCCACAGCCACTAAACAATCAGCAAGTACGTTTGGTGTCATCCAGTCCCAGTCAGCCCTGGTAACCCATAGCCTTCCCTCTGACACATTTAACCACTCTTCACCAGCACGTTTTCATAGAATTGAATTCTGCTGTGTTTCCAGGAAAAACAAATTCAGAAATCTTTAAAAAACAAATTCCCTAGGAGTCAGCTAAAAGCTATTTTGGGGTTGATGCACCTATCCAGCCAAATACCAGTTGTTTTTTCTCCTTCTATTTCATTCCAAATTTGAGATAGCTTTCATACACTAAGGAGCTCTGGAAGAAGCCAAACATAATAGGCATGAACTACTCCTTTACCAGATGCTAATTCTAAGCAGTGCATATAAGAGTGCGTGTACCAGTGGTAATAAAATGGGTCCATCAATGCACTAAAATTTAAGACCCACGGGTCCTTTCACAAAACACTAGCTTATTGCTCCACTACACATTTTTAAATTTTCCAAAAGCATTAATGTTGTGCTTTACATGACTCCTTACTATTAACAAATGCACATTGCCCGCATATCTTGAAGCTGTTAAAGTAACTTCAAGCTGCCTTAGACTTATAAGACTTATCAGACTTATAAGTCTGACTTATATACACAGTTTCTTTTGGTTATTACACCAGACGTTTGTACAGTTGCACATTTGCTTCAGTGGGTTTAAGGCCTTGGTATTGAATGTTGGGTCCTGATGAAAAGTAAACAGCTCCTCTTATTCAATGTTCCACAAGAGCTTCTTCCTTCAGTGCTGAGCTACATAAAGGTGGTTCCAAAAGTAAATCTTTACCAAAAAAAAATGAAATCTTCCTTTTAAAGCAAGGGCAAATTTTTAAGTTTTCACCAATAAAATTGTTCGTACCTATGAAGTGTAAAAGTCACATGAGGCTAGGAGGGTCCTCTCAGCCTCAATTTTGCAGGACTCCATTTAGCCTTCTATGTACATGTGACAGCACATTTGGTGCAGAAAGATGCCAAAGGAGATGAAGGCAGGGTGAAGTAGCAGTAGAGGAACTTCAGAACTGCAATCACTGAACTGACATGTTCAGGTGCTGAACCGTTGCTAGCCAAGCACAGTCCCTGGCTCCTCAGCACCACGTATGACATATTCTAAACTGACAGCTCAAAAGCTTAAGATCAAATCCAATAAATTCTGAGGAACTACATCAACTCCTGATAGCCCACTCAACTCCTTGTCCACAAGGAACTCTTCATTTCATCAAGGAGAATTATTAAAACATACCAGAAACAACAGGTCAAGAATGTGACATTCTGGGCAACAGAGCCACTTTCATGACTACTGCTGTGTTTTGTTATATAAGTTTGTCTTTAACATCTGCAATTACACAGGCCAACTTATAGAGGTGTTTTGCCATGCTCCCAAAATTACATTATTTTTTTATATATATATATTTTTACCTGCATCTTTTGAAAAAGGAAGTCTATTAGCCAGTTTGCTGGCATCTTATTCTGAGTAGCCTGCGCTAAGACTTCAGCATTACAACATATTTCAGTTTCCGTGAAACTTGGGACTGACTCCTGTGAAGTTCCAGGAAAAACAAGTCATCACCCTACGCCACCAGTTTCAGTTCTTCCCTACATACATCAGCTCTGCTGTATACATCCTTCCTTATATACATCAGCGTGCTGACGGAACATCACAGCACGGGCAGAAACAGCGGTGACAGAAGTCAGAAGAGACAGGCAGAGGAAGAACAAGGGAGAGGCTCTGTCTCCATGCTTGCTCAAGCAGCATCTGTTAGCATATAGTCCAAAACAGACTTCCAAGAATGTGCCATAAACAATGCACAGAAAACAGCTTCTGTTATCCCTGACTCACAGCTCTTTTCAGATTAAACTCCTGGCTCAGCTCTGGATTAAAACCAAGAGTTTTAGCATTTTCAGTACCGTCCTCTGTCCTTTACTAACATCACAGCCCTGCTGCAATCAAGCACAACTTTTCCTCTTTACATATCACAATGGAGATTGGCAGAGAGGTCATTAAAGGGATAAATTCATTGTGTAATAGCATTACTGCTACCTTTAGAGAAGATTTCTTAGTTTAGCAAGTGCAACTTTTATTTCAATTCTATGAATATTTCACTTCAGTTATGCATCTGCAATCCTTAAGGTGTACTTACACTGGGTGTCTTCTGTAATTAAGATATTCAGAGATGAAATATCAATATACCTTACATGGGAACCTCACCCACATAATTCTTGAATTCAAACCCTGGTTACGCTCTACAGCGTGAATTGAATTGCAGGAAATTCCCAATTATAAGTAAAATGGCTGTACACATCAAAACCTGAACTAAAATATTTCAAGGATAACAAGAAAAAGGCTACTACTTACAAACAAACAATAGTGAAGCTATCTCACAGTCCTTGTATTCAGTGAATGTTATACACAGCAGTACAGCAGAATACAAACAAATGAGATTTCAGAAATTCATGCACACCGATTTGCTGTTAAATATGTTAGAAATCAGAAGTGATTCACATTGGAGCATGCTGTTTAACTCACTCCTACCTTATCGTTGGTGTCCAACACAATTGTGCTGTGCCTCCATTTTGTTAAAACTATTGGTTCTTGTAGCCTCCTGTCCAGACTCCTACTCTTTATTATATCTCTTTGCTGCTGTGGTGAAGCATTATACTAAAGAAAAGAAAAATCAAACTATAAGTAGAATCTAATGTATACAAACAACACCTGAGCATGCCATTCATATATATTAACAGTACAAATGTTCAGATTCCCTATTTCACTCAAGGGTATGAAAATAGCCTTCTTTATCTTTTATTTTTAGTCTTCAGAACTTCCTGTCTGCTGTAGTGCCTCTCTTGGGCAACAGACAGATGTTTGATTTCTTAGGCAACAGCGTATCATTCTGCAACCAACTGGCACATAGAGAACCACCATGGCATTAGAATAAATACAAGATACAAACATTCAGTCTTGGTACTACACCAGCAGTACTATACCACCTGTCAGGTGTTGTGTAAAACACGGAAAACCCTTCTACTGTAAGCCATTCAGATTGAGAGTGGTGATTGACTGAATATAATTCTCTTTGACCCAAAGGCTTGGTATGGCTAGGAGAGGAGACACAAAGAGGTGAGGATTTGCTTTTCAGAATAACTACACAGAATTACTGATAGAAGGATTTGCTGTTCCTCAGCACAGAAAGTAAGTATTTAGCAGGAAATAGTTTTAAGACTTGGCAGAGCTGTAATAGCCCAAGGAAATAGAAGACCTGTGTTCTGATAAATCCACTAACTCAACAGCATCCAAAAAGATCAAGAGGTTAAGAAAATGTGAAAACTGTGAGAAGGACCTAGCAATTAATTTCGTCTCGGCACTGCAGCATACTTGTCAGTAGTACAGCCATTTCAAATCATCATCATCATCACCAGGGTAGCATTATAAAGAATTATAACAATATTTCAAGCAGAGTTTAACACTGAAAATACAAACAAGGGAAAACAAGATAAATTTTGTTTGTTTTACAAGGGCAATAAAATTCTCATTCTCTCTATTCAGTGTTAGAAGACCAAAATCTGCACATAGGAACACATGGAAGTATTTGTGGAGTCACATAAAGGACTGAAACCCACTGGGTAAGATGTAACACATGAAAATCAAATGTCCTTTTTATTAAAAAAGGACAAAACAATAATCTTTGTAAGCACATTGAATTCCACAGTTTTGCTGAAGATTTACTACTGTAATCCTGGAGTTTGAGGCCTTCAAAGACAGTAACACATACCGACAAAGCACAGTAAGATTTAAGTTAAATAACAGAAATGCGCCATGGTGGTTTGTGTACAGGCAGAAGCGTACTGGTATCATTGTGGAGATCCACATCGGAGATAGCAGTGACTTTGCATTGGTTTCTGCACAGTTACATTCATACGACAACAGGTATGTTGTAACAGTGAGGTTTAAGAAACTTTTAGTTTGCTAAATCAAAGCTGAACTCTCATTCATGCTGCAAGGAATCTACAACCAGCTGACTTCCTTGTTCTAGAAACATCCATTCTGGAGATGGTTTTACAACTCAACAAATATACAATTCGCAATATGCAAAAAATTGCCCATATTACAACTAAAATCTAACCGAGTTTTGATGAAACAATGCCTACACCACAGAAAGCTGCCAGTGTTCCTCACCAACAGTTCTAGAGAATTTAAATGGACAGTTCAAACATGTTTTGCTATAAAAGGAACTATTTATTTTTAAAATATCTATACTGAAGTGACACGGTTGAATATTATTTATGGAAATCCTCTATGCACTTTCCATTTGAGTAACTTGAAGAATTCAGGTTCGAACAACAGTCAAATACAGACTTCAAGCGTCTTCAATTTAAATCTGTCTTAAGAGTCAGAATGTGGGCACAGCCTACTTACAGGTGATCTATATTTAAAAGGTGCCTTTTGTACCACCACAAACCACCAGGAGTCTACTTATCTCTACAGACAACCCCATCTTGAAGGAGAAAGGGCCTTTAACACAATGTGACATTCCAGTTTAACAAAACACTTAGCAAGAAAGTAAAGAAACAGTATATATGGAGCTCATTAACAAAGCACTTCCAACAGTTCGGGAACAATGTGCCACATATCTTAGCAGCTTCAATACTTTGCTTTGGTGATACAAACAGTGTTAATAAACTGACAGCTCTTTAAAGAGAACATTTGACATCTTCCCCCATTTATTCACAATATAGGTGTCAAGTAAACAATTTTCACTCAAGTGTTCATGCCTGTTTGTCAGGTGTGGGTTGGTTTGTTTTTTTTTCCCCACCCTCTGCAAACAGTAGAATAAACTACTGAGGGAAAAAAATAAAAAAATCTATTTCTGGGCTCAAGACAAGCCATAGCTTCTGAAATAAATGGTCTGATCTGTGATTTTCCAAAGAGAATCACAGTGAGATAAAGATACGGTTTCAGGCTTCGCGTTACCCAACTGAACTAGCCATCCTGTACACCACAGATAGATGCCACTGGATACAGAGAAGTAGCCAGGGCTATTGGTGATGCAGTCAGATGTCTCCTTGGCATTTCTGATGTAATCTTGAAGCAAGAGATTAAGCAAGGGCCATACGGAGATCATCTGATGATACTATGCATCTAAACATCAGAAGATGCTATTATTTTCTTAAACCTAAAGTTTTTGATAACGTGACCGAGAATCCTAAGAATGCAGGCTGCTGCTCCTTTAATCTTTTCCCTGAAAATCAAAATTTGTCCCATTATACTACACCCCCTCCAGCACATAGCATTCATTTTTTCCCTATTTTACTACCAGTTTCTTTTTATGAGGAAGTAAGAACATCAGCAAATTGTTCATAACCTTACGGCATGTGCCAAGTGAAGCTGGCTTCTTGTTACACCAGCTCTTGGTGCAGGGTAAGGACACTAATGGTGTAAGTTTGGGTAACAGAGGGTTATTTTCATTGTTGAATTTTTTCAAGTAGCTAGTTTCACCAGCTACTTGAAATCTCTCTTTGCTTTGGTATAAAATTTTCTAACCCTCACAACTAGCTTAATTATTTATATTTAATTTTAACCTGATAATATGGCATGGCTCAAGGCTCTGTCCTAGCCTAATTGTGATTGGAATAAATGCAACACCTCCGAGTTATTTGTAGCAGTTGTCCCCATTTTTAGGGAGATGACACAGATCTGTCAGCTTCAAGAAACAGAACAAAGATTCTTGTTTGCGCTAACAACAGCCACAGCCAAATGAAAGGAACAGGCGGGTGAAGGGAGAGAAGTTTGGAATGCAACTGACAGCGAAACTTGGTAAAGACCCAAAGTTAAATATTTTACTCTACCTTCTTGCAGTTAGAGATTAAAATAGGGACATTTAAGAATGTTCTGATATCCTAGTCCTCTTTACTACCTTATTCTACCCATTTGAAGTTCTCCCAACAGATAGTCTGAAATCGCATATTAAAAAAAAACTGTATTAATGTTGCATCAGAAGTATTTCTCCAATGCTAGAAAAATCGTTGGCTTCGAATACATTTTTTTTAGTGCTGTGATCAATGTACCACTGATGTACATATTTTGTTCTTCTTAGCTAAATCAATACACTATTTTCCTTAACACATAAATGTAAGTTTTTTGTTTGTGGGTGTTTTGTTTTTTTTTTTTTGGTCTTTTCATGGACCTCATCTCTACCTAATACTCTTCTTTCCTTGGAGAAAATGGGACTCATTTTCGATCTGCATTGCAGCAGCTGTGCTGAAGGAACAGAGGCTGTGCAGGGGCAAGAGGCTGCTGGAGAAGGAAGCTCCACCTGAAGCAGAAGCGACTGGAGACCCTTCTGGATACCTGCCCTATTGACTTTGTTGCCTTGGATGTTCTTTGCTTCACTTTCTTACCCACAGTTTCACTATAACTGCTAGCCTGTGAAGACCAGCACCAAGTCAGTACTGACCTGGCCTCTTTGATACAGGTACACACATTGAAGAGAAAGGAAACGAGCAAACGACTGCATTTTCAGATTTATCTCAGGTTTGTCAGAATACCACCTGCACTTCTGTCCTTAAATACCTCTAAATCATCACATCTGCTGAGGCAGTCTCAACTTCCTCCAAGCTATCCCAAACTTCATATAGAGAATGTGAGGATTATTCTCTATTACTAATGTGTACAGACTTAGAGTAGACACGAATGCCAATGCACATTATGTTACCTCAAACCAAGTAGCACTACTCACAATAAGACCTGTTCACATCCTGGCCATGAGACAAGTTCATGTATACGTATTTTCACTTTTTTCTTTCGCCATCTGACTGCACAGTATCTTTTTCCTATTACCAGCATGGTTTATTATAATTTTTCAGGTGGCATTCGCTGTTTGACAGCACTGAGGACTCCAGTAGCAAAACCCTGAGCGTCAGAACTGAGGCCCCGGAGCTCACACTTGATGTTGGAGCACAGAGATGGCAAAAGAAAACTGTCAGTCTAAGATGACATCCAAAAATGAAGCTCCTCTACCTGCTGCCTCCTCTGTATATACAGCAAGTGAGGGAAGCCAATGGTGAGCTAACTTCTGAGAAGAGAAAGTGTAATTGGGATATTGGTCTCTAAATAGTAACAGCCAAAACTATGAGTTCACTCCTGATGCTTATAGCATTTTCTTCTGATGTCTACTCTTGAATTAGGGAACTCAGCCAGCTGATGTCCAATAACCATGCTGTTACGCTGTTTTTCTTTTTAGATATAAGACTAGGAATGCATTTGGAAAACTGGGAAGACAGTTATTCAGTATCTCTAGTTTTTATTAGGCTGTCCTCTTTTCCTCCCCTTTCAGCTATCTATTCAATATTTATTATATAGGTTTCCTTGCCTTTTTTTTTTTGTCATCTTGATAAGTTGCATTTAAAAACTTTAGAAGGTTTCTATTCCTGAGACCAACTTAACTTTCCTCCCCCTTAATACAGAGTTCTTCACTTGCTGGAAATATAAAACTTGTATTAGAAAACTACTAGGCTTACAGAATAGGGCCATATCCTTCCTCGCTATGATTTAGATATTACTCATTCACTAAAAATGAAAAAAAAAAAAAAAAAAAAAAAAAAATTTTATCATGGTAAGTATTCACAAAAGACCTTATATATTTAAAAAAAAAAAATCAGCAAGAACTGACAACTGAATACAGCAGAAATCACAGACGAAAACAAAGTCTTTTGGAAGAGGTAGTACAAGTAAATACTATTAACCAATTTAAAGAATAATTCAACACGTTCTTCTGTTCCACTACAAAAAGCTGGGTCACACTCATGAGTCTTAATAGAATTTTGCAGCGGTTGTCAAAGCTACTCCATCCGAGATGTTGCTTTTAGCCAGAGGCATTCAGCTATTCCTAGATGTCATTTAAATATACATGACTGGAGGGTTTTCTATGAGACTGTCTGAAGTAATTTGTTTTTTTAACTCTCCCGCCATCCTCTAACATCAGATATTTTTTAAACACACATTCAAGACTACTGAAGTGTTATTCCGGAGCATGTTCACATTTACAGCTAATGCCATAGAAGTGAGGTTTTTTCATATAATGTATTAGATCAGCTAATGTGCTATTTCCAGAAGCCTCTGGATGTTTTTTTAGTTCTATCGATGTCCAGATTTCTAAGAATCTCCTCAAAAAGGATTACCATCTTTTTCTGGTTTAACAACACTACATGACCATACTATTCTATTTGTTTATTTCACAAAATATGTGGTTCATATATTACCTTCCAAAATATGTTTGGGAAAAAACTGATCTAGAGAATTACTGTAGATTGTATCTAATTTCTTCTTAGAGATCTTTTTTTCCAAGTAACTTAACTTTTCATTTAAGCAGGAGTTAAAATGCAAGTCTTTCTAAGGTCGTCTCACCATTCATGAGAGTTTTTGATAGATATTATTTTTCTTCAACGTCGCTCTGCAGTCTGCGTTGTCTTTCCAGTTCATTTGTTCCTAAGCGCTTTTAGAACACGCTTCGGCGAGTCTTTCAAAAGACTGATTTTCCATCATGCTTCAACTACTCACAAGTTTTTAACGTTTGTTTTTACTGTATGTTTTTCAGATACACAGACTAGCTAAATGTTTTGCTAAAACATTTAATATATTCCACCGCACTCAAAGCTAAAAGCTAGGGATTTCTGTCAACAGATGGGCAGTTGGACTGTGAATCGAGAAGTCGATTGGTCATTCACTTCTGTTAACCTTGTATTTGCTTCCAACCACAATTCAATACTTTCAGGAATGCTCAGTAAGGAAATTAAGAATATTTGCTACTCAAATAGCCCAAGGTAAATAATTTAGACAAAAATCCTAACAACAATATTTGATGATTTTCATATAAATATCAACTAAACCATATCAGACCATTAACTCCAAGAAACAGAGGCTTTGTTTCATTCTGTAGGTGGTTAATAATACCAGGGAGCCCAGAGGTTTCAGTAGAACCACTAGAACATCATGCACAAACACACAAATACTAGACCTCACCCCTGTAGTTAAGGTGCCTCGGGTTAACAGTGCTAGATTCTCTTTGTGACTTGTTACAGTTGGATTAAAGCCAATTCAATTTGGTATTTAGTTTAAATCCAAATCCAATCTATTTCGGTGGAAAGCAACTTCTTCACAGTCAAAACCTTCTGTTCAGAAATCACCAAATGAAGTACCCAAGACATCATTCCCCCAAATTACCTTCAACTATATAGACTACCAATTACTTCTGGTAAAACCTGTCCTAGCAGATTTGCACACTGCTAATCTAATAGCTAATCAATAGCTAAGTAGCTTTTAAAAACAATAGTTAAAGATTAAATAGCTTTGACATGTTACCAAATTCAAGATACTTAACGCATCAGATGAACATAGGAAAATTCATGATGTCAGCTCAGCTCAGATGCAAATCCTTTAGCTGATGTAACAATAGGGTAGTGTATAGCTTCATTTGTAACTTTATATATTTTTCCACAAGTATTACAAAAGCACTATTACAGTTGCTCCTTTTTAAGTAGAAAGGACATTGATTTTTGTACTGAAGAAAGCAATAGCTGAGCAATTTTTGTACTGAGAAAGCAATAACACGCTTTGATATGCTCAATGCATGAAATTCCCTGTGGACCATTTTTTATGATAACCTTACTACATGAGATCAAACAAACACCCTCATAGTTCTACAACTACATGCCTGTGACATGTGCTATAGTTTTTCAACATGAAAATGTAAATGAAGTAATAATAGGAACATTCTCAGAGTACCTAAGTACGTCAATCTCCTACAAATTTTTATTTTTATTCCAAAGTTAATAAATACCAGAACACACTTCTGGTGAAGCTCTCAAGTATCATCCTCAAAAACACCACAAAACTGTTGAAATTTGTTTTTCAACACCTCTCAGTATAAGATTTAAATCACCAAATTTAGAAATATATGACAAAAAAACATTCGTTTCGGAGGGTAACAAAAATAGACGGCAGTTTTTAAGGAACACTTTGTAGTTTAAAAAAAAAAAAAAAAAACTTTTTTCCTACAAAGATTCTCTATTTCACAGATGAATCACAGATAATACTCTGCAGTCGTAAATGAAAAGCTCACTTCAGAAAAGATCTTTTTTGACATCTGAATAGTTACATACATCTATTTTGTATGTCCTTTAGTACGTTTTTTCTCTCCTCAATCAGAAATTCCACAAAAATGCTAGAAGTAACTAAGCCCTCTTCTTGCAAATAACTCCCATTAAGGGCTTCATAGAACATCTCCTAGGGAGGAGTGGAAAACCCCAAACTGTTAGTTTCTTTATGAAGTCACTCACCTTAGGTAACTCCCATTCTGATCGGGAACCATCAGCACTGTAGTAGTATGGTCTACCTTGTTCATCTGCATGTTTTAACCACTGCAGAAAGAAATGTGATGACAGGAAATATAATTAGCATGACAGGCATAACATAGCTCGTCTCTGGTATTTGGGATTTAAAATTAATTTTTAATAAAGTTCCATCCACTTCAGCAGTACCTAGCGAGCAACCTCCATTAACTAACCAAGGTTAGTTAACAATGAGAACAACATTTTGGTTTTCTGCTTTCTGAACAGAGCTCACTATCAGTTTTTCCTTCTGGAACACCTCAGGAAAAACACCTGCAATATCACAGTTATGGAATTCCTGATGACTCACATAACCTACCAAGAGAATGTGATCAACAGATATTTTGAAGATTACATCTCGCTTTTATCAACATTATGACATCAGTTTAAGGAGGCACAATCTTTGCACCAGATCTGAGTAAGAACTGTATAGATAAAATTACAGAATTACAAGAAGCTCAACCAGCAACTGATAATTTCAGAGATTATTGCACAATTTGAACAACTACATTTTTGTACCATCGACACGAGCATGAGATGCAGTATCTAAATATATCATGAAGAATATAATTTATGTAACCTCTATCAGCAGCTCCCAGAACCAAAGAGGTAAAACTACAGTGATCATGACTAGTTGTGCAGAAAAGACAGAATTGTAATGAGTAAAATTCTACAAGATGGTCTCTTAAAAAAAAAAAAAAAAAGAGAAGAAAAACTCACATCAAGCTTCTTGGGTCAAGTAGTTTTCACAAAACTGCCTTCCAATAAATTGTTTGTGATAGGAAATACTGTTCTCTATCGGTCCCTTTTTTTTTTTTTTTTTAACAATATTTTCATGTTTGCCAAAGGAGGTATGAGCTATAGATTTTTAGCAGAAATAGATTAAGAACACAACTCCAAAGCTGACACAAAACTCAATCTTCAAAAGCTTCTTTTAAAAAACTTACATGTATCAAGTACAGACGAAGTAGTGCTACAACATGGTAATTATACTACTGTTGCCATAAACATTTTTGAAGGCTAAAAATCAAAACACAACTTCAGTGAACAATTTTTTTAAAAAAAAAAAAAAACTTCTTTACGAACATATACAAATACCATCATCATTTTTCCTGCATGGTAGAAATTTCTAGGATATGCCCAGAATCATACCAAGTTATCAGTAGCAATTATCTCCTTAGAATAGAACATCAATCTACTGATACTGCTATGGTTGATATAAAAAGTTTGTCTGTATCTGAAACCAGTACTGAAAACCTCAAATAAGGCAAGGATGAAACTGAGAACGCAGCATTATTTTCAGTTTGAAACCATCCTATCTGGAAGACCTATTTCGTAGTCAAGAACAACTCTTAAAAGATAAAAGCATCATATTGGTATTAAGTTAATTTCCTGAAGTGTAACCGAGAGGATGGCAGGTGAGGAAAAAAAATATGTCCTTAGTATGGCAAAGGACATACATAAGAAAAAAATGTTAGTTCAGTTGTGAAATTTTCATGCAAGTTTAAAAACAAAAGGAGATACCAGTAAGGAATGCTTTTGACTTCTAGAAATGAAATCTGAATTTCTAATAGTGAATTAGCTGAACATGTGATGAGAAGAAGGGAAAAAGTACCTTTTCATTAGTATAGTCATTGGTATATAAGGTTTGACCATGTTCATCCAACTCTTCTGACCAACCCCTTGGAGGAGAACCATACTGACTATCTGACTGGCTGTAACAAGAACTGTGGTCGTTTTCTTCTGATGAAAGATGCTACAAGTAGTCAGAAACATAAGGCAGTTTTGAGAATGAAAATGCTTTAAAATCTGAAAGATCAAAGATTATTTGGAGAGAACAAGAATAGCAATAACTGAGAGAAGTTCACATTTTTATACCTTACATCAGAAAATAAGAGACATTTTTACAGTTCATAAGGATTTGAAAATTGCTAGGTAATTCAAAAACATTTTTAGAATAGAGTTTATACTGATAATTATTTATTCTACCATACCAGATTCCTACTCTCAAATTTAAAAAATGCCATACAATAATTTCAAATATAATTTTGACTCCAATTTTTCTGACAATCTAAATTTTATTCCCACAAATTTACATTACTGATTGATGAAGAAAGTCAGCTTCAGTAAACTCTGTTGCCCCAGAAAACCTAGAAGACTTACTGGTTTCCATGCAACGTCCCTGCTTTCATACCTAGATTCTTTCCTTTCCCTCCTAAATAGTACCTAGAAACACAATAGTCATTTAGGATAACTTCAAACTTCATTTGCACCTGTCTAGGTCTGCAGTGCATCCTACCATAATGAGGAATTTCCACCTTTCTCCTTCCAGTGCTGACCAATGTGACAACAAGTGATTCAAAAAGCAAGACATTCCACCAACTGAAGGTACAGCTTGCTGAACTGTAAGATCACCTTCCAAATTCCCATTTTAACGAGGGGGGGGGGGCGGGAAGCTTCTCTCCCCTAACAAAAAAAAAAAAATAAAATAAAAAATCCAAGCATCAGAAATTCACCAGTTTTAAAGAGACTGTTTTTAGAGACTACATAATTAGTGACATTTCCAAATTATTATATGGGCTTTTGGTGTTAGTTTTCTGAATAGCTTACCACATGCATGAGGGAGACTGCCTAAACTGACACAAACTAGCTTACCAAACACAGCAAAACCCATAGCAAAATCCATGACCAATTTGGTCGTTAACAAAGCAACATAAGCGTGTCTTCTACAGTGAAAAGGATGGGTGCACTTAAACTATGCATTAAACAACCTCACCTCTCAGAGGCACGGTAACATGAAAATCTGAATTGCCAGTTTCTAACTATTGGGACTACAAGAAGTCCTCAGCCACACTTTTACACCTGAATTGAGACCAATGACTTGATGACATTTGTTCAATCAAAGCAGTAGACTTGGGGGGGTATTGTTTCTGTTGGTTTTGTTTCTTTATTGGTTTTGTTTTTTATTTAACAGGAATTCTGAACAAATAACATAATGCTTCTTCCACGTAATTCTGATGCTAAAGAAGCACTGTACACATTTAAAACTAACCATTAGACTTAAAGATGAAAATTCTCGAAGAAAAAAAAAAGGAAAACAAAACTGTTTTTCAGTAAGAATGAGTTAACACGTGTCTGTAACCCACTATATCATGTCTGAAGGGCCAAGACTGAGCTAACCCCACCTACCACACTATCTTAGACCTTAACCTTGGCTGACAAACTTAAATGAAATGCCTGAGTCATTTCAAAGTTTATCAAACCACGGCATCCTTCATCCCCCTGCTAGTAGGAACAGCTGCTAAAGCTTCCTAAATGGGGATTAAAGAGAACACCGGCCAAAGCACGCTCAGCTATTTTCAATTTCTCTGTCAGCACTAACTGCCTGTGAGCTCTCTAACTCACCCTCCCTTCACGTAACCTCCGTGATAGTTTGTGGAGTCCCATCCTCAATTATAGGATACCACATTTAGCTAAAACCATCTTATGCAGGCAGCTGCCAAAACCTTACACCTCCTAAGAAGTTTGCTGTGACATTTCAAAGCAAACTACAAAAATGTCCCCCACCTCATCATTTCTACTGCCTTTCTTGCCTTTTTTCCATTTATGCTGAAAATTCTTCAGGGCAGAGACCAGGGCATATTGCAGTTAGAAAAAAGGGAACATTTACGGTCTCTTCTCTATAATCAAACCAGTTTTGAAAGTTACCACTACTTCCAAAAACAATGAGAAAAAACAAGTGTTTAAAGAAACTAGCATCCCTTTATTACCCTGTTTATTTTGAAACAAATTAAAAACAGGGAATGAAAGAGCATCTAGGCCACATTTTTTATATGTGGATTTCAATGTAAATGAAATAGTACTGCTTTTCAACAGGCTGTTGGTTAATTCATGGGTCTCTACTTCACATTCAGGTCTCCTAGCTATGCATCAGAGGCTTTCCCTTCTCTGATCCAACATCACATCTCATTCCACTTACAGTCCCACCCTAATTAAACCACTTCACAGTTTGACCAGTTTCTCCCAGTTACCGCTTGGAGCTCTTTCCTCAAAAAGATTAGCAAGTCACTGCCTCTGATCAATTTTATCCACACTTAGCCTTACTTTACCAAAGGCCCTGTTAGGATTGCACTGTTCCCCACCCCCAAGTCCACATAACTGCCATAACTTAAGGGTGTTTTTTTTGTGTCATACCTGTTTATCAGCTTCAACATGCTAAGTATAATTTTGCCTGTTCTTAATTATCAAAAAAAATCCGTTTCCTAACCCCAGAGTTTTAAGACCAACTACAACCTATTTATGTTCCAATAAATTACATATGAATACATACATTATAATATATAGCCATGTACAGTTCTCATATTGATGTCACCTTGTCATTTTGCTCCCTAATAAGATACAACCTCGTCTGAGGACAAATCATTAGAGATACAACTAGCATTTAACCTTTCTGCATATGCTCCTGTATTGCTAAATCTGAAGGGAATGAGGAGAACTGACTCGTATGTAAAAGCCTATTTAATTTCATGAAAATAAATTAAATCAGTTTTTGCTAATTATTAAGATATATTTGTTCTAACAGCAATCTAAATCCTCATGGTCAGACAAAATCTGGGATGTTCTATATTTTACTGTAGCTTAGCCTGGGATCTCAACCTGTACTCTAAGGTATTAGAGTACTTAAAGTACTTAAAGGTCATAAATGAAATGGTGAACACCAACAGTGGAGTGTGAAGTACGCTCCCAAATGCAGAACAGAAGAAGAAAAATGGCTTCAAAAACAACAAAAACTTTAATACCTTAGTCAGAGAGGACAAATAATGTAAGGAATTTGTGCTACTGCAATTTTTTCAGCTCGAAACAAGTTTATGTTAATCTAAGTACGCATCATCCATTGATCTTACAAAGAATGAGATTTTGACAGATAAAATTGTTTGAAGGTCAAGCTGTGATACCTTAAGCATCACAAATAAATGGAAGAAGCGAGCTGTCTGATATAATACACAGGCAGTAAACGTTAAGCTTTCTGAGCATGCAACTGCACAGTGAAGTGCTGGTACAGACGTGGGCATAGAAGTCAGGCATTATTTGCAGATGGTGGAGAAAAGGAAGAATTATTCAAAGTCCTTCCATGAGAAGAAGGAATAATCATCACACTAGAAAACCAGTTACTCCCATTGCTAGGTGAGTTACTACTCAGAAAAGCAATCATCTCATCCTCACTAAGAACAGCAAAACAGCAGCCAATGAGAAATGAACAGAGAACTAACTGTAAGACGGTTGCAGACATTTTGCCAGTTTACCTGTTGCAGCCACTAGCTCGTGACACGAAAAGACTGTTTAAATGTTTGCAAATGTCACTGCTGCTAGGAAGGCCATTCCCAGTGGTGATGAAGAGGTTCCCTTTTTCTTTCCTGTTTCTGGCACTACTGGCCCAAATGCAGACTTCCACAACAGGACTCCTAGCAATCTAAAATTTTTGAGCAGTACACAATTAAATTTTAAAACTAAATAATGTAATAGCTCAGGAGGAAATCCACCTAAACTATACATATTTGAAAAGGGTATATAAAAGTGGAAGACTTTTTGACAAATATGTTTGCTTTTTCTTTCAATCAAGAAACTGATTAACCTAAGCACTGTTTGAATACAAGAGCACTATTTTAAGCATATTTAAACAGTAATATCCATCTTCCAATTATTCCATTTCTTTATCTGAACGACAGAAGCTCAAATAGACTAACACTACTGTTTGCCTTTCCCTAGCAATCAGCCACACAGATTTGCACCTCAAATATTATCCTAAACAATCTTTTAACATTAATAATTTCATAGTAAGCTTCAATTCTCTTAAGCAAAATCTGTGGCAAAGCTGAACAACTGAAAAATGCTTCAAAAGGTAAAACATTTGCACAGTGAGAAAATATCTATTGATATACCTACAGATTACATTCCAACCATGAATGCTATTCAAGTCAAAGTTCCTATAGCCAACTGCCAAAAGCTGGGACAGAACCTCCCCACCCCAAGCATTTGTCACTATTGGACCTATACATTTGGTTGGCAGACCTGCTAGCACCATAATTTGTCTTCTCTTCTTTTCTGGGATACCCAGTTATCATTCACAGAATGAAGAAAACGATTTTCTCAGTTAACACACTTCCATAACCAAAAATTGCTCCTTTGACTGCCTTTTCCTCTAGTTTGGTCTACAGTTATCCAAGGCTCGACACAAAAATCACTGAAAAGTGTGCAAATTCATTTCTCCTAATCAAACAATTAGATCTAATGAATGGAATTGAATAGAAGCCTCAATTACATCAGTATTTTTGACCCTGGAGGAACATGCTATGGAACTCTAAAGTCTAGTTTTGACACCTAGACTCCATCTCTATAGCCACCTAAATCCCTCTCTAAAAAAAAAAAAAGAAATATTTTCCTCTATGAAAAATAATCCATATTTAAATTTACTGCCACAGCAGTAAGCAAGCAGTAGGAAGTACCTATATATCATCTGCCTTTGTTTTACTGTATAGTTAACTGAGGTTGATAAGAAAAATTCCCCTGGCTTTTTTCATCCCCCTTCCAACCCTCCCTCTCCTTCCCCATCTCCCTCTTCTCACCCCAAAATATGCTGAATATACTGAAAAAGAGAACACGTCATATCAGGAAAGTTATGATGGCCTTCATACTCAATTGTCATTTGAAGTCCTGTTAGTTTCAAGGTTTCTTAGCTTTCCTTTAATTTTAAAAGCAATGCTGCAACACCTAATGAGGGACTGCTGGGCACTTTTACAACTAGTACTCAGATTTTTGACCTGTCTCGTACACGTTTCATGTACACACTCATACACGAAATTGAAGAGAGAAACTGTTGATCTTTACTACTTCATAGCAAGCCACATGACCAAAAAGACAAAAAAAGACACTCCTTGAGACCTCAAAGTTCAGAGATATCAAGTTCCATAACAAAACAATACTCATATGCATTACAATCTCATTGCTTGTGATCTCAGAACAAACTACCTCATGATCTGCATGGCTCTGGGAATCCCCTTTATTAATGCTTGCATCTCGGGCCCAACGCGGAGGTTTCCAAGTTCGTTCCTGTGATCCTCTGTTGTAGTAATAACAGCGTCCTGTAGTATCTTTATGGGTTTCCCATTCCCCATTTATTTGGACTGGAGCACTTGTAGGTAGTGGTGGAAGTGCAGACTGAGATATTTTCAGTTCTTGTAAATTAGCATAAACTGGTGAATCAGGCCTCCCTTGGCTTGGTGGAGTAGTTGGCTATTGAGAGAAGAAATGTATTATTAAAGAGCAAATGAATTTTATAATGCTCCCTTACAAATCAGTATATATTACAGTAGTAAAACAAACCAACAAACTCCCGTTTTGTTACATATAAAAGCACAAAGGACAGCCACAAGATGCCAGGGCATGAAAACATTAAATTTTTTCAATATTAAATACATATAGCTTGTGATGCTAACCTTATAGTTAACATTTTTTTAGCATTTCTCCAGCTGACAGCTGATAATCATGTCTTGCAGTGGATTTGAAATACACTGGCATCATCGTCAAAATAATTGTATGTTTAAAAACTTCAGCTTTACAGTTCCAGTATTGCTCAGTAACTATAAGTAACATGTTTTTGTTCAAGACCAAACATAGCATTTCTTACATGTCACTTTTTAAGCAAAGATGGTTCCCCAGCCTTTTTCCTACTGCTATATAGATGATGGCGAATATGAAGCAGCACTTCTCAGTTTGAAAGATGAGCACAGTGTTATGACAAGGAAACTCCAGAGAACACCTGGGTGGTTTACCTGCAAGCCTTTCCAAGTAGATGCTTACTTAAGTAGTTTATGTAATATTACTGACAGTGTTCTGATTACCACTCCCTTCTTACAGAAATTAAGCAGCTATTCTTATGCAGATAATTTTGTTCATACATATGCACATAAGGATAACAGATGTCCACAAGAAAACAAAACACCAATGACAATTTCAAATTCATAGTTTGATAACCATGCTTTCTGCTGTGCTTCATGTTAAGTCTGTGGCTCTTACCGAAACCATGAGTACTTTCATATAAGTCACAGAAGTGTTTAAGAGAAAAATATTCTTTCTGACCAATTTTTTAAGTGCAATACAAGTACATAAAGCACACCACACAGAAGACAAGTAGTTCACGAAAGCTGTAACTAAGAGGTTGTGGGAGCAACTTGTTATTAAACCAAACTGAATAGCTGCCTGTTCACACAGTGCCATCTCCCTGTGTCTGGTCACTTCATTTAGGCATCCAAAGGAAGCAAAAATAACATTCATACCATTCCTCCCCCCCACTCAGTTTTAATTCAGAAGCTTTGCTGGAGGCAAGTCCTTGTGCCTCTTGTTGCATCTTTCAAAGGAAAAAAGAACATACTGCATTACATAAAAGATCCTTTATAATGTGCTTTTAAACATCAAAATCTTAAATTGCTAATCTAAGCCACATCTCATCATAAATTATTGGGGTTTGCTCAGGCAAGACAGCATATTGTACCACACAATCAGATATAAACTGATTGCGCCACAGCTAGAACCGAATATGGGCAATATCCACAACCAAAAGGGGAAATAGCTAGAGAGGAACTTAATGAGATTAGAACAGGCATGGACTTGTTTTGCGAGGCTTTAAAAGAGAAAAGGCAATTTATTAGATATAGTGAGTATGTTTAACAAGAATACAAGGCAAACTGGCGGGGGGGGAGGGGGGGGGGATTTCTGCAGCACTCACAAAATCAGCTGAAAACAATAAGTATCCTCTTCCATTAATTGCAAGGAAAGAAATCTAAAGTCTCCCTTTTTTAAGAGGGGCAGGGGGAATGCCTGTCTTTGGTAAAGTTCTGTTTCTCGAGGGCATTAACAGCATAAGGAGCACTGCCACAAGTAAAGACTTGTCCCACTGTCCTCAAGGATGCCCGAGAATGCCACCAGGAGCACTGCCACAAGTAAAGACTTGTCCCACTGTCCTCAGGGATGCCTGAGCATGCCACCAGATGCCATGAGCGTGACTGCAACCAGCTTGTGAAACACGTCCCAGCATGTGCGGAGTGGCTGTAGGCAGTGGTGGCAGCTCACAGGCCTGAGGGCACCCCTCTCCTCAGGCACCAAGAAGTGGCCTGGAGGCAGGAGGCCCAGGGCTCAGAGTTTCCACTCTGAGGTCTTCCAAGGTCTCAGCATCATGACCAGAACAGCGCCGGATGAAACTGCAGGACCTGTATTACCCTACACAGATATAGGGAGCTCGTGGCCGATGCACAGCCACGTAGCCCAAGCAACACTCTGGTTGAGTTTAAAACAGAAACGTGAGATTAAAGTTTAATGAGTGTTTTTCTTCTGAATGTTTAGTACTACTAAACTCGTAATACCAACCTCTGGCTTGCAAGTGGGAAAGCCAGAACCTCTGAGCTGAACGACAAACAGGCCAGCTAAGCATCCTGCTAACCAAAGGCCCAGCTACCGCCATTCCCTGCCAAGCTCTCTCCTGAGAGATTGCCTTGGTACAACTTCAAGATTTTTAAAACGTACCCTCCAAGTTACTGTTTTCAGCTAAGCATGGAGAACACAAAAATACATTTAAGTACAACACGTAGCTTAGCTATGAAGTACACGTACGAGGGATCCGACATGCTTATCAGGAACTACTTTCAATAACCACGTAGCACGCAGCAGTACTTCCTCATACCTCAGGACACGCAACAAGGTACACTGCTCCCTGCAATGCTGCCTTCAGCAGCACCCAACATCAGTGCTAAACTTATACAATAAGATTTTCTTGTTTATTGACAAATCAACGCAACTTTTACAAAGCTTGTCACTTCCTGAAGTACCCCTATGGCACTTCCCAGACGGTGCCAGCAAGGCAGGTCCCTCTCCCCCTTGGGAAGGGGACTGCCACAGGGACCAGCTCCCTCCAGGTGGCCCTGTAGAGCTCTCAGGCTTCGAACAACTTTGCCATTGCCTTGAAGATGAATGGTTGCAGTGAAAGACTGTACACTGCAAAAGCCTTTACTAATTTCAAGCCAAAAAGCGTATTAAAATCATTTAAGTTTCTTTTACTTAATCCATTACTCATCACTAGTATGTAAGTCCAAATAGATAAAGCATTACGTAGATAGAAATAATTTGTAACAGCTTCCTTGGCTGTTTTCCCATATCCAGACATATGCAGTTAGGGGAAACTTAAATGTATGCTAACCACCAAACCTTTTGGTATGTACATGTGGAGCTCCAGTTAGAACTTCCTTCCCTGAAATTCATTTTTGTCCTGAAGGACTCAGAATGCTCATAAACGTGGAAATAAATCTACTGAGACTTCTTGTTCTTTTAATTCTGATAGTGAGAGAATATGTAAAACATGTCCTTCAACATGCACACACACGTACACACACAAGGTAGCTTATACTCAAAACATTTCAAACTTCATCTGCTGCCTGGTATGGTTTCAAGTTTTTTCATGTTGCTTTCTCCTACTAAAGCCAGTAAGAATTCTTGCTAGGTAGAAAGTGATAAAGGAAAATCAGAAAGCAGAAGTATTTCTACAGTGCCACAACTTGAGTGAAAATTGCACAGCCCACTAAGCACAATGACAACTTTATGAATACAAGGACCTCTCCCTGAACTCAGTAATGTGTTAAAATGTCGAGCATTACAAGTCCGCTGTATTTAAATTCAGTCTTGTTGCAATATCTGCACAGAAAAAACTGCTAGCAATAAATACTTGCAAACTGACAATGAAGACTTTCACACAGGCAGGACAAAGCTTCCAGGATCAACACAAAACATTCTTCACATACAGACATTACACACAGCTTTTTCAGGACTTAGCTTTTACACTGACACAGTAGGAAGCAGATACGTGCCTTTAAATAAAACAACTTGTTAATCATTCATGAATGAGCAGTCAACATTTTCAACAACGGCCAGATATGCTATCAGGCCTCTGAACACTTACTTGAACTCAGTGCAATGAAAAGCCAGCTTGCTATACTTCACAAGGTACTTTTCATTACCAAAATGCATTATCAGTTTTTCAGAGAATACCTTAGGTTTTAATATTACCTTATACAAAAGGCTTTCTTCAGATGCCAGTATTTGTTCAAGCATTCAAAAAAATAAAAATAAAATTCGATGCACACCACAGTGTAAAACTGCTGTTCTGGGAGAAGGGTAACACATGCCTCCTATCCACTGCCTAAAAACGTGTTGTTTTTTTGTTTGTTTTGTTTTGTTTTTTAAATCCAGTGAGAACATTCTGCATTAAAGATGCCTGCAATTAAAAGACAAAATTCCCTTTAATCTGATGCTTACCTTTTTCTTTTAACAGCACTTAAATCCTAGGACAAATCTTCTAGAACATAACTGCTTCAAGTATGATTGCAATGCTAGCTTTCAAAATATAAGCTTTTTCAGAATAAACCATACGTGATCTTTCCCTCCATGACAAATAGTTTTACTTGTCTTGCTTCTTTTCACAGCTTTTCTGAATGTTAAAAATTTGGAATTAAGAGCTTCCATTTCAGTAACAGCATTCAGATTGCTGAGAGGCGCTGCTAAAGTAACAAAAATATATATATATAAATCTCATGTTAATGCTTCCTGAGTTACATTCAACAGCATGCAAAAGAGCAGCGTAGCACTGAAGGAACCCGTGGGTGTACTGGTGCTCTGCAGCAGTGAGCAGGCAGATGCACAGGCTATTTATTCTCCAGCATCCAGAGGGGGACCGAAGAATCCCAGTTCCCTCAACAACCGAGCTTCTTGCCAAGGAATTGCCACTGTCCTTTTAGCAAGGCCTGGGACTTCAATACCAGCTTTATTCCATAATAATGATATAAAAGAAATCTCAAAATCTCTACATTTTCATTTTCATGAAGTGACAGCTTCAGCTGGAATAATTAGCTTACCTCCTCCTTCCTCTTTCTGCTCATGGCCTAGGTTCCTAAAACATGTTCAGGATCCTAAATTCTTTCTAACGTATTCAGGCACATTTAAAACTTCTTTTAATGCCCAACAAACTTGAGGTCGATTTTCAACAAGTTTGCTGCTACTTCACAGGTAAAGCTAAATTAATTTAAAAAAAAAAAGTTAGAATGGGATCCCAGACAATTCTGTATGCACTAACCTATTACTTTTAGCTGGGTAATGCTTTAAACTTTAAGCTTACAGTATGCATCAAAAGGAAACAAATATTATAAGCCTGTTTACAGCTGACTTTGAATTTAGGGCAAGCAATATTAATGCTGTTAAATATTTCCACTACAGTTTTCATGTTGAGTTGTGATTATAAAGTGATAAGAAAATTTAAATGACCTAGTGAAGTAATACAGAATGAAAAGCATTCTATATAGATTCCTCAGTATATATTTATCTATTAAAGGCGACTTGACAGTTAAATGTTTAGTGTACCACTTAAAAAAAATAAGCAGATAATCTAAAGTAATTTTTTTTAAACGTCTGGCCAATAACTTTTCATCAGACTGAAAATAATAAAAAGCAAGCATGTAATTTATTTTTGCTAATTACATTTTTTGGTCAATTTTGCATTTACTTACATTGAATTACAACCAAAGCTATTTGTTCTATTTCTGGAAATACTTATCTACATTTTACTACAAATGTCTATTCATATTTTGCTTTATGAAACTACATTACAGAGCAAAGCATTGCAGAACATAGGACATCACAATCTGCCAGAAAGCTCTTGTGCTGTTTCAGCCATTAAAAAAAGTTATCCCATATATAACTCTTTATCTGGTGATATCATAATGTCTTTTCAACAAAAAGTGTGTAACACTCTGAGAATAGTATTAAATAAAAGAACAAAAAAAAAAAAAAAACTACACACGCACCTTAGTGGGATACAGTGAATTATTTGACTAATATCAAAGTAAAACACATTCCCTTTTCCCGGTAACCTGAAAAAAAGTAACTTAAATTGTTTTAATAGTCATCAAGGCAGCGATTCATTAAACTGCACTGCAAAAATCCTGCAGCACAGAAAGCGAAGAGGTTTGTTCCTGTCACATTCACATCCAATTCGGAAGAGAAGCGGAGAGCCTCTCCAGCAGGACAGCTCTGGGACGACTTGGCCAGTTGCTGCAGGCAGTGGTTGGCTACTCCACTCCCTGCCAGAGACAACACTCCATCAATCATAATTGACTGATCAAAGAAAACTGATGGAAAACCATTCTTTCCCCCTCTTTACACAGCACAGATTTATCATTCACATTTCTGTAGTGCTCCTGACCATCTCAGTGAGGACCACTTACATCAGCGTATGAGTTCTGTAGCAATACAAGGGCGTATATAATTGATCGAAGGACTGCAACAGTGATGTCAAATATTTTATGAAAAGCGGAAGTAAGGCCTCACAATGGGATCCTTTGTAAAATATGCACAAAGATGACAGTGTTTACCATACTTGTTCTCCACCACTTGCACAATCTAGCTTGTCCATTTAATAAAGAAGCTTTTGTCCAAGGCTATAGACAAAGCTGCTTTTCCTATAGTAGGAAATTTAAATACCATATGAAACACTTTACTTCATGCACGCTTACACAGAAAGTTTACCCCAATTAGGAAAGAGGGGCCAAATTTAACATGTTAAAGAGTCAGCCAGTAAACTTCCTTCACTTTCAACTGTCCATTCACCATACAAAGCACTGATGCCTTCAACAAACATAAGGTAGTATCTGTAACATATTTCAGAAATGTAGACAGCATCTTCAACAACCTGGACGTGCCATGCAGTAGTAACTTGACACATTTGTTTTTCCTCCAGGCTTCATAAAAGTGATGTAAAGTTGGTCCTATAGTAATGAAAGGTCAACAAAACTCATAAAAACACAATTTATTCTGTGTTTTAGTTTAACTGCCTGCAATTCTTGACCGCTGTGGAACCTGAAGTACATGTTTAAAAGCAGGTTTGCAAAGAAGAAAGCTGTTGGCATTGTTTGTGATGTCTCCTGAGGTTCATTTCCAATAAAAAATCTAAGCACATTAAGAAAACACCACAGAAACCTGGCTTCCTTTCTCCAGTGGAAAAGTGTTGTGTGATGTGCCAGCAGCTACCACCTTTTCAGCAGGACAGCATCACAAGAGCAAGAGCTTTAGGCATTTCAGAAGCCTTACAGCAGAGCAACTGGTACACTAGAACAACCTCTAAATAAAAGTTTCAGAAGTACTAGAAATTCTCAGTTCACAAGATATTTCCCTGTTTAAAAAATAATAATAATAATAATGTATAGCCCCAAATCTTATTTGCCTCATAGCAGCCAAAATAATTTAAGAGAGCTTATTAGCAACTCTGAGCTTCCTCTGTATTGTCACCATCACAGTACAACAGCAACTCCACAAAATTCTCTCTTACAACATACCATGGGGGGCTGGAATGGTGTTATTTGACCTCCTGGTAGCTTAAAGGTCAAAAAAAAAAGTTTCCATTAGTTTACATCACTGCCGACTGAACAGCATTTTTTCCTAAACTTCCTAATTTCAGAAGAACAGATCCCATAGCATTTAAGTGTACTTTTGAGAGTTCAGTGCTTATACAAAGCTGAGTAAAGCCAGGCACCCCTAGAAAGTGCAGATGGGAAAGTAAACATCACCTTTGGTAAGATTCCCAGGTTATTGAGAAGATACTGAAGTTGCATTAATAGATCAGAAAGCCTAAAAGATAGCTCAAGAACCACTTGATCAAACATATAATGAAATCTAATACTATGTAAGATACTAAAAATTGTGATGCACTGGCACAGAAATTATACTGCCCTACACTTTTCAAGAGAAAGAAAAAGCTATCGGCACTAAGAGCTTTAATATAAATAAGGGCTGTTACCAAATATTTAAGCTTTAAAAAAAAAAATTGCAAGTTATTGTTCCAAAACATAGCAGTCATCAAAACTGCATTCTGTCAAAAAGGGTATTTAATTCCAAGCATTTCACAAGAAAATGCAGAACTCCCACACACTTTATTTACAGCTGTTGTCCTTCTACTCTGCTTTTACAGCAGATTTCACTTGTGTGAAACTACTTCAACAGAATGTTGCTTGTGGCAGCAAATTCTGTAAAAATTTGTTATGGTAGTAGTTTTTTGTTAGGTGTTAGACTGATTTCAAAACACCTTGTTGCTCTTATGAACTGCAACATTTATTAAGTTTTTAATAACACGCAGCTGCAGGACATCACCAGTATTTAAACAGTATGAAAAAATGCTAAAGTACGAGGACACTTATTGATATAAAAGCAAAACCCAGTTACTAACACAGCTAGCTGGCCTAGAAAACTGCCACAGTACAGTACGAAATCAGATGCTAGAATAATTTGTCGTCTTACCTTACTCATATATGGACAAGAATATAACCTGTTGGGTAAGCAGCGGGCTTTACCTGCTCCTGAGCAGACAGGCAGCTGTACTTCACACAGCTAAGACAGCTGCTACCCCACATCTGCTGCTCGGAGGTTTCTCCAGTTATTATTTGCAACTACTACCCTGGAGCTACCACGTTACGCGTGCTCCCCAGACCTCCGGTGGGCAGCTGATCGGCATCCCACTTGGCATGAAATGGAGCAAATCACCTCAGAAAACAACTCCTGTAAACACTTAAATGAACTTCCATAAGCAATCATATCAAAAACTTGACAACCAAGCGCCAGTAGGCACACCATTCATAAACTAGAGCAACATCCCAGAAGTATGCTCGCAGGATTCTGCACAGCTATTCAATTTCTGATTGACACACCACATTTTGCCAAGCTAGCTCTGTATCTCCACAAACCTAAAAATCAAATTGTACACCCAAAATCTAGAAAAATTACGATGAATACTCTTCATCAAGTAGTTTAGCCATACCCTAACACAGACCAGATGCATGGTAGGGAGATAGGGATCTCAGGACGCAACCGTTCTCAAGGCTGTATATGCGAAGTCCCAATTGTTTCCACAGTTCTTTCTTCAGCCAATTTTTTCAACAGCTGTCCTTTTAAACACAGCAAAACATCTACTCTAAAAAACAGTTTTCTGCTCTTCTTTCCTTTTTGAAAAACTGGTCTGTTCATCTTAACAGAACGGGAAGCGCCAAGTAAAGTAATTTGCTGTTTTAGAGGCGTTAGTTACCCTAACTCCCCCTGCACGCCCGAGAAGAATTTCCTTTGTGCATAAAGGCAGAAGCCTCGCTGACACTTCTGCTTACACCCAGAGTTCAGCAAATACTTTTGCTAATTCAGTTCGTGTCGCCAGAGTAATACAGCACGCCGTTCAGAGGACTTGGCCAACGATTCAATGTTTAGGAAACATAAAAAAAACACCAATTTAATTATCTCAGAAAATAAAAGACCTCTGAAGAAGGCTGATGCCAGAGCCAAGCGGGTGGGCCAGCACACCGCTACCAAGGGGTGAGCCCCCTCCCGACCCCACAGCCCCGAGTGGCTGCCCCCTGACCTCTGGCAGCAGCGGTCGGCCAGCCCCTCTACTCCATGCAAAGAGCCAAGCACAGATAAACCGAGGTACCTCAGCAAGCTCAGCTACTGCAGAGACAAGCTTCATGTCTCCTCGTGAGGCAATCACTGGTTCCAGTATGCCAAAGGTCTGCATGGACCAGCACAAAAAATGCCAATCCCTCTGTCTAATGTGGTACTTTACAGAATTAGAAAGACACGGGATACTTTTGCCACAGTTGTCATCGAACAGAAGATGGAGCTAGGTAAAGGACTAACGTACGTTCTTACCTCTGCTGGACTGCTGTGTCTATAGACTTCTTATTTCTCAGAAGAACGAAACATTATGTTTCATGCTGGTGTGACTACCTTGGAATAGGCAACCATATGGACTGGTGGCCAAGCACCAAGAGAATCAAGAGACTACAGGCCTGCTCTAAAAAAAACTACTTGGTTTGAAAAAAAAAAAAAAAAAAAAGAAATGAGGTGCCTTGAGAACAAGCATCTCATCAAGTGCTCAGTAATCAAAATAAGTATTTTCTGACTCCTTAGACCTACTATAACAAAAAACAGCCCCACTTCAGTATTTGCAGCTACATGCTAGGGTGTAAATTGAAACTGCTGTGTCTATAGACTTATTCTCAGAAGAAAGAAACTTTATGTTGCTCAGAGTGCTTAGTCACTTCTTGTAACATTAACAAAACCCGTATTACTAATATTAATATTCAGCAGAAAGAAAAATCCTGGGTCAGGTATGCTGGGAATATCTTCATCAATTTAAACAAGGGAGATGTTATATTTTTGGCTCTTTTTTTCAAACCTCCAGGGTGTATCAATACCTAAAATAAGTTATAACCCAGAAGAGTTATAACACGTTCAGAAATGTGCCAGTAAGGAAAGGGGATATATTTAGCTAGTTTTAAGCTGAAGATGGTTTTCTTGAACCTGTAGCAAAACTCTCCTGGATAAAGCAAGAATTTTCCACTGGATCTGGTCGTGCTTCTGCCTTCAGACACTGTCACAGATCACAGAGCAGAGCTCAGGAGTCAGGCTTCTCTGGTTTCAGACAAATTGTACCCCTTCACTCTGTCATACCAACCCCACAGTGGTTCCTGTCCCATTAATCCAGGCATTTAACTCAAAAAGTTAGCAAGATGATGGCAAACCAAACCAGACAGGAAAATCAACTCAATAATACTACCCTTTGGAGTTATTAGGTAGATTTGTTAGAGCAGGGAAGTGCATCAAGGGGCAAACCCACTTTCATGTTCCGAGATGATGAAAGGCAGTAAAACCATATCTATATTAGAAAGCTTTCTAGCACAGAACATAAAATCACCCGTTCCAGTATCCTGTAATGTGCCAGACAACAGGCAGTGCTTGTACTGAAGTTACTTTTCCTTAACTACGAATTATCACTTCACAACCATCAGAAATAGAGTTGGGTAAGACAACTCAGGTGCAATTTGCAAAAAAAACAAAATCTTAGAAGTTAGATGGTAAAACCACACGTTTCACGAAGAGCAGTTTCACGGAGACCTGCAACTATTTCCCCTCGCTGGCTGTCACAGCTGCAGTGCAGGAAACTTCAAGTCCCTGGTCTTCCTTGAGAAGTTACAAAATGCAACTTATTTCATCATTCGCTCATTTGTAATACAAAATAGAGGTCTTGCAAACAAAGTGAACTGGGGCTTAGGGCTTTTCGACTGCATTGCAATCGAAACTTAAGTATTTATTTTTTTCCAGAAGCAGTTGGTTTTGTTTTTTTCAAGTTCCAATAAAATTTTAATGTAGCCATTAAGATAAAAAGTTTGGATTGTATACTACAGTAATCAAGAAAGAACCACAAAATAGCATCAATGCCTACTGTCTACAGTGTCTTAGCTAAAAGAACTGGTGAAGGGACAAGGCAGAGTCACAGTCCAGAAATTTACTTTTTAAAAAAAAGTTTATGCCAAAATACTCAAAGAAATAATGAATTGGTTGCTCAGCAATGGACTAAGCCCATTCCCACAGACTCAGCACATCCATCCGCACCCAAAAAAACAAAATTTATCTATTTCCCCTCCTCCAGCAATCTTCCTCAATCAGAGCGGTTCTTCATTTCACAAAGAAAATTATTGCTTAATGTTCACTGGTATGCATTACAGAAGATTTGCCAGCACAGATTCTAATGGTCCCTTACGTCCTACATGAACTATTGAACAATTCAAATTCAAAAGCTTTAAACTGAAAATAAATAAATAAATAAATAGATCTACTATACCAAAAAACAGCCCCACTTCAGAATTTGCAGCTGTATGCTAGGGTGTAAATTGAAACAAAGGAAGGTTGGAGAGCACATCAACCAAGTTTCCCATAACATAGCTCATGGATTATTTTTTCTTTTTATGCACACATTTTAAAGGGTATATGGCAGTGAAAACAGACTGGACATAATTAACATTGTCAAGAATATTTGATGTTTCACGAGGTGTACAATGTTAGTGATAGATCATCGTATGAAGTTATTACAAGTATCACTGAGTGTGCTATCTTTGAGTTGTTCGATAACTCAAAAAGAAAAGAAAAAATTAGCCAACTATTTAAAATTTTGACATCCTAAATTGAAGTTTTTCATTTAAAGGCTGGGAACTGTCTGTTCATCAAAAAATGCTGCATTTACAACAGCAGGAAACTGTTAAGGAACAGTACACAGAAGTAAAACTGACTTTTAAAATCTCATTCCATCTTTCTGCATTGATTTCTTTCCCTCATACAAGTATCAGCAACTAATCATACTCGGAGGTTTAACAGAAATCCTCTTGTCAGCAGGTCCTTCTCAAACAAAGCCTGCATACAGTGAAAGATCCCTTAAGAAGATCAGTACCAAACAGATACAGCCTGCCAGAAATAGCAAAGAAAAACAAAAAGCATTTTGGTATTTCCAGTAAAGGCTCCATCTCCAAAGTCCTGATGTCACGCTGGGATCAATCCCGGTAGGGTCGGTTACAGCTGCACCTATCAGGAAGGTGGCATCTCGTCTGCCCATCTCTGGATTCAGATTGTAAAAGTCTATTTCAAAGTCTGGCTCCAGAAGCGGGATAGGACACTTCCAAATGAGTTAATGCAGCCGTAAGCGGACCAGATCTCACAGTACAAATTGAAAGCTTCATTCTTTGCCACATTTCTGACCACAACGCAGAGAACTCATGCAGTCTATCCAGTACAGAGTTGGCAAGTGGTGGGGTGGGAGGGCACCCTTCCAGTTTCTGCCATGATTATTAGGAGACCACAACCAATTTCTCAAATTACTAAAAGAAGCAAAATAAACTAACAATTAAATTGGCTTTCTGCCACATAATTTCAATGTTGACAACTAAAGCCAAAAACTGTCCCAACCTCTACATGTCAGAGATCCATTCTGACTTATTGGTAAAAGGATGACACGATTAAACGGCCACAAAAACCAAAAGTTACTGCTCTCTCTAAAGCAAAAGGCAGAGAACAGGCAAAAGAAAAAGATGGATCAAGACATTTAACACTAGCCCCCTCTGAAATATACTGCTGATGGTGCAAGTGAGGCCACTGCACTCCCTGTGCATTGCACGCCTGTTTACAAAGTACAAAGCACTTCCTAAAATATGAGGGCGGTCAATTAAAAAAAAAAAAGCACTCAAAATTTTGGACTGAAGTAAAATTTGAAAGATCTTCTGACAACTGATAGTGCTTTAAAAAGAACTAATTATACAGATGTTTTTGTTGGCAGGAATCTATTTTATGTAATACATTATAAATTCAAATTACGTAGAAAGCTTCTAAGTACTAAAACCTTCCTTCAGAAAAGGTACAAGTAAGTTACCAGCATTACACACAACAGGAGTACAAGTGCACTAAGTGAGGGAGTTCAGAAAATGACGTCTAATGTCATTAAGCAGAATGTTGTGCTACTTAAAATTACTAAAACATTCCAGACTTTTTTTTTTTGACTATACTGTGCAATAAAGCAAACCTATTAGCAATGCATTATAGCTGAGATGGCAAGAATTTGCTAATAGTTTCATGCTGATTAAGCAACACACAGCGAGCGGGTGCCCGAGCACTGAGAGCAAACAGCACCCTCCCCCAGGCAGCTGAATTACAACCCTGTGCTCAGCAGTCAGCGGATCAGCAAGCCACGAGCCTCTACAGAACATTCCCATTGAAGCTGCAAGCATTAGAAAGCATCACAGCAATATCTGCCAAGTTATCGGAAAAAAAATGCTTTTAAGGACTCCTATGCATGCAAATCTCTGCACTGAGGAATATGGCAAAGCTCAGCATGTGAAGGTTTTCTTGAGAGCTGATGGAAAGCAGCTGCTCAGCTATGGAAACCAGGTTCCATGAAAACTGAACTTTCTCGGAGTCTCCATGAAAAATAGGTAATAGGGTAAAGGGCATGTTATTTCTCTATTATAAACATGCACCTTTAGAAGGCCATTGCATTTGTTTGATGATATAGCTAAAGCCAAGTATCACAAGTGAAATTTAAAGTACTACCATTTCTGGAAAAATGACAATTTGCCATGAATTAAGGCAGACAGAAAAGCAAGTTGTTAAAATGGATTTAGAATTACCATGTGTAAGTTTTGACAATAATACTTCTCAGTTGGCTTCAATGCTGTTTTCTGGAGATATTTTCAGTATTACCATCGAGCTTCTCTAAAATGGTAAAAAAAAAAAAAAAAAAAAAGAGGGCCCACAGTGCCTGCCTGCTGTTACAAGGCTCAGGTCCCAGGATGGTTTGCAGAAGTGCTGCTGCCGCCTGACCAGCCAGCTACCCAGAAACCTTCCTGGAACACCACTGTCATTAAATAAAGCTCCATTTGCTGTCCAGTCACATCAAGTACAACAGCTACATTAAACATAGATGGCTTACTGGGAAGCTTTAAATACCTTTTAATACATGCTTAAGAGCAGCATTGCTCCCAATTATTTTGTCTTCACAAGAGCTGCAATTGAGTATCTAGGGGGTTACCTGCATCTTCTCAACACTTAACGAGATCCAATCACTGAGATCTATCTGCAGGCGGCAGTATTAATAATTATGCTTCTTAGAATGCCATTAAAATCGAGGGACTAGAGGATGGGCAATCAATCTGGCACAGCAATCGTAACACAACCTACAACAAAGCCATTCAGCTGGACCTGCGGTACCACGAGCCTTGCAGCCATCACTTGTCCTACAGAGAAACGCAGAAGAGCTGCAGGAAGATTTTAAATCGCTAATCACTGCTAAGAACCCCAGTGCATACTTCACACCGTAGCATATAAAGTAATCTAAGAGCAGAAGTTAACATTTTATGCTGCCTTTAACCAAGGCAACAACATAGAGCTTTTGGCCACACTGGCACACCATAACAAAATGGGTTTAGTAACAGCAATGTTAGAAAATATTCATTAAAAAAAAGACATGCCACACCCACATTTTTGTCACTACAAGGAAAACTACCTTTACTGAGATGCCTAGCATAAGTTGGTATGAAAAGAGTTCCCCACTTGAAAACAATCTGGGGACACGGAGCTGTTTGATAGGTTTTGGATTGCCTGTTTCCACAGGCTTTTCTCCACATAAACCTTCTGCCAAGCACACAGATGATACAGAAGTAGTTTTCACACACACTTCATTTTTCACATATTTAAACATTATTTCAACTAACATTTAATTTTTTATTTCATTTTAAATATGTAATTTAAAACAAGACACTACGCTTCCCCTTAATCATTTAGCACACTATTAAAACAGATTTTACATTTCTGTATTTAAAATCCAAACTGATTTTTACCTAGCAGCTTTCAACCAACAGTGAACAGGTTGGACTTTGTCTTTAAATACCATTTGCTTTATACCAGTCCCTTTCCTGAATCTGCATTCATATGCAGTATTCTCTCACATCTTTATTGCTAACACTGCATCTAATTAGTGGGTTCCATGACAGACAGCACGATTTTGTAGAAGGTGCAAGACAGTCACGGTACAACAACCAAGATCAGAGATTGTAATTTAACTTTCAAAGGAATTTAGTATTTCAAGACACTGCATTTGTCATCCTTATTCTCTTGGAGTACTTTGGAACAGGACATTTATCAGCCTTCATCAAGAAAACTTGAGGGCAAAAAGCAAAAAAATGGCAAAACATACAGTTTGGCATTAAAACACATTTTAGATGAGTTTTCTGCTTAAAACCTCTCTGATCAGGAAAAATACTTCTGGTTTTGACACTTGTGGAAATAAAGTTCCCAATAAACCATAAAAATCCCACATATATTAGCACTGATGGGAAAGAGAAGGAGAGAAGGAAGAATATGAACAAATATGTATTGAAAAGATGAAGAATTAAGGCAAACTGTTCCAAGTCCTTCTAAATTCAGAAAACATTGCCTACACAACATATTCTCTTGAACACAAAACTGAAACTCTGAAGTTTTGTTAGGGTTGTTTGAACACCTCACATCACCCCCTCCCCCCCCCCCCAAAGTACTCATTTATTCTAGAGGCATAAGAAAAAGAATGTCTACTGTTAAACAAGGCATATTTTTTTTCTGTTTATGAAGTAGGAAAGCAAGTCTCTTGCCAGACAATACATAGGCAATATTTTACATCAAGATTTCAGCTTCAAATTCTGTCCTAAAAGATGCAATAGGATGAAGAGCAACAAAAAGAAATATTAATTGTCAGCGTACTTCAGACAGTATTTAAAAATTTGAGCAAAGAATATTTCCTTTAATTGCTGTTTGAAGTCATACAGCCTATAAGAAGTTGTGCCATGTTGCTTCTGATTTCTTTTTTAATTCTCCATTTTCAGTTGTGCTAGAATAGATTACAGTACCTCTGACTTTAATGGTCTGATTCCATTTTGCAAAGAGTACAAAGCAGGATGAATATTTTTAGAAATAGATCAATATTTTTAGAATTACATCCAAAACACAGAACATAACTTCAGCAAGTTAGAGATTTCTAAGATCACTTTTCAGTTTCCTGTTTTTTGTTTTTTGTTTTTAATGTTAAAAACAAGTACATAATTGTACTGTTAAAAACTACATTGAAATCCCAACGAACACAGCAACAGTCTGTACATAATGCTTACAGGAGAGCTAAGCAATGCAAGAAAATTCTCATGGGAATCTCAAGCAGGTTGCAGCTTTTTCCCCCCTCGCAACAACTAAAAATATACATATTTGTCCTGTGACTGTATTCTTCACTGTTTCTCTCTACTTGCACTCAGTTTGTTGGCACTTGGGTTTAGGGCAGAAGGCATTTAACAGCCACACATTTCTGTACTCTTTCTTCCCCTTTATTTTCCTTACACTAGCAAGAATTTCTTTCATTTTTAAGAACAGTTATTTCTGCAATTCAGTATCCAGAGTAAAGAAGTATACTTTCTGTCATTTCATTTTGTGTTTCAACATTAGAAAATAATTTAAACCAAGTCTGCAGCTACCACAATGCTTCAATGAAATTAGATACTAAACCAGATTTTTTTTTCCCCTATGACAGCTGCAAACATATAAAGAAAATGTAGTATTTGTGGAATTTTATTAACTTTACTACAGCTCGGAGGCTGCACTCAACCCAAATCCAACCATAGCAAGGGCAACAGAGAAGCCTGGCCCTCGGTGTACAAATCACAGTCTACCACATAATATATGGTGAAGTAAAGCAGCAAGCACTCTGGACAGACAGACAGTAAGGAGGCACGGTGAAAAGATGAAATGAGGGGAGGATAAGTGTATGCAATTCCCGAGACCACCACCAGAGAGTTTTTAAATTCAGCCCTTCAAGCTACAGCAATTGGTCTGTCTTCTTTCTACCCAACCTCTGTGTTTGCCTTTAACAACTGGTTGCAGAATAAACACCAAAACGATGCTCTACAATTTTCAGCAGATGCTCAGTAGGTGAAAAAGGTGGGTAAGTTTCTAATCAAAAGGAAGACTTATCAACCAACATCAGTTCCCACAGACTGAGTATGAGACTCGCACTCCAGGATTTGGAGCTTTATCCTTATGTGCTGCAGTAATGTAACTGGATCCTTTTAAGCATAGCTATGACCAGTCAAGACTAAAGAGAAAGTTTATGGAAGTGTAAAAAGCAACATGATTTTGATCTATCCTTTCTACCCACCAGCTATCACTACATAGGTAACAAGTATACACATAGAGCTCAAGATGTGAAGTATTGCATCGTTTTCTCCTGCTACGAAATTCAAAATGTGTCACAAAGAAGCATACAATTAGCAACGTATGGCCTGGCCTAGTATACAGTGCTGGAGAAGTAAAATTGGAAATATCTTATGGATATTGATTCCGTTTGTTGCAGGAAGCAAGCACATTACAAGAAGGCAAGGGAAGAGCCACAAAACAGACAGTGAAAGTAGCCACAGGAAGGTTTAACTGAAGAGTTAACAGAAGGGTTAACTGATGAGTCGCAAATAAAGAAAAAAAGTCTTCCCTCTGAAATCAATTGCAAAGAAATAAATTGCCAGCGCAACATCATCTTTCCTCATAATGTTCTCTTTATTTGTTTTAACAAACAGCATGCCAAAGAGTTGCAGCTGCTGGATAGCACTGTCTTACATCCTTCATAAATATTACACGGAGTTTCGTCAGACCCTAAGTTTGGGCAAAGTCTGCTGAGGCTTTAGAGCTTTACAAAGCAAGAAACAAGATATTTGCAAAGCACTTGGGAATTGTTTTTTTTTTTTCTCTTTCTCCATAAAAAAAAAAAATGCACATACCCCGGTTTTGTTCAGTCCACAGCTACAATAGCAGCTTGTAAACTAGAAAAGAAGGAAAGGGATGCAATACAGTTTTTACACACACAGTTAATTGAAAACAAAGTTAAAGTTTCTATCTTGGTACACCACAACCCACGTCCTGCTATAAGAACAAGTACTCCAACACTTGGGGAGAGAAGGAACAGACAGTTCTCTTCTGGGGAGAAGGGCATGGAAGAATACCAAGAAAAAAAATCCCTTCCAAGTTTTTCCCCCCCCCCCCCCCCATTAAATGTCCTCTCTTCTCAAAGGTGAAGAAACGAAGAACATAATCCTTCCAGTCAACAAGGGGGAGGAAGCAAGTCAGACCAAAGGCCGCAGCCGGGAGCTGCGAGGGCAGCAGCGGGTGACTGACGAGCACCTGCCCCGTGAGGGGCTGCCCGCCACGACAGGCCTTGCACCACAGGGCTGGAAGGAGAGCGCAGTGTGACAGCCATGGCAGGCCGCTGGCAGGGAGCTCTGGCCGGGCTGCCTCGCCTCAGGCCTAACGCCCCACAGCCACAGGGCCCGGCCACGACAAGTGGGCTGGGCAGGAAGCAAAAAAGCCTCCAGCTTTATCTGCACGGGTGTGAGCGTAGGGACAAAGTAGTCACACTGGTTATGTGCAACATGGTGTGAAATTTGTGTAGCACACGTCATTTCTGAACATCCTGGCAACCTGTCAAGCTGTCTAGAAAATAAATTTGTATACAACACTGTTATATATATTGAACAAGTTCAGAAAGATTTTGGGGAGTAGTATTTTTGGTTTTATCAGGCAGTACGTTGTCCTTTACATAGTACCTTTGTTGTAGGTATCTCAGCCCATAAGTTGTACTAAAAAGGCAAGTGTGTCCTTCAGTCCATCAGGCTTGCAAACTTTGCATGAGACTATTTATAGCTATTCAAGTTGTAATAAAGGAATACACGCAGCCTTTGGTATTGCTGCACCGCTATTTACATACTCGATCACAGCACTCCTCCAGCCAGCACCGTTCCATCTCCATGCTCAACCAGCAATAAATATTTACAGAGCCGTGCGGTGACTAGAGCAGCAAAGTTATTCAGCTGAATGATAATCCACGAAAGCAAGAGAAAGATGACATCTGCTTGTGCTAGCCACAGCCAGAAAACCTGTGTAACACTCTGCTCTTCAGCAGTGCCTTTCAACAGAACATGGGGAAGCTACTTAATTTAACTGGATGATCTGAAGATCATCCAGAAGCCCCAGGCAAACCATTTAAAAAGGGAACAATTAAAACTATTAATTAAATTCAAAAGTCATATGTAATTTCAGATTAAAGAGGGGTGCCAGTAAATTCTGATCAGGAACTTTGCTTACAAACAGCAGTTGAAGCCAGATAATACAACATCAAAAACCAACATAAGCAATAAGCTCAACCCCTCAGCTTTAAGGTTTCATTTACAAAACTTTTATCTGAGGGAGAACTACAATTCATTGAAACAGACACTCAGAATACCCACACCCATCATCAGAACATCTTTGTACACAAGTTCTCAACCCTCAAGAGTTTACACCAGAAAAGACAGGCAGGATAAAAAAGGTTGAAAGAAAAAAAAAAATAAGACTACTTTACTTCTGAACAATCTCTCAGCCATTTCAGCAATAATTACAACACCAATTCTGGCTGTAACACTAAATGTGCACCCGGATTGAAAAGGTTTTGCAAAGATTTCACATGGGAACTGTTCCATGCCTCTGCTCATACTTTTCACCTTTCTGTATGCTGTTTTCAGCACTCATTTTCCATGAGAGAGATTTTCAGTGAGAAAGATGACTGCAATTGCAAAGTATTTAAGATACTGAAATACCACGGAATTAGTTACAAACTTCTGCACTTTTTTTTAATGTTTTCTACAACTGACGTTATCCACACTTATTTGATCACTTCTTTATATTAACCTAACACTTCCATAAAGTGGTGTACTGAACAGTTACAATCTTTCCCAAGAACTAGCTCAGAAGCCACACAAAGATAGACTAAATGCAAAGTTACAGTTGTAATCTAACACTGCCTTGCCCAATCACTCACTATCACAGAAGTCTTTGAAACTCTTCATCATCAATTCTTACTATTCAGAAGAAAATTATATTGTTTAAAAGTATTGTGCTTTAGTATTAGAATAAAATCCATGTAAGGACAAAACCCACTTCTGTCTATCACTTTTAAATCAAACACCTCTGAGAAGACACACAGAAATATCAGCTGTTTGGGTACTAGATGTGCATAGACTTTACTTTCCTTTTTTAAGCACAAATGTCTACTATTCCAGAGCTGCCCATCTGACAAAAAAAGCGTTCTGCATTTTATTCTATCCAGTCATACGTTCCCTACTGTTTTGTCACACTGCTGTGAAACAAGTGAGACTTTCTTTAGAATTCTACAAAATAACAGCACATTTATTTAACATACAAGCACTGGAACATTAAACAGCTGTCTAGAAAGCAACTAGGTAAATATATACAGAATGCAATTGTTTATTCTCAGAGTTACGCAATGTGCAAGAACAAGATAGGATCAAATACTCTCAAGTAGGGTTTTTGTTTATTACAAAGCAATTTGAGTTTGTTCTGCATCTGGAAGTTCCCAGCTCAAAAACCGACAGAAGCACTGCCAATGGAGAACAAGCAACTCTGCAGTATCGCCTGCTGCTTTAAGTTTATGCAGCAGCCAGACAAAACATCAGTTCATTTTCCTGGTGCTGCTTTTCTGTATAAGTGTTTACTGGCTGCAGAGATTTGCCATTGTCAGAGCTGAAGGAGGTATTTTGTACTGCTTAAAAGAAAAGGCAGGTAGGACAACAGGCACCAAAATTCAAACTGCACACTAGGAATGGCACTTTAGATGAAAAACAAAACTCATTTCCATATTATGATTGTTGAAGCTTGGGCTTCATTTGAGCTAGTAAGTAGCCCCACCAGAACAAAGGCATAGAGAAGTTTATGCATGTAAGTTGATGCCTTGCAAGTTCCACTTTACCATCTTCTGCACTAAATTAATGTAAACTAGGGCATCAAGTCAGAAGACTACGTTGGTACTTGCAGAAATCCAGCCACACTGTAGATCCTGTTTAAACTCTGAAAGCACAAAACCACATATATCCAGGTAGCTTTGTACCTCACCCAGATGAGCATTCATACACCAGTATTTGAACAAGCTAGTCAGCAAAACCCAGCTTGTCTCCCAGGTTATGCTTTTGCCCACAGCTGCCTTATATGGATTTTATTTATTTGTTTATTTTAATGAAGGCCGGTCTGATTTGCAGCAGGGAAGTTCAGAGGAGCACAAGGGCTATAGGCAGTGATAGCGGGACATGGCATCTTGTCTTTGGAGGACAACCACATCCAGAACTGCTCATTGAGACAAAGAGGGACAGCTATCTGCTAGCTGGCTTAATAGCTGTTGCATATTAAAAATATTAACAGAGCTGCTCAAAAGCAGAGCCCTTATAAATGCAAGCTATCCAGACCTGCTAGCATAGGATAAGAAAGAAAGAAAGAAAATAAATAAATAAACCTGAAAGGATCTGAACAGTCAGTGTTCAGAGTAACTATACAACTTCCTAACCAGCCTGAAATGTTTTCTAAATTCTAACAGCAGTTACTGGAATCACATAAAAAGAATTGTTTTAATGCTTTACAAAATACCACAGATAACTTCTAACAACAAGGAACTAAAAGTTTTATTCTTCACCTCATTATAATAGTTATATTTCAGCATATTCTAACTTAGTTAATGAGGTTTAAAAAATGTTATTATGCAAACTAAATCTGAGGGCCACAAAAAAAGTAACAAACATTTATTTAGAGTTTTAGTATTTGGCCAAGGTAGTCTAATGCTGAAGATTTACCACCAGCCTTTTAACTAGGTGGTAAAATAGACAAAAATGCTAAAACATCCAGATGATGCACTCACACTATCTACCAAAACATACACACACACAAAATTGTTGTCTCCATTTAAAAAGTTATAGCAATTCCCACAGAAATCTCTACAGTAAAACAGAAGGACCTCTTTGCGAGATCTTTACTACTCAGAATTAATCAAAGCGAAACAGTCATCCTAGTGATAATCCCCTTTAGCACTTGACAGTTTATGCAATAGTCAATTACTAAAGAGGATGAAAGACAGAACAATCTTTGCAAATGGGTCACCGTCTATATTTATAATGATTAAAAACAGCCTGCTACTAAAAGTAACTTTTAATGAGCATAAGAAGTAACACTAAGTTAGAGCAAATATTTTACTCATACACATACATAATCACATATGTAATCCCTGTCTCTTATGACACAGGAGGAAGTTACACTCATGCTCATCAGAAAAAGTATTTGAGGTAGGATATACATTAACATTGCTGAAAGCAGATTAATTTCGGTCTGCAGCTATTTTATTCCAAAGCATCATCTTTATATAAATATACCATACTTGGCATGATCTCATAACCAACTTTTCCACCTCTGCACACCCTCTCTCAAAACCTGCAAATAGATTTTATTTGCAAACATTGACCCTAAGTCTTCTAAACCACTTTTAAATTTTTTCCACTTTTGCTTCAACCCTTCCTTCCTAAGAAATCAGGTGTGCCTAAATGCGTAGGTTTGGGGTTTCCCCCACACACCTACACTAAAATTATTCTGGCCTCTACTGCACATCACTAACCTTTCAGCTGCTTCTCTCAAGTATTGTGCCTCCTCTGCTACAGAATTCTCTTCTCAGTTTCCTTCTTTGCCACTGCAAGCATCTCAAAGGATTCTTTTCTGTGCTTTTCATAGGATCAGGAGATCATACGTGACACCACTGTCCTAAAACTCTGTTGGAAACACTCATGGATTCTCAGATTCAAGCACAATCAGCATGCCAGTGATTCCATCTGTGCAATCCTGATCCACTTCATTCAATACCAGTTCGACTGGCAGGTACTATCTCCACCAGATTTAAATCTGGTTAAATTGGAACGTTTCCTCTCAAGCCCTGCTTTCTCTAATTACCTCCAGCCTTCCTACAGTTCAAGTCCAGAAGCAAACATCTGATTCTTAGCACACCTTATGCATCTGAGTTACACCCAGCACTTAGAATTTCTTTATACAAAGAGCCAGAAGTATTCATTACCCTTTCCTTTTTTTTTCCTCCCTCTTGATCAGATCATTTGCACTCATCTTCATTAACAATTTCTTCTGCTCACATTGTCACCTCCCTAACCTCCATTTCATATCATATCTCAGCTGCTCAAAAAATCCTTCCTTTATGCAGTACATTGGAGACTGGATCTTCCAACATCTCCACAGCCAACAAATGTATGGGCTGGAGGCTGTTCATCCACAGAAGCTGTACTTTACTGGAAAGGAGAAGTAGGATAATCTGCAGAGAATAGCGTACCCATCTCTTAGAAGTATTTCATAGTAAAGCACTCCTCTGCCTCTTGGATATTCATACTCAGGATACTGAAAAAACACTGCAGGTGTTTTTTATAGGAATAAAAAATTACCGTCACCTCAAACTAACCCATTCCTCACTTCCGTGGCTGGCTGGAAACCATGCCACTGGGCTGCGTAAGTTCAAAGTTTCCTTCTCCAAACCAACTCGACCACAAAAGCACACCCCTTAACTCTCAGGCTACCTCACTACCAGCTCTCTGCTGACATCCCTGATAACTCCCCTTCCAGCCACACTCTTAAATCATGAGTCTAGGAAGAAATACAAAGTCACCCACACAGAGATACTATCAAGGCCAGTCTAGACTCTAACCTGACAAATTTAAGAGAAAACACCTGTAGCTTGAAGTTCATTGCAATACAGACAGCACAAAACTGAATTCCACAGCAGGCAGAGAGAAGGAAGAGCCACTGTCAGACTGACTTGGGAAGTGAAATCCTATTTGTGTGCGAAAGCAGGGAACTTGATGTTCTCACTACAGACTAAAAAGCAATGAAAACAGCTTTCTAAGCCATTAATTTCAGCACAGCTGATTTGTACTAAACAATGCTCATTATTGAAAGAATTATAAAAAAATGGGTCTGTTCCAGAGAAGGCTGGCACTCATAGTATCTAGACTAAGCTGCAGTGACATCAGTTCTACTACCGCTTTAATCCCTGTGGCTACGAAATGTCAAATATTTTTATCATATTGAAAGAGCCCATGATTCCTCATGACGAGATGAAGTTACTTCATGGTTTTAAAATAAGACAACTGCAAGGCATACTGATCACCCGCTCTCTTGATGTCTGAGACTGTGATTAGGACAAGTTCCACGGCAACACACGTCAAACACCACCATGATTTTTCCTACAGCTGAAACATCACATTTTTAGGACATAGCATATTAAGCACTAGGAAACCTTCCATTGTCAGACCTTCCTTATAACCCCATGAAGTCTACATATGCGTGCATACTTGTCCCACCGAAGTCCACACTTACATATAGGTTCTAGTGGTGAGGCAGTGGGGAGTGGGATGGAAGAGAAGGGTGAAAAGGTTGTGTCACTGTATCAGTACCACAAAGTTGCACGAAAACTGAACAGCAGGCCCGAATGTTAATTACTGTGTGGCAGAAGACACCCATGTAATGTCAGTCTTACCTACTTTAACTAGAAAAGGTGACGCTTATTCAACACAGTAGAGGAAACTGTCTTGACACACAACATAAACGTAAATGTGACAAACTATTTAGTGTAAAATATACTTTCAAACCATTCCTTAGCATTTTGTCATTCATTCAGCAATCAATTAATCCAACAGCAGATGAGCCACTGCACGTTTCTAAAGTAAATAAATGCCTAACAGTTATCCTTAGTTCTAAGCAGCAGCTATCAACCACTGTGAACTAGCACATTGTTATGAACAAAGTGGAGAAAACCAATCTTTACATTAACAAAGTACAAAGTGAAACTAAAACTAAAAGCATGAAGAAACAAAATTCAGTAATCCCATTTATTCCATATTGTTCACATTAAAAAAAAAGTGGAAGTACAATTTTTAGAAAAAGTAACAAATATTAGAGGCATGAAATCCCCTAACTAGAGGAACTCTGACTTTCAAGAGGTCAAGCATAGAGTATGATATTTAAGAATTCCTGATTCTGGGTACTTCAGTAAATATCAATATATTATATAATAATATATATTAAGAGTTCATGACTACGTAAGTCACCCCATCTATCTTGTATCTTTAAGACCTTCTATACTCACATTAACTAAGCAGCTTTGTACGAGTTGTGTCTTATTAGCAAAGCAGTGCTGATGGCACAACCCTTCACAGTAATATTTTCATTTCTAAAGTTAACGTCAGCATTCATTCGAATACCACCCTTAACTGAGTCCTGAATGTGGCAAGCAAGGGGCTGACAAATGGGATTTATTACAGGAGTCGGTTTGTACACAGGCAAACAATAAAGTGTAAGGAAGTTTAAGAGCAGGGCATTTAAAATTGTTTTAAAATCTCTGTATACTGGGGAATAGAATTTCTGTATCACACAAATACATAAATATACACATGTACACACACATCAATACTTCAAGAACAAATCTGGAATTACAACAGACCAATTAACTTGGTTATCCATACCAGATGTATGACCTAATTATCTAAATCAGTGCTTTTTATTTTTTAAAGGGGGTATTAAAAATAAGGGGAAAAAAAGAAGTAAAAGAAATTACTTCCATTTTACCAAAGAAAAGGGAAATCAATGCTCAGTTTTAGCCTGAAGTGGGAGTACATCATTCCTGAGATTCTTCCATACTAATTAACAAAACTCACATGTTTTGAGTTTTAATCCAGTGTAAAGTTGTGAGAAGCAGAATTGGCAAGGCTGACTCATTACAAGTCTACAAATAAAATAATCAAGCCAGAAATTAAACTCCATACAAATCTAAGTGTACCATTTTTAAGCTATTAAACCCTCTAGCACGTCAATTTACAGCTCGTACACAATCTACACACAGATTTAGAAAAAGCTGACGATAACTAGCACTATTATCTTCCTCTGCTTTCACAAATCCAAGCGAGTTACTGCAAGAGGCTCGCTTCCTGTGGAAGAGTATAATCCAAATTCAGCATCATCTCCAAACAAACTTAATAAAAAAGAGCTGTTTCTGTAACATTCAATCGCATGAATCGTAAATGGAATTAATCCCCAAACCAAAGTACTTCTGCAAGTAATAGAACCACATACACCAACCATTTAATTTCAACAGCTAGTTCATGCTGAGACAAGACATTTTGACTTAATTTATTTACGGGAAAAAAAAAACAGTAACAAACTATTATGGTAACACGGAAAAAGAAGAAGAAAAAAAAACCACAAATCTACACAAACCTTTTTTAAGCTTACCTGCACTTGTTCTGTGGAGCTACTACTGAGTTCATCTCCAGATTCTGAATCTTGATGAATTTTTTCTGAGCCTTCTCCTGCTGAATCACAAGATTGTTCATGCAAAAAGCTGGTCTTCTCTATTTCCAAGAACTCTGGACACGGGAAATGACCCATGGAGATGGTTCTATACTGATTGGAAATCTTGGGAGATTGCAACTCATTGTTAAGTTTTCCATTGTTTTGAGTAAGGTCCAGACTCAACCCAAGAGTTTGACCAGGGCTATTGTTCGGTCCCAGATTTTGATTGGCATCTCGAACTAAGCAAGACACTTGAACTGGAGAAGATTTTCCAAAACTAGAAAGCTCTGGTGACTTATTCACATTTTCTGTCGATCTATGTAATCCATGTGTCAACTTTAAAGCATTATTTGACAGCATTCCTGCTTGCTTAACAGGTGGCATCAGTGCTTTTCGTGGTATTTCCTTCACATACTGTGCTGGCACATAAAAAGGTTTGGAATTTTCATCCCTTTTGACTTGCCACCAGTCATCATTAGTTTTCTTCACTAAGATGTATTTCTCTCCTTGCTTAATCACAATTTTCTTGTCCTTGGCCTCGTACTCATAGTCATACTCCACTTCAATGTACAGTTGTCCTGGAAGGATCTTCCCACCCTTATCAGCCATCTCTCTTTGAAAAGATTTCACCTTTTCCGGCAAACAGTAAGCGACATTCTGCTTCAGAAGTGTTATTTTCCTGTTAATAATCAGAGCTGCAAGGAAAAAAAAAAAAGTTATATCTACATAATGAAGTAATTGTCCAAGAGCACTTTAGAGGAAAATAATTTCAAAAATAACCCTGCATATTCAATTTGTGTCAATCTCAGACAGAGATTGATGAAAAAGGCAAGATTTTCAGGTACCTTTCACAGCAATAAAACAAAGTCATCAAAACAACTGAATCCCTGATTTAACCCTTGTATTCGCACAAGCCTCTTGCTACCAAGTTACCCGTTAACCCTGTTGCTTCTATCACTACACAAGGTTAACCATCACTGGGGGGACTAGTCTGAGTCTCTCTCTTGCTTATATACAGGCTTAATTTCTTATGAAACTGCATCACTATTCTGGGTTTAACATATTTAAAAGGAAGAGATTATGGTTTGCTTATTTTGAGCTGCCCTTCAGTTCACAAGTCCCTTCAGAGTGCTCAGAATTCCTTACAAAATCCTTTAATTCTTCCTCCAGTGCTACACACCAGTCACCAAGTTCAGCATGGGCTGGCAATCCCTGCCCCACGTGTTGCACGCTGTATACAGGCTCTGCTGACCTCCACCTCAGTGCCAAAACTGATCCCCAAGGAGCTATGCAACCTGTGCCACCTGAGGATGCACACTGTTGCCTCTACACCTAGCCAGTCTTTAAAAATGCTGATTTACTTCTATAAACTGCTAGTATAACTGCAATATACTATTTAATCTGAAACTGTTTTAATATTAAAAAGAAATATTTAAAGTTTCCAAGATACTCTGGTTTTGGCAGTTTAAATTCTACATATTTACTTTGCTCTTAGAAGAAAGTTTTAATTACTTTTATAGCTATTAGTTTTAATTTACCTCACAGAAAACCTGATATAACCAGGAGTGATATGTGCTAAAGCAAAGACCAAAAAAATCATGAAACAGGATTATGAAGCAAAACTAAAAATAAATAATAAAAGGATACTACATGACAATTTTGAAGAGGATTTTTTAGCATCCTACAGTCTAGACAACTACAGCTGTACCCATATCCATGAACTACCATTTCTCCTCTAGTTAATCGTGTTAACATCAAAGTCACGATTCATGCATTGGTAAGTGTCAGGCTTAGCAACTTCCACATTACTTCACTGTGTTGTGTTCATTGTAAGATACAGTTTAGTTACAGTGTTCATTGTAAGATAAGTAAATGGGGAAGACCTCTAACATTCAAATAGAGTTTAGGAGAATTCAATAAAATGCTGCCATATTTAACCCCAAAGATTAACAAATAAATCTAAAAAAATCCCACACGTTCCGTGAATGAGAAAAACAATTCAGAAACTCGCTGCTCTGCAAGTTGAGACTTCATGATGAGATTTGCAGTGTTTACCCTGAAACACTGCGGAACTAATGCAATTCCATGCAGGCACACAGACGCAGGCTGTTAGAGGGACTAAGTGCACAAACAACAAAAGGGACTTCTGGGGAGAGTTGAAGCAGAAACCCCTAACAGTTCCTCGATTTTTCTTTCACTATTTCTGCTATTCGATCGCATCCTCGAATACGTTGCGTTTCCCACGTAACTCAATAGGGACAACCCTGAAAAGCTCAAGTACGAAGCCTAGAAAGAACGGTCTATGTTTAAACCATGTTGTTCCTTCTCCCACAGTCCATCACCGACACCCAGGACACACTTCCTACGGGTAGCTTTAAAGCCACAAGTGCTTACCAGATTCCAAATGGAGTCATAAGATCAGGCTTGCAATTTTATTGCAGGACTTGGCAGAAAGGAAGATGGTACCACATTCAAACAAAGCTGATGAGAGGGACACAAAGCAGTAGAAAAGAATGCTCGGATTGTCTGGGGTTTTGTGTGCGCGTTTTGTTTTTTTTTCCTTTTACTCTCTCCCCCATAAAACAGCACCCTGACATTTGCAGCACTGCTGTCTATTTACAGTCTGGGTACAGAACAGCTAGCCTACCTGCTGTTCAACATAAATAGGTATTTTTAAGTGCACTTCTGCAGTTGTTTAGCAACTCCAGCAGCAGGTAAACATGCCCACTCTCTTAGTAGCTTTGGAAACTCTCAAATAAAACATTATTTTGCTCCTTGTTACTAAATCTGACTTCTCCCAACACTTCCTCAGCATTGCTACCAATCCCTTTCACAGCTTCAAGGTCATATACTAGAAAAATAGAAGCAATTCCAAGTTACAGTCTACCATTAAGGTATGCTGCCTTGGATATTAAAATGTAAGAGGACAACCCACTCACACTGGTTTTACTTCTCCCAAAAGAAAGAATGTATACCCGTAGTTTCCCACAGGGCTCCCAAGCATTTTAAAAGCTTGGAATTTTCATTCTCTTGCCTGTTTCATATAACTATTCAGTGGGAATGCATGCTTAATGTTTATTTTTTTCTTCAAGATAGATAGGCTCAATGTAAGTTGTATTTTACACTTCAAAAAAGTTAATAGAATTTTAAGAAATAGAAGTTAAATAAAATGCAACAGCTACAAAAATAGCTCTACCCAATTCTGAAGTCAGTTCTGTAACCCCATGCCTTTTCCAAAACAAAACAAAAAAAAGGCAGAGTTTTTTGTTCTTTCAGCTGAGCTGCAAAATTATCAAGTCAATAGCAAGCATTTTGTAACACTGAACATCGGATGAAAAGAGACAGGCTGTATTCTGCGGCTGGCCAGAACACTGAAACAGATTTATAAATAGCTCACATCATCAGGATCAAGCCAGGCTCTACTTCTCCACCTCCCCTGAGAGAAACACCTATGGTAGAGGTGGGAAATCCTTCTCACCAAGTTTAATTAATAAATATTGACTTAAGCCTCTAAGTCTGCAAACAACTAGCACTGCCTTGATTTCACAGATCCAAACGCAGGAAGTTTTACTTCAATTTTTTTTACACAGCTGTTGCACCACAGAAGACAAGACTGCCTACAACCGTGCATAGCCCGGGGGACAGCTACTGGTGACATCCTCAGAGGACGAAGCCGCCTGCCTCGTGGAGCTTTGGTTACAGAGCCCTGGGAGCCTGGGCTGAGCCTCTACAGCAGAGGGCACGGAAGAATTCAGACCTGAGAGCACAGCAGTGACATCTGGAGCACGTGAGTTTGTTGCTACTGGTCAGCCACGGAAGCGATACAGCAGGTCAGGCCTCGCAGCCCCTGAGCTGTTTTCTCAAGCATTACCTGTAATGCTGGATGAGACCCACGTCAGTAAAGAAGGCTGAGGAATCCTAATTAGAGGACAATAGGCATGAAAAAGCCATCAACTGCCCCAGAGGACTTCTGTAAGCTTTAATACTTTAAATAAAGTCTTAATACCTGGGAACAGATTAGTAACAATGAATGCCCCCAACTAACAACAAAAACATGAGAAAACTTTTCACAAATGCCAATGATCAGATTCAGGCCAAGTTTTCCATCTGGCAAGTGAAACCTGAATGCTACAGGTAACTAATTTAAGGTGGGCCACATCCCCACATAGAAACACATCTTGCCACTTAACAGAGCACTTGGGCTGCTACAAAGAACAAGCACGTTCACGATTACACCCGTGTCTGCATCCCCACGTGGCCAGGGCCGATGGTTACAAGTTCTCTCACTCAACATCGTGGTGTGGATCTCTTCAGGTTCCCGTTCCCAATACAAACCATTCCCAGCTGTTACTCAGCGAAGAGCAAGCAAGGCAGGCAGCCCGCTGTGTTCGATGAGGTCAACTCTGCCCTGCCTGCACCCAGCCCTGACACCCCTCAGCACGGGCACACATCAGCTCTGCAACCAACCTCTGAGCCCAGCTGGAACTTGGGCATTTCTCACCAAAACAAGATCCTTTCTCACCAAATCCAGGCAGCTGCAATGCCACTTCAGCCCTGCTTGGAGTGGTTTGTTTTAGCTATCTTTGTTTAGAAGGAGGCCTTTCCTAGGGCAACTGAAACCCTGCAGTTCATCTGCCTGGAACTCTCACTCTAACTGCAGAAAGATGTTCACTAAATTAATCTTGAAGCGCGTGCAAATGGACCTGAAAGAAGCACAGCCCTAGCACACACAGACATGCACACAGATATGACCATGTACAATGTGCGTAAGATTATGTACTGCATTAAGTATGATGATCCCTAATTTCAGCACTAGCCCAGAACTGAAGACAAAAATAAAAATCAGGAGGTACAAAATGTAAGATTCCTACCTCTCCCGAAGTTATTACACACAAGAGTAATTTCTCCTGATCTTCTAGAGCCAACTAATTAAGTAAAAGCCTTTCTGGTATATCTCAAGTCTTTCTCTTCTATATTTGTCTTGGGAGAGACTTACTCACCACAGCTATGTAACTACTTACTTTATAACACAAACACAGCAAATTACTGAATACAAAACACTGAGGATATTAACTGATCTCCTTAAAATTCTTCCTGTGACCTTGTTCATGATGCCCTACAAAGGAGCAGCAGTTGACTTGCGCCATCTTTTTCCATTTTCAGCATCAAACTTCACCCACTACTGAAATGAACCCTTCTGAGGTCCTGCTGCAGAAATAAACCCAATCGCTGAGGTTAAATCAGGATAAATTATTATCAGTTTGGGCCAGATGAGATAAACTGGCTGCAGTTCACTGGATTCTGTGCTTCTGCTTCTCCACTGGCAGCTTTCTCAGCACTTCAAGATGTATCGCATGATGGTTTCTGAACAGACTGACCCCACAGCAGCCCTGTCTGTCCCAGTCTCTCCCTGCTGATGCTGCTCTTCCCCTGGGGACCCCTTCCAGCCACCTTCTTGGTGGGTCAGACGAGCAGCCAGCACCCAACCAGCACCTGCAAACCTGCTGCCTGCAATGTCTGCGCTCGTGGCTCACAGAAGTTGTATAAAAATAGATGCCAAATGCAAATGCAACCAACAAACACAGACGCAGCACAGACAACTTGCAGGCTCCTGAAGGCAAGCTCACTCCTGCACTGCCTCCTCGCAGAGCTACCTACCATCAGGTTAGGAATCAAGCACAAGCGCAAAGCAAAGCAGCTTCCCAGAGCTTGGACTTCCTTCAAAATTAAAAAGCTTAATAAGTAACCATTTAACAATCGCCTACTGACTCAGAGCCCTGCACAAGCCCTGGATTTCAGACAGCTGCCCAGGGCCACTTCTGGGGCTCCTGGAGCACCCCTGCCCGAGCCCCCAGCACACCGCCAGCCCACCTGCCCTCACCGCGCGCCTGGCACCGGGCTGCGGGCTCACACACCGCCTCCAAACGGCTCCAAAACCCTGCCGGTGCTGAGCTCCTGGGAGAGGGGCGAGAACCCCCAAAATGGAGGGGGGCAGCCGGGGGAACCGGGGTAAGCGGGGGGAGCCGGGGAGAGGCAGCGCCGCGCTCCCTTTGTTTGCAGCCCGGCTGCGGCTGGCGCAGGTGAGGGGAGGCTGCGCCAGGCGGCTCGGCACAGCTCGGCACGGCTCGGTACGACCCGGTACGGCTCGGTACGGCTCGGTTCGGATCAGCACGGCTCGGTCCAGCTCGGTACGGTTCGGCTCGGTCCAGCACGGCCCGGCTCGGCTCGGCTCGGCTCGGCTGAGCACGGCCCCGCAGCGCCCAGGTGCGCCTCCCCGCCGCCTCCCCGCGGCCCGGAGCCGCCTCCCCGCCGCGCCGAGCGGGATGGCGGCGGCAGAGCGGGGCGCCGCCGTGCCCCGAGCCCTCCCGGTGGCGGCGGCACCTCCCCACCTTCCTCCTCCTCCTCCTCCTCTTCCTCCTCCTCCTCCTCGCCCTCGCCCCGCAGCCCCTCACCTGCCTCGGGGTGGCGGCGGGCCCCGATCCGGCGGCGGCCGCTCCGTGCCCTCCCCTCCCGTCCCGTCCCGTCCCCTCCCCTCCCGCCCCGGTCCCCGCCCCGTCCCCGCCGCCCAGTGCCAGCTCCCGGGCACGGCGGCGTCACCGCCCCGCGTCACGTGCCGGGGGCGGGCGGGCCCCGGGACGCTGCTGGGGCCTGGCCCGGGGCAGCGCGGGGGGAGGGGGGAAGGGGGGCGCGGCCTGCGCATGGCGGCCGTGGGGAGCGGGGAGGGGACGGGGGGGTGTCCGTCAGGGGGGCACCTGTGGAAAAAAATCACGGTGTTTGGTGTGAAATAATAAAAATACACAGCGTCGCTTGTTCAGAGTTCGTGTGGTGTCTCTTCCTCGGCTAGTTAAAATCGTCACACGTCCAGTCTGGGGACGTTTACGTGACCTTAGCGGCATTTTCAAATTGTGATTTATCTTTTCGAAAAAACAGTTTCTAGTCCTCATGGACTACAAAGCATGAACGGAGCGTAACCCACAGGGGTATCTGCGTGGGTCTGCAAACATCCTGAAACAATGGCACTGAGACATGTAAACTGCGCTCTGTTCCTGTAACACTCACGTTGGCCCTAACTTCTGTGTCGATTATTTTAGCACATGGAATACAGAAGGAGACGATAAAATCGCCAGGAGGTGGGAAAAAGAGGCTTCGCTGAAGGGAAGGACAGGCAATGGGAAGAGAGCACCTGAAGGGTGCAAGCAAGAGAAACAGACTCCACGTGAGGAAAAGAGAAGCAGAGGCTGTATTTGAGGGGGAAAAAAGAAAAATGACATGAGTATGTATAAATGAACATGTGGACACCTTTTCATACTGAATCATATTCCCAGGAATTTTATTTCCCTGCAATTTTGTATTCGGTGATGTGTGACAACATGCAAGACAAGTGGTAAACAGTGCAAATATCTTGAAGCTTTGTTTCTGTGTATCTTAGCCTGAATACTTATGCGAGTGTCCCTTCACACCAAGGATGGTTTGACTTTGGGCTGACTGTTCACAGAACATCACTAAAATCCTGTGAAGTCTGCTGATGGAGCAAGGCTGATACCACTGTCACACCTTCTTCTTCAGAAGTTATTCAAAGAGTCCAGAAAAACAATAGAGACTACTATTTCTGCTGCAAGGGAAACAACATCTTTTATATTGATGTTCATTATTTATCCTTAAAAGGCAAAAGAAACTTGTCAAATCGTTTTGTATTCATACCTAGTATTTTTTAAATATATGTATGAAAATAAATGCACAGTAGTTCCGGATACAGTGTTCAGTTGGTTGTTTTTTTTTCTACTAAGATTCAGCTCGCATGCCCGGTTTTGTGGTAGAAAATAATATACTTAAGGCACTTGGGTATTTCTAGGCAAGCTGACTGCATTTTACCTACTGACATGCCTGAGGTATGCATAAAAGCATCTCAAAAATCAGTCTTAGTAACCGCATTGTAATTATCCTTTCTTACTGCCAGGGCTTCGCTAGAGTGCTGCAGGATATGGCATCAGTGATTCAGAATGAGGCACTCTTCCCTCTGAGTCAGTGTTGAACCAATGGTCCCACATAATGCTAACATGTGTAATAGAGCCGAAGGTGCCAGAAGATATATAATTTTGAGTCCCTGCCCAAGTGCAGTCATGAAAGATTCCACAACACACACAAACTGTCCAGCTCAAGTTCCAATTTTAGCATGTTACGTACTCTGCGTATAAAGGATTTCTCTATAATTTTGCTGGAGTAAAAAGAGCTAGAGTTCACAACCTGTACTCACTGTGACTTGGTTTTTTCCTTGAGATGTGCAACTGCAGTGTTGCTGTCACACTTGATGCCTCAGGTAGGACTGAGACATACATTAGGTGAAAATATCCAGTACGTGCAGTTACCTCATGAATTTGGGATTGAAAGAATTGCTAAATACAATTGCTTTAGGTACTAATGTGAACTGTTATACAATTTACAGATTCTTAATTCTTGTATCTATTGCATTTGGAATGTTTTATATCATCAATTGAACATTAAACATCAATTTCTGCCTTTGTAAAGTGATTCCTTACATAAAGCCAGTGTTCAATCTGCTTCTGTCGGTCCTGCTACCTCATATCTTCCAATACCATTGTCCAAATTTATCTGTGTTTGCCAAAAGGGAGTTGTCGTAAAGGTAGCTAAACTCTTGAAAGTTTTGTGAAAGCAGGCAGCCATATAGAAAGGCAGGAGAAGACACTTAAGAAAGTGACATTATAAAATCCACAATCGTGGAGAAAAAGTTGACCCTGTACTTTCATTGATGACCTCTGTGATAAAACACAAATCCACAGAAAATAAGTGTCATAGTTCTGAAAATCCAGTCTTGGAAAAATCTTTTTTTGTGTGTTTGAATTAGAAATAGAAAGAATACTTATTCTCCTTAGGTTAAGAGTTCTGAAACAGCAAGGTCATGTGTATAAAAACCTGAGTCTGTTAAATTTGAAGGGCAAAATCCCACTTATGTTTCTTCTTCCCTCAAATTCAAATCTCTACAAGTTCAGCTGTCCATTATTTTGGTCATGACTCAGTTGCAGTAATGCTAGATGAACACTGTGTTTTAATTCATTTGAAATGCATATTTAAGATTGGACATTGCCATCCTGTTATTCATAGTGCCAGAACTGATGTTAGATAACAGAAATGTGCTGCCTAAAATGCGATCAGGGGATGGGAAACAATAAATGAACAACCTGGATTTAACACTGCACAGGCTAAGCTCATTATGACCTACATTGATTCCTTTTTTCAGAAATGGCTGAAAAGGAAAAAAAAAAAAAAAAAAAAAAAAGGCTTTCTTACATCTAATGGGCAGATACTGCAAGTATCCACTTTAGTCCTTCTCCTTTCTCCTTGGGTTTTCAGCCCATTTTTCAGAGATTTTGTGTTTGGAACTATGACCTCAATAGTGCTATGCAATAGAGAAACCATTCCAAATTTAGACAAAGAAATGCACTTAATTAGCAAACTGTTCTGATATAAATAGGAAATATTTTTTAGTTCCAGTACTACTTACAGGTTTATTTTATAAAATGGTTCGACTAGCCTGATCTAAAATACATCACCTGGGGCATCTCCTATCTATCTACTCTGCTCCTACTCTCAGTTTTTTGACAGCTTCTAGCCTCTCACCTCTAGCTAAAAATACTTCTACCACCCACACATGTACATACAATCAATTCTTCCTTTCTGTTTTTTCTAACTACTACAAAAGCACTTTTTAACGACGTGCAGATGCTGTGGGCTTTTTGCATGAACTTGTCAATTTACTCCCCATCTCCTGCCTCGACTCAGAGATGAGCCATTTTTATTTATATAACCGTTCATTATAAGGAAAATCAATTGAAAGGAGAACAAAGAAAGTAAGGAATATAGCAAAGGAACCCAGATTTCTCAGAAGTTCAGTGAAGAGCTTCTTTCACTGTTACACTGCAGAGGAATGTTCTCTACCTTAAGCAGGAATTTTTATCCACAGTTCAGAGAAGATAATTTCTTTTACTATGAAAAAGCAGGGAAGAGTTTGTAAGATTCTTCCATCTTTCCAGCACATTTTTTTTTTAATCATGTAAGAATGGACTGTGGTCAGCACATGCTTTTTTACTTTCTTCTGTTCATTTGCCACAGGGTCACTGTGGTGTTTAATAGTTGTATTTCTCTCTGAGACCATTTAGTGGAAGCTGTGACAAAAATTCAAATATGACTATTTTTTGCATGAGCAGTCTATCAACTATCCAATTGCCAGCATTATTAAAGTACAAAGTAGTACTTGTTTTGGTCAAACAGATCCTTTAGGTCTGCTCCTGCCAGGAACAGGCTCACTGTTGACACTTGTGACATTGTCACCCATGGCATTACGTTGTTTGTCGCCTTTCTCTTCTTGGTCATGGTGTTCCAAAATTAATCCCTTTTATGTTGAGCATGAAAATGTACCTCCGAGTCACAGCACAGAATTAAAAATGGTGAAAGGTACCAAATCTATTTCAGATACACTCTCTAGAGCAAGCAATAGGTGAAGGAGGTCATTCCTTGCTGCTGCCTTGACTCAAGCCCTTTGCCTTAGCACAGAAACACTAAGCCGGACCTTAGTCATATCCACACAGCCAGTTGTGTCTTAGTGTAGTCATGGTTTGCACTAACAGACAACCATACAAAAGGCACAATTAATCCTTTAAATATTAGTGTCTCTTTCCTGGGATAAAACTATAATGAAAGGTATTGACATTCAAAAAGCACAACATAAATGTCCATTTATACACTGGAGAATTAAGGAGGGCCCTGCAGCAGTTTCTTTAATTTCTAAGTAGGTAGATTGGTTTTGTGTTTGTTTGTTTTTGTTAAAGGAAAAGGAAGGAATTGCATTTGTGAACCACTGATAAGCAGAGTCAAAAGAAATGTAAAGATGTGCCAAAAGAATGAATCTGTTGTGTTAAATGTTTTGTTTATATTGAAGTTCCTTTTGTAAAAATGCATGCAATCCAATGTTAAAGAAGAAAAATGGGGGAGTTCCTGGTTCCCCAAATCATAGAGGTTCAAAGCTGACTCCAGCACAAGGCCTGGCCTGGCTCAGCAGCAACATGCTTGCTTCCAGGCCCATCTGCAATTAAAAGCAGAAAGCTACTCTGAGCCTTGTGAGTCCCAGGCACCACCAGCAGCTTCTCAAGGGCTTGACTGTCAAAGAGAAGTTGCTTGAGGTTGTCCCGTTTCAACTGGATGTTATTTCTGAGGAACACCAGAATAGGTAGACAAGGTAGGAGTCATCTTAACAGGCATAGCTTCAAGACAGGTGAGAGATCCATTCTGCCTAAAGTTTGTGGGTGTCTATTAATATGTATTTACATCTAGACAGATGTCTGTGCTCTCTTGATGACCAGTAGAATTCTACTCAAAGAGTAGGGGTCAAAAAGAAGTCAAAAGTCTGGAGAATAATTCACCTCATCGTGGATGCCTGCATGTGATCAGATCGAGCACACTCTAGATTCTGCTGATGTAGTTGAACAGTGGAAGTCATTATGAATGGAATCAGTGAATTCAAGAAGTTTACATGTTCAAAAAAATAGACAAATTCATGAGAAAAAATTGAGAGGCAGATGTTTGATTTTCAGCTGTGTACACTGAGTTTAATCCTACATGTTTTCAGAAACATGGATGTGTGTGTAATGGTTTTCAGTTTCTCTGACATCTTTTTGTTCTGAATGTGTGATACTTTCTCTCACTGCTTGGTGGCCATGCTAACCCCTGGGGCTGGGATTGAAGAGGACAGATCTAGAGAGCAATCCTGATGAAAGATGTTGCCCTCTGTGTATCCAGGTGATTCAGAAAAATACTTCATGTAAATATGTCAAGGAAAAACACCAACAGAAGCTTTTCTGTCTAAACAAATTGGATGCAAATTGACCTTTTTTCCTCTCTCCCTCTCTCTCTCTCTATTTTTTTTTTCCTAAGAAAAAGCTTCCTGCCATCAGGAACACTGAAGTCAGGAAAAATCTAACTCTTTTCAAGGTGCATTTAGAGAAAAGACAATGATGTGACTTGGGTTGCGTATGTGAAAGGAAGGCATCCCTGTGGGCGTCCCTGCATCCTCTGTGGCTGTGTCCATACCACAGGGTTAAACAGGCCTTGGAGAGTGAAGCCAACTGTCCTTGCTGGGCCCACAGCCACACCATTAAATGCTCTTAACTCCTCAAAATCTGCCGTTCACATCAGAACTGGAAAGGTCTTGTTGCAGGAGGTGTGTGGGACACGGTATGCTACCCTCCAGCCAAACCGTAGGAAGGGATTGTTCTTACAAGTTAACGACGTGGATGATCACATTCCAGTGCCAGTGAGCATGTTCAATCTGCTGGTATAGATGTCAACTTTTATTCTTCCTTATCCAGTCCCTTTGTTCCATTACAGCCCCTGCACCACCTCTTGCCTGTTTCATTTCCTACTTCATAAAAGATAAAGGAAACTTTCTGTGCCGACAGCTACTGCAGAAATTAGCAGGTGGAAGGTTATGACATTTCCACGGCATGCTGTGTTTCTTTCTTTCAATTTTGTGTTTTGCTTCTGACAAAAAAGTTATTTCAAGTCCCTGAGTGGGCTGGTATGAAGGAAACTATGTGCTGGCTTGGGGTTCCTAGTAATTTCAGCATATCATAGCCATTCCCGAGGAGTCACTGGAGTTCAGGGAACAGACCCTTTCCAATCCCGTCTCTCCTTCCTTCAATAACACTATCTTCAGGAATCCAAGTCCTCATTTTGTCATATGTTTATTTTGCTGTAAGCTTCTCTGCTGATTTTCCTTGCTCTTTCTCTTTGCCCAATTGTTTTCCACCGACAAAAGAAAAGAAACCCTTACAAAGTATTTTATTGCTCTAAGGCTGGCGTAGCAATAACACTGTTGGTGATGGCAGTCAATGCTGTCTCTCGTTCTGTTGGATCAGCTGGTTTGAGCCAGAAATGAGTCATTCACATTTTTCACTGGAGAGCAGATCATGAAAAAAGCTCATAAAAAGGGATTGGCTCGGTCTTCCTTATTTGTATGTGTTTTTTAATAGTAAAACTGATTTGTCTTTAGAAAGAATGGAAAGCTACTGTTACTTTGGCTGGACCAGCATCTGTTTACACACTGAGTCGATGTGAAGGATCCCCTGGTATGTTTGAGCTGGGTCATAGCTTGACTTTATGACTGGCACATCCTGAAGAAAGGGAGAAAAGAACAACTGTGCTAGCCATGGCCCTGCATTGCACGTCTCCTCCACAGCCTCTGCCTAATTCCTTTTCCCCCGGCCACATCGGTTCACTGCACTGGCATTCCCTAAAGCATTCATGGAAACTTCTTATTTGTACCACGCTCATTAAGCCAATCCCCAAAGTCTCTTCATCAAAACCATTGGATGATGTAATCATTTCATTTGAAAAGTCAGGTTTCAGTTTAATAATTTCTAAAGCTTTTAGTGAAAATGTTGATGGTGAACATAAACATTTTTGGAAGGAGGTGAGCCTTATACCTCCCTTGAAGCCCATGCAATAAAAGTATGTCCAAAATGCAGACACCTTAGCCAGTTTTAATTAGCTCAGTACCTAATTAGAAAGTCTGGGAGCACTGTGCCTACTAGGTAATGACTTTAGCAATACATAATACGTGTGCTCCAACTGTGAAGATCATGATCTTTTCCTGGTGCGGCACCAGTCTGCCCTGGCGACAGAACCAGGCTGCGTAGGATGCTGGTTTCGTTCGTGATGAAACTGCCTCCTGAAAGGGAGGAGTCCCAGAGCCACTGCAAACAGCTGAGCCGAGATGAAAGCCGGTGGCATCACGGCGGCTTCACCAGGAAGTAACAGCGGAGCTACAAGTATCTATTATCCCACTGATAAAAGGATACCTAGAAGGCGCTTTCAGTTACGAAATAATAACTACACCTTAGGGAGAAATAAACTCCAAAGCCAAGCAAGAGGTGTTCACTGGCCTGGAGCTTTGTTATCGTTACATTTGCAATGAAAGAAAAGGGAGGGAAGGTTCTCAGGCATCCTGCTGAGACAAAAAAAAAAAAAAAAAAAAGTAAGGGGGAAAATGAAATTAAAAACAAGCCCCAGCTTGGGACAAACAAATTTAAATGTGAGAGTTTTCATGGCAAAACAAAGACCTTGTAGTTCAGTTTAAATGCGGCAGAAACTGGATTGAAAACCATCTGCCATCTCCCCCAGATTAGCATCCTGGCCATGGGGCAGTCGCTCTGAAGTGGGCTACTTTCATTCCCCTGGGTTGGCACCACTATGGATCGTGGAAAATACATCAGCAGTCATTTAAACAAAGGCTGCGGATGCTTCTCAGCCTGGAGCACTCCTCCAGGAGGGGAGATATCTGAAGCGGCGTCCCTCCGCCAGTGAATCTTTAATAATTAATGCTAACTGTAACAGCAGCAACAGGATTGCAAGCCCCCCGAACATTTAATGGCACAGGGGTTAGTGGTGACGTGCTTAGAAAGAGGAGTTGGAGGGGTCTTGAAAGCCCTTGAGCAGACACTGAACCTGCGTCTTCCAGATCTTTAGTGAACATGAAAAAAGAGGCACCTCCTCCCCCAGCTCTGTGATGGAAATGCAGTCACATCCCTGGTCCTTTTCTCTCCCTAGACAGCATCATTCAAATGAATTCAGATCAAATTGATTACGTTTTTGAATGAATGAGAGCATATTTTTTGTGAATTTCCTGCTGACTGGGAAATGTATCACCCACTCCTCCTCTTTACTTGTAGCAGGTCTCTCAGACTGCAGTTTTCTGGGTCAGTCCGTCCAGCACCAAGTGATACACCAGCACTCGTCACTGCAGCAGCTCCTGTGTAGCAGAACAGCAAAAAAGGCAGAGCTGGCAATCCAGAGCACGTACTCCATGCATGCCACAAGATGAATGTCTCATGAGGTGCTGAACACCCAACCGTTCAAAAATAATTATGAAACAACTTGTTGCTGTGCAGGCTGAGAAGCTGTCATGACTATAGAAGTTAAAACAGGTCTGCTGGCGTGGCGGTGGCTGAATAATAAAAAGTCACTGTATTTTAACAGATAGAGGTCTTTGGCTATTACACTTTCAGTTATGTTATTATTAGGATCTCAACCACACCGCCACCCAAAGCAATTCTCCTCAGCATTTTTAATTTGCTTCTTGGGAGAGGGCAAGTGACACATAAAAGAAGAACTTATAAAAAATATTTCAGGGTTGCTCTGTATGTTTTATGACTGGGCATTAACCATTCTTCCTACTTTATTCTGCCTTTTTTTAAGAGACAGGCAAGAGACTTTCCTTTTGGGAGAGACCCATACAAGGAAAGATGATAAGAAAAAATGTAACGCTGTACAAAGAAAGAAGGAAAGCAGATCAAGAGTTGCCAATTGCTCTTTTTCATAAAAGAAAATAAAAGAAAAAAAAAAAAAAAAGAAGGAAAAAGAAGGGAACATTCAGTGATAGTGAAATGTTACAAATTAGAAACTGAGAATGTTTTTCACACAGATGAGAACACAGGACTTGTTGCCCGAGTCTTTCACTGAGGCCAGGAGTGTAGCAAGCTCAGAAAACAAAGGAGCTTTACACAGGTCCCTGTGTAACAGCAGCGGCTGTAAACCCTCAGGTTTTACAGCATAAACCGGTCTTTTGTACCTCCCCTCAGTGAATAGAAAACCAGGGCAGGTTGTCTCATTTACTCCAAAAGAACTTTGAATGTTTTGGCTCTTAGAGCCGGGATTTCGGCACAAACAGACCTTTGATCTGGCATTATGGGTCTGTGTTTATGGGTCTGTAATGCCAGCAAGATTTTGAAGAACTGAATCTTAACAAATGAGGGATATAGATTTATCACATAAAATTATCACTTCTAGACACCAGTATGCTTGATTTCCAAGGAAATAACTACTTATAGATTCCAGGTTAGTCACTCTGTAGTGTACCCTCCTGTTTCCTTGTTTGTTCCAGAGAAAAACAAAACAGTTAAACAGGTCTCCATTTGCTGTGACAAAAACCAATCTGACATAAATGGGACGGTTTGCCAAGTGAGCAGGATAATTAACAGTGAATCACAGGATAGAAATTCCTCCGTGGTATTTCCAGGAGCTATGAAGTTGCCACGAGCGAGGCACTGTTGCATCCTGCTCTTCCTGAAGGCGCATCCCCTACACTCACCACCTTCAGCCCGCAGTGGTGCATGCAGCAGTCGTTTATACGTGGTGCCTCAGTCACACTTGTACCCCGGTGTGGCCACCACACCACCTGACAGATATCCGACTGCAGCCAGGTCACCTCTGCGATCTAGGGCCTGCATGGGTGCACAAAAGCATGCTTCCAGAGCTGCAAAACCTAGGAAAGAAATGAAGGGACTCTGTGACTTGTCTCTCCTCTTTATTTAAAATTCCCCCCAAAGCAATTACAGATGAATTATGCACTCTCCCCCTCTCCTGTGTATGCACTTGCAGCCTGGCTAGATTTTAGTCATCTATTATTCATGGGCTTGCTCTCTCTCCTGCCTTGCCCTCTCTGCCCCAGCCCTGCTGATGCCCCACAGCGCCGTGGGTGCATTCCCACCCTCCTGCTCACCCGCTATGGGTTATTGCCATCTGCCGGAAAGGCAGGGTGGACTGCCAGATAACCTCACCCAAATTCCTGGAAATAGAGTCAGGCCACTTAAATTGTTAACAGCAGGCACTGGCTGGGTGTCATCACAGCTGTGAAATGTGCACGCTTCAGTCCAGATGGATGCCAGCAAGTCGGAGGCTGAGCTGGGAGCTGGGCCTTGGGGCAGCACAAGGTGGGATCTCCAGGGGCTTTCTGGGCGCAAGTTGTCCCTGGAGCCCTGGGGGAACCATAAAGCAACTGAAGTGCTGCTGCGACGGCGTTATTACATGGAGCAAGGCTGTCATGCAGCTGGGAGGCTTTCTTTTAAGCACAGGTCTTTCCAGGGCGTTTGTTTAGATACACAAGAAGACTTTTTTCCTCCCAGAGGTTAATTAATTCCAAAAACAAGTGAGAAGACTCTCATTTAAAATTCCCCTAAGCAATTAGATATTTTATAAGCAATAAAAGCTTTAATATCCTACAAAAAAAAAAAAAAAAAAAAAAAAAAAAAAAAGCACTCAGAAATGGGAATGCATTTTAATTTTCAGAGCTGCTAAGCTCCAGCATAGCACCGATGTTGCCTTTCTGTGGCCTCTGACAAACCACCCAATGGTCCTGGTAGGCCAAAAGTGAAGGAAAAAAAAAAAAAAAACAGCTACTGTGCTTTGTAGCATCGAGGCAGATGACTACCAACACACACTTTTAAAAAGAACTTTTATGGTTTCATATCATGTGTCTTTATGTTGAAGCTCAACTGATATCACTGTCAGAGGAAAATTAATTAATCTCTTAATGGCAGGTGAGATGACAGCTCCAATTTTCTGTTACCTTTTTTTTCCTGACTGTATGCTGCAGTCATTAAATATCCCACAGATAGGTGCTTTTATAGAGGCAAGCAGGTTACTTTTTCTAGTTCTAAAATTTTCCTTTACTTACAACTTTAAACATTTTTTATTTTTTGATTGGATTGTCAGGTAGCAAAAGGCTGAGTAAGGTACCCAAGGAAGCAATAATCTCGACCAAGAAAGTACGGTGCAGGTGGGAGACAATTAACCTAACTAGGCAAGCCTACAGTGTATGACATGGATTTAGTTCATATTATAGATAAAAATTGCAAAACAATCCCAATTTATACTTTAAAAGAGGATGGTTTAATCAAAACCACATGTTTAAATATCTTCATTTCAGTATCCTGAATATTTTGTTGGTGTGAGCGCTGGGGTGTTTGGCGAGGTTGCTAGGCCACAGACAGTATTCAGATCAGCTTCCAAGGCTGAGGAAATCTGACAGGCATTCGTCTCCAGACAAATCAGTCTGACAAGATGGCGTGCTGATGACTATCTATTTTCTGTAAATTCTGCAATTTTTGATTCTGTGATTGCACAGCAAGATAAAGGCAAATGACCTGGTTAAAATCAACGTTCCCAAAAGCAAAAGAAGCTTTGATTTGTTCAAGATCTTCTCTTATTACCTGACACCTGTGATGGGCATTGAAACTTTACATTTATTTTTGAGTTTCCAAAAGAGAAAATAAATTAGTTTTGCAGAGGTTTCAGGGCCTTCCCTTAGCTGGCATTTTGCCACGTGCATTTCATTCATTAATTTATCATTGTTAGTTGGCACTAAAATGAAGATCACTATTTTATTATACACCTGTGTGCTGGAGAGTATATGAGGAGTTACCTGAACTAGTTAAAATTGTAAGCATTTATGATCTGTACTGCTGGAAACGAGTCATAGATATACCACAGTAAACAATGTAGGTGGATCCTACACTGAAAAATTGATACTAGGTAAAAGAAAAAAGTGGTATGGGGAGAGAAGACAATGCTGTGGGAACCCTGCAACCCTACTGTGTGACAAGGAAACACAGGGAAGGGATCGGAGCTGCGGGAGGGCGCTGATCTTCCATATTCCCCTTTGCTCTCGTCTGGTGAATCTACAGCTGTGGGCACCATCGAAGACACTGAGGCTGAATAACAGCATTGGTCTTGCCGCTTGATCCAAGGGATGTTTACTGCGATGTTTCATTCACCTTTAGCGAGGATTAATCACAGAACCGCAAAGTGGCTGAGGCTGGCAGGGAGCTCTGGGCCCAGCAGGCCCAACTCCAGCTCACGCAGGGCCACCAGGAGCAGGGAAACCAGGGCCATGTCCTGGCGGCTTCTGAAGGTCTCTGAGGAAGAGACTCCCCCACCTCTCTGGTTCCTCTCCAGACAACCCATCCAGCTGGGAGTCCATTTTCAGGAACAATTTGGCTTTATTTTTAGTTAATGATTTCAGAAATGCTTTGGGAATTTAACTGCTGTGGCTGTTTCTCACGTTTTCTCTCTTTAACTGACTGAGTCTGGCCTGGCCAACGCTCTGCAGCACCTGGGCTGGGCACAGGCCCGTTCCTCCCTCCCGATGCCAGGCCAAGCAGTGACCACTTCCCTGCAGGGACAAGGCAGCAGCCCATGGAGCCGCCGGCCACCTCCTGACGGGGCTTTCTCTGCCTCCAGCCCAGGAGACCTCACAGGTGCCGATTTTCTCCGTGACCAGCAAGCCTCACAGTGCCTTAGCAGCGCTTCAGGACACAGGGTTATGGCAGTGAAGAACTTTTGCTTATGGATTTCCATTTCCAAGCCTGGAAGATTTTATAGAGCAGGGCACAGATTTTTCTGTTGTGTTCAAACCATGCCAGGGGGTAATCTCCTAATTACACTGTGCAGCAGTCTCTCTAATCCTTAATTAGATTTTTGTTTGGAAAATGTTTTGTCTCACTGCTGTCTCTTGCACGTGGTCTCCACCTGCTCGAAGGCTCCCACCTCTGGCCTTTGCATAGGCAACCAAATAACCCTTACAGACAATTTTTCCGTCCTCTTCAGTAGTGCTGGGTCTGTGCGCCATGGGACCTGCACTCCAGCTGCACCAGAGGCTCATGTCCACTCGCAACATCCCCGATGGGGAAAGGGGAAGCAACAAGCATCAGTTTCCCAGCTACTCAGGAGAGGTCTCCTCACAAGACATGATTTATTGATCAACTGGACACAGCTGCAATGGTTTGGGTCAGCATGACAACCTGGCAGAACCCTTATCATGCAGCGAGCACAATGATGGCTTGGTGGGTTTGTCAGTGTGGCTTCCTCCTCTCCACCTCGTCCCCATGACCATCCCTCACTTCTCCTCACAGGCTTTATCCATATGATTCCCTGGAAACCTGCAGGGTTGGGAAAGAGAAGATCCAAGGGGACAGGGATGTCTCTCCTGAGGCACTGGGGCCCCCTGTGTTTATCCCCATCCCTTCTTGGCCAGCCGAATCCAGGGCAGACCCTGAAGTGCGCAGCCTCATGTGCCCTGTGTGGTCCCTGGTCCCACTGACCTCATGCAGCTGCAGAAGTGGTGAGCTGTGCACTGGGAGATCTGAATTACAGATGTAAGTTTCCCTGGGGAAACAGGAAAATGCAGCCCATCTTTTCCTCCTGCTGCGTGTGGTACTGTTGTTGGTACAGATTTGTGCAGGTAGTCTTTTTTTTTTTTTTTTTTTTTAATAAATGTAGAAAAAAAATGTGCTTTGCATCAGATGGAATGGCTTAGATGGGTGAACCAGGCTTTTTTTGACCCAAAAGAAACACCTGAAAATGTGTTACATACATCTTACTCTGATCTTTATTTTTTTTTTTTTATTAACACTTCAGTCCAGCTGCTGGAGTCAAAACAGTAATTTGCTCAAACCAGTTCACAGTGCTGGGATGGGGCTGCATCCTTGTTCAGAACAATAATGGCATTTTCTGGCATCCATTTAGTGTCTTGTGGGAAGCCTACAGTGAAAACAATACTCGGTTCTTGGATCAGCCCCTGTAGCTGCAGTAGTGATAATATGGCATCAGGATTCAGAGATTTAATACCAATTATTATGTAAATAAGACATGGAATTAAGTTAATCTTCCATTATTCAAGATGGGAGGAGTTAAATACTGTAAGAAGACCATTATGGGGTGGAAGACTCCAAAAGCTGAAGCAGCAGGGGCTGGGGACAGGTGTGAAAGTTGCAGTCAGTTCAAACTGCTGAGGAAAGACAGCCACAGGTCTAGAGGAGACTGGGCTATAGGGGTGGGAGGCATTTGGTGCAAAAGAAAGAAAGAAAAAAAAAGTTTATTTCCTTGCAAATCAAAAAGAAAGAACAGTCCTGGGGGCTAGAGTCTGTTTTCTAAGCTCATAATAAAGAAGCTCATCTGCAAGCCATAGTGACAGGACCTGATGTAGTGTGCACTTTGGTATCAGCTGGTACTGCCAAATATGAGACCGAGGTTTATCTACCAATACTTTTCCCATTCTATATACTCAATATTCCTTTAATTTGTGCTTTTCCTCTTGATTTTCTCCCTCCCCTTGCTTGGTGTGCCCAGGCAAGTGCTCCCTGGCCAGGTGGGAGGACTCAGGGGCTGGTTGCGGCGGGGCAAGCAGCGGGGTCATCACCTGGGATGTCCCCTCACCACCCCAAAACGCTGGTGGGGGTGATGTAATGGGGACAGTGCATGAAAGCACCCATCGCATCTGAGCCCACCAGCAACACTTCTATTTTACGGCACAGGGTATTAGAAAGGGATTTTGTTTTGATGTGGACACTTTTTATTGTGGTCATCACTATGGAATTGAGGGCTATCCAGCCACAGAGACAATAAGCCAAGACCCTTAAAGTATGCAGTTTAAGGTAATTTTATACTGCTGTGCATGAATAACTTCCACTGGACAGCAATACAGGGAGACAACTCCTATGGTGCATCATGGAGATCCTGGTGCTTCTCTCCGTTTGCTGTGCCATCTCCATGAGCAGCTCCTGCTTTTACGAGCGATTACTTTACCCCCGTGTTTTGGTCGTGTTTTGCTCCAGCACTAAGTCATGGTTAGGCAAGGTTTTTTGGGGGGCAAAAGTGGCAGTGTGACCTGTGTCCAGCCATCACAGGGCTTCAGACCCCACACAGGGTTTGTCTGTGACCAGAGCAGACCAGGAGCATCCTTAAACCTCCATCCCTCTGGGGCTGGCTTTGTCCTGTCCATGACAGGGGAAGGACACCCACAGCTTCCCCACACCAGCTCGGGCAGAAACACAGGCAAAATTCACATTCATCCCTGGCACATTGCGCCACAGGCTGGGTGAGGATACCTGCTCTCGATGCTTGGCTAAAGAGGTTGGGAGTTGAATAGTGATGTTAATATTACAGCTTGGGCTATTGCTTTTGTAGGCCAGAACACTGACATGGACCTGATCAATACGTGTATTGATAGGTCCCATACACGACTCTGTGACGCTATGGCTGATGCACTCGCGGTCGCTCCCGGACACCTCCTGGCAAGCATCGCAGGGCAGCAGGCGCAGCGCTGGAAGCCAGCACCACAGAACCGAGAGCAGAAAAATCTCCTCTCTGCACAGCACCTCACTTCTGAAGGGTATAAAACTGAACTAATAAAACAAGGGGTATTGATTAGATGATAGATACCAATGTAAAGGTATGTTTAATACTTCAAAGGTGATCTCATTAGATTCTCGGGTGAATTATTTGATAACAATGTGAAATAATTTCTCAAGGAAAGATGAAGATGCCCCAATCACCTGCACTCACAGTGCCTGAGAGCAACCCAGCACAGGGAAACTCCAGGTTTCTTCCCAAACCAAACCCATCTGGCACCATCCCTGTGATGCCCAAAGCCTTCAGTGGGACCAGAGGACAACCACGGTGGCACCAGCCAGGCAGAGCTGTCCTCTAGGATGTCTTTTGCAATGGCAGCCCCTGCTGGGAGGTGGCTCACAAGCTGTCATTGCTCAGGAGCCTCAGAGCATGATGTGGTGGTGGCTGTGGTGACCGCGTGGGTGCTGCCAGCACTGTCCTCATGCTCCTGCATGGGTCAGCGTTAGAGCCCTGTGCCTCCGGTCACGCATCTGCTCCCTGCCCCTGGGGAAGGGAGACACTTGTGAGGGAGGGAAGGGGCACACAGAGGTTGCACAGCGGAAGATTTCAAGCCAGGAAGGGTGAACGGGAGGACCTGCAGTGCTCACTGCCTGATTTTTGCAGGGAGAGGGGCTGGCCCTCGTTTGGGCTCGGGGCTGACTTTGTCACCCACAGATGTGCCCCCGTGCAGACAGATTTCTACCAATTTTGAGATAAAACTGCAAAAGAGTTACTGAGAGATGCAAATCATCCTTCTGCCTGGTGCTGCACAATGGATTATAATTGCCTGGGGACATTTTTTATGAGTTGAGCAGGATTTGGGGAGCAGCAATTGCTCTAAAACTCTGCAATCCCTAATCACCATCACAACCCTCTCATTGCATGCCTGCTACTTGGCACGTGAAATAGCAGTAATTATGCATTTCATTTCCAAAGTTGCAACTAATTACTTCTGTCCTGATGAGTGCTTCTGTGCTTGTTCCTGCTCATACACCCGGGGTTGACAGGAGTACATCAAATAGGTGACGTGTCCAAGTCGGTCACCCAAGAAGGGTGACATTACAGTGACCCGGAGGCAAGCAGCGTCAGCTGGGGGCACATCCCGCTGTGGGATGGAAATCCACCCATGCTGGGGTGGAAGGGAAGAGGGGATTCTACCCCCGCTGGGTGAGCATCACCCAACCCGGGTGGTTACCTAGAACACGACGGTGAATCACAGTCCTCCCAACAGCCTCATCTGGCCATCCTGCAGGATGGCGGTCGCATGGGCTGCTCCACCACCAAGGACGTGAGTGAGCATGAGCAAGCTCGCTCCCTCCCAGGCAGCGCCCTGACCTGGTTTTTGGGTGCTGGTTGGCTTTGCCTTTAATAGTGCCTTTCCTTTGGGCTGGGGACTGCCCTGCTGTTCAAGAGGAGACGGGGGTGGCTGCTGCTCGGCGAGCAGAGGCGAGGAGGTAAAGACACAACGTTCATCACTGAGCTCCCAGGGAAGCAGCTTAAGAGGCAGACTAAGAGCAAGGTACTTTAGTCTGAACACAGCCCCACATCCTTCATCAGCATCTTAGCTGGTTATTAACATTATTTATTTATATATATATATATATATATATAAAGGTATTCTATCTCTGCTACTAAGGTATTATGAGACTTTCAGAAAATTGTTCCGCACCCACATACACAATCTTCAAACAGGAAAAATTCTGACCTCTGTGAAGAGTTTCATAAACTGAGAGCAACAAAAAGCTTTCCCCAAGGAGCCGTTTTCTCCATCTCAAGCAAGAGTTTCTCAATATTTGTTTGTTTGCTTTTCACTTTTAACAGATAGGTAGTTTAAAATTTCTAGCATTAAGAAGTGTCTTTATAGAAACAAATGGTACAGAGTCTCCAGCATGTGACACTCTTGGGTAATCTCAGTGACAGTATTGCACACTCATTAGCACACACATCAAATGAAGCTAACATTTTAAAGGGGAACATATTCCACATCACTCCCCCACAAGACTATTTTAGAGGGTAGGAGAGACCTGCAGCTGTTCGGGAAGCATTAGTCTCACTGCAGGGTGAGTCAATATGGGGTGACATATCTTTTTCCGAGTAAGTCAGAGAGCAGGACGAGACCTTCTGTTGTGATGATGCTCTGGGGAAGCTTGTGTGCAAAGAGAGGTAGCAGCAAGCAGCTTCATACTACAGGGATGCTCCCTGTGCCTGTCCTGTTCCCTGAGGCCTCTGGCCACAGCGTCCCTGGTGCTGGTGAGGGCTCAGCCCACGGGAGGACGCCTCGGTGTCCCCCCGCACACACGTCCCACTCTGTATTGGGCTGTGTCACCCAGGGAGTACGCACAAGGCTGCTTTGGCATCAATGGATCAGTTGAACTGCCTCGAGGAATAGGAAATGCAAACACACTCACACACACATATGTGCACATGCGTATGTGTAGAGCTAAACCTGTGCACGTAGAAGCTGGGTAAGCGCTGCATGCTTGTGTAGTGCTGTGCATAGCTTGAGGTGTTTGGTGTTTTAGACAGCAGCCAGCTTCTACCTGACTTTAATGTGTGTTTGTTACTGAATGTGTGAGCACTCACTGAGTCAAATATAAATGATTGTATCAGTAATCCAGAGAGGCAATAACCCTGACTCCTCAGCTGAACACATTGCCCTGCTCTCCTCCTCTATCCATCAGTTTCAGCCCAGAAAACAATGCTGCTGCGTGATGCCGCTCGTGGGGCTCAACCCACATGGCTCGCAATAAACACGGGCGAGGGTCACGGGGATGACCTGGGCTGTGCGAGCACCCTGTGGTGTGTACCTTTCAGGCCGGTATTCACAACGTCCCGATGACGCAGCGGACGCAGAAGAGGCGGGTACCACCCATGAGATTAAAAGTCAGAGCAGCGAGAACAGGGAGGGCAGAGCCCAGCCCTGCTCCACGTGAGGGTTCAAACGGGTTCAAATGCCTCTTTACAAATACTCAATCAAATCCCATCTTTAAAAAATAAAAATGAAACAAAACAAAACAAAAACACAACCAACACCACCAGCAAAAAGAGGCGGTTTTTCGGCTCTTTGAAGGTGTAAAGGAAGTGTGAGTAAGGAATCCTCTCTGTAGACCCAGGCATGACTCATGGCTTTCTGGTTCGGTTCATTTAGGTGCCGGGCTTTGTTTTTGTTGCTGCTGCTTCCACCCATGGTTTGGCGGTTAAAGCCGTCAGCCAAGGTGTGGGGAACCCGGCTCCAGCCCCTTCCTCTGCCCAAGGGCAGTTCCACGCTCTCCCTGCCCTCAGCTCCACCTGCTGAAACTCTCCCTTTCTTTGTCTGAAGCCATAAATATTGGGTTGAGTAAGCACGATTCTGTGGTCTAGAGGCCCAGGGGGGCAGGGAAGAAATGAGATCGGGGGGGGGGGTTCTCTAAACATTTTATCCCCTCTAGCCAAATACAGCACCCACTTCTCTGAAGAAGTCCCCTTTGACTTCTCCTCGCCACTGCCTGGCGGGGGGCAGCATATCTCCCCTTGCCATGCCTTTCCCTGCCAAGGAACAATCCTCGTCTTGTTCCCAGCCAGTGACCCGGTGCAGGGATTAGCATGCGTGAGCAGCCGCCCCGCTGTGCCATCCCCACCGGCTGCACGGGGAAGCGATGCTGCTGCTGCAGACCAGTGTAAGTGCCTGGGGCAAAGGCAAATGTGGAGCCCTTGCCACTTAGGTCCATCCTGGGGTGATGGTGCTCCTTGGGTGGAGTGGGCATCTGCAGGGAAAGCCTTTCACTGCGTTGCTGGTGGGGCTGCTGGGAGGAGGACTGCATGGGTTACAGTTGAAGTGGTTGGCAAGTACGTGGTGGTTGGATGTACTTACAGCACCCAGATGATTTTCTGCCAGCTGCCAGCTTGGTTTCAGTAATAGTAATGGTGAATATGGGGCCTTTGTGGGGTGCTGCCGAGAAGCTCAGCCTTGCCAGAGGCCGGGTGCCCCCGTGAGACCCCCTGTGCAGGGAGTGGGGTTTGGGCAATGCCAGCACCAGCTGTGCACCAAAGTGCTTGGCCCTGATCACCTACCTACCAAGGGACCTGATGGCAGCAGTGGGGCACAAGGGAAGGAGCTGCCCTTTTCCTGCAGGGACTTTCTCAGGACTGTGGTCCCCAGCACTGGCTTTTTTTCACCTGCTCGAAAGATGATGGAGAGGGTTAAATCTCCAGAATTTTTTAGAAGCACTATTTATATCCACACGTAGTTTCTTGCAGACCTGAACAGGCTGGCAGCCGCAGCTCAGCTGGATCTGCTGGAGGCTGAGGGCAGTTCTCTGCTTGCCGGGCTGGGATGCCCCAAGGGGAAGCCAGGCAGGCAGCAGCATCCACCCACCACTTCTTTTGCTGCCCCAGCACTTCCATGGTGCTGCTCCTCTGCCTTTGCTCCCGCCAGGTATGGTGGCCTCACACTGATGGGCAGCTCTGCTCCAGCACGCCGCTCTCTGGCTCCTCTCCTCGGCAGAGCAGGGGGAAAAAAATACAATGGAAAAAAGCTCATGGGTTGAGGTAAGGGCAGGGAGATCGCTCACCAGTTGCTGTCATGGGCAAAACGGACACAGCAGAAGGGAGATTATGGCCTTTTACTAACAGACAAGAGCAGTGAGAAACTAAAAGCAAACTAAAACCACCTGTCCGCCATCCATCCTCTTCTACCTCATCCCCTTGAGTGGAGCAGGGGAACGGGGCATGGGAGCTGAGGTCAGTCCCTAATGCTTCATCCCGCCGCTCCCTCACGGTCCCTCTCTGCCCCTGCTCCCCGTGGGGTCCCTCCCACGGGATGCCGTCCTTCTGAACTGAGCCTGCAGGGGCTGCCCACAGGCAGCAGCTCTTCAAGACCTGCACCCACACAGCTCTGTCCCATGGGGTCCATCCCCCAGGAGCAAACTGCTCCAGCACAGGTCCCCCACGGGCAGCAGCTCCCCCCAGACCCCCTGCTCCTGCGTGGGCTCCTCTCCACGGGCTGCAGCTCCGGCCTGGGGCCTGCTCCTGCGGGGGCTCTCCATGGGCCGCAGCCTCCTCCAGGCCACATCCACCTGCTCCACCGGGGGCTCCTCCACGGGCTGCAGCTCCAGCAGTTGCACAGCAGTTCTGATTTTTTTCCTTCTTTTTCCCTTTTGTTAACTCTGCTCTCCCAGATGCCCAACTGGTGCTGCTCCCTGGCTTGACTCTGGCCAGCGATGGGTCCCTTTTGGAACCATCCAGAGCTGGCTCTGCTCTGACATGGGGCAGCTGCTGGGCTCAGCTCACAGAGGCCCCCCTGCAGCCCACTACCCAAAACCTGGCCATGTAAACCCAATACACAGGCACAGCAGGACTAACCACCCTACCTTAATGAGGCTCGTAAACAGAACACCCTGCAGCTTCCTGCAGAACCAGGGACAGGATTCAGGGGGTTTCCAGGAATGCCTGTGAAGTCCAGTCCAGCCTGGTTTGAGTCCAAACACCTGCTGTCCTCCTTCATGGGGAATATCACAACGTTTCCCATGTGCTCAGCCTGCTGTGGTGTTTGCAGGCCAGCAGAAGGGAGCAGCCCACGGTCAGCAGAAAGGCCTCTTGAGACATCGTGTGCAGCCACGTTCCCCCCTTTCATCAGTTTCCATAGTAGAAATAGCTGTCAAAAGAGTTTGTTCCTATCCATTACTTAGTGTATGAAATCAGAAAACTTGAAATTAGAAAACAGTCACAGAAAAAAAAGACTTATTAGCTGCTCAATAATTTAAATGACCTGCTCCCCCTTACTCCACTTTTTGGGGACTTATGTTGACATTAAAATCCAGAAGTTCTGCTTCTATGGCTATCAGGATCAGCCCCCAGCCACGAGATTATGATCAACAAAACTTGTCAGATGTGGCCCCAAGAGCTTTTGTTAATAAATAAATAAATAAATAAAAAAGTGTGATGAGAATCTTTTGAATAATTCTAAGGGATGTGAATAAGACACTCTTAAACAACTAATCTGATGAAAAACACACAGCAGCTAGCACCCACAAGATTTACCCCAGGCAGTAATGAGGCATTGACTGCTCTGACTGAGAGCACATGCTGCACACTGGCCTTTCAGAAACACGCAGCACACAGCCCAGCACACGCAGAAGGAGAGCCTCGCCTGGCCTTGCTTCCCTCAGAGGCTGACAGCCCATCCTGCCCCCCTGCAGAGCTGCTGCCCCACAGAATGAAGCCCTGGGGCAAGCCATGCCAGCTGAATTCCCTCTCCTGGCACGTCTGTCCTTTGCAGGTTGTCTCAAGATCTCGGTATCTTGTTGCCTCTGGAGTCCCCATCTGTATATATTACAAAGTCAAAAGAAAGGTGCACTTATTGTCAGGTCTAATGAAGTCCCATCACCAGCTGTGCATCCAGCAGGAGGGGACACAGGCAGCCAAGGAGAAGTGGAAGGGGCAGCCTCAGAGCCAGGCCCTGCTCTGGGGCCAGCAGCCCCCTCCCCAGCAACCTGGGGTCAGCTGCAGGGCTTGGGACACCCTCCTGGCTCCAACCACCCCCGAGTGCTGCTGCTGTCAATCGTTCGTATCTACAGAGGCTCTTTCATGCAGCAGTTCCCCAACACCTCTGGCTCTGGTTCTCTGCCGCCCTGCCTTGCCTTGTGCTGCCAAAGGAAGCAGCACAGCCACTTGTCTGACTGAACACGATGCCACCAAACCGCAGGTCACGTCTCTGCTGTGTGCCAGGCTCGCAGCCATGAAGGCCTGATCTCTACCAGCTCCACCACCAGCTATCCCCTCGCTCATCCCCACACGCACTCATCTCCTGCACTCAGGTGTGGACAGAGTTTTCTCCTGACAGCTTCTGCAAAGCTGCTGGTTAGAGCCGGATGAAAAGGAGAAGGAAATGTTTTATTTAAATCGACTCGGGCTTTTATGCATATTTTTATGTGCTTCAGCTCATTTTTATGCACATTCTCTCATTTCCTGCTCGTTTCCCCCAGTGTGTCTCCAGGTTAATAAACTCGGGCTAAGCTATGTGGAGCTTTTTAGTCCAATTCAAACACTCTGCATCTCTGATTAGCCCATAACAGGCAAAGCGCTTGTTTGCTGCCATATTGTCACTGAATTATCCTGCGCTGGAACTGGATGCCACTGCTTGTCACCATGGGAATGAAACATTAATTTTATGCTATCTGCATTTATTACACAGCCCATTGTATGGGCTGCCAAGGGAAACTGACAGTCCTCTAAAATAATGAGTGTGGGGGAAGAAATCCATTTCTCATCAGGAATGACTCTTCCCACCTCTCTCATGCTGCTCATGTGTCTGTGGATCAATGGAGACAAGTCAGCTGGAGATGAGAGAGGAATACAAAAATGTCTCAGAGCTTCACCTGTGAGTGCACTTGACAATGATTCACCCATTGCACGGAGCAGAGTTCTGACTTTCTGCATCTTATATCACTGCTTTGCAGCTCAAAGATACAAAATCTTGTGATGTTTCCAAATATCTTGCTGCAAAAAAAATGTTTAAATAAAAGCAGAAAATGCCTAGAATAATATTGCAGTGCTTATTCAGAAACACAATATGCAGCTTTTCACAATATTTTAATGTCAAGATTCAATTCTACGCATCTCTGTGGGACAGAAGAGTTTTACACTCATCACTTTGCATATAGCAGTGTTGAAAGGCACACACGGGGGCTGCTCCCCGAGCATTTCTTTGTGACAAATGGCACTTGTTCTGCATGACAAGAATAGAGCTAGTTGAAAAAATGAAATAGTGTAAGTATGAATTCTGCAGGTTTGGGTTAAGTGACTCTGTAAATGTCACATCAGGGGGTCTGCCTGATGCTGCACCTCTAGAAAGCCGATAGGGTTTCTCCATACGGGTGGGGTGAAGGCATCAAGGGTAGCAAGTGACTGCACGGCAGCCCTGCAGATAAGGACATGGGGAGTTCTATTGGGTTTATGTGGCAAGATTTTGGTAGTGGGGAGACTGTGGGGGTGGCCTCTGTGAGCAGAGCCCAGTAGCTGCCCCATGTCAGAGCACAGCCAGCTCCAGATGGTTCCAAAATGGACCTGCTGCTGGCCAGAGCTGAGCCATGAGTGATGCTGGTTGGGTCTCTGGGATAGCAGATTGAAGGAAGGGAGAAAAACAAACAAACAAAAAACTGCTGTGTGACAGCTGGAGCTGCAGCCCGTGGAGAGGAGCCCACGCAGGAGCAGGGGTTCTGGGGGGAGCTGCTGCCCGTGGGGGACCCGTGCTGGAGCAGTTTGCTCCTGGGGGATGGACCCCGTGGGACGAAGCCGTGTGGGAGCAGGTCTTGAAGAGCTGCTGCCTGTGGGCAGCCCCCGCAGGCTCAGTTCAGAAGGACGGCATCCCGTGGGAGGGACCCCGCGTGGAGCAGGGTCAGAGAGGGACCGTGAGGGAGCAGCAGGGACGAAGCGTCAGGGACTGGCTGCAGCCCCCATGCCCCGTTCCCCTGCTCCACTCAGGGGAAGGAGGTAGAAGCGGGTGTCGTGCTGGAGCTGAGCTGCTCGCCCCATCGGGGAGAAGCCACCACGGGGTTGGGGAGGACACGAAGCTCTGCATGAGTGAGCAGAGGGTGAAGACCAGGCCGGCTGCCAGCTGAGCTGCCCCAGGAGGGCGGTGGCAGAGGCCGGAGGAAGGCTCAGCGCTCAGCGACGAGGAGGCCAGGCCCTGTTTCCTTCACCTGCTGGAGCCTTCCCGAGCCCAGCTGCGCTGACAGTGGATTTACGTGGAGACCTTTGCGGGAAGGGAGGGCAGGCACAACGCCCAGCTCAAACCGCCGCCGTCCAGCCGGGCACCGCGGCCCGAGGCCGAAGCCGCCGGGGCTGCGGGCGGGGGCCGGGAGGCGCCGGGTGGGCGCCGCGCTCCCCCTGGCGGCACCGGGGGCGCCCCGGAGCTGGCGGCGGGCGGCTGGTGGCCGGAGCCCATCCCCAGCCCCAGCCCCAGCCGCCTCGCTGAGCTCATTGAGAGGCCGCAGGGACAGCTCGCTGAGAGCTTGCTGCTGGGGGCACGTCGGAGTCCTTTTCCACACCCAGTCTTCTGCGTCCAGGAATGCCGAGAATTTGGGTTCTGCTGCACTCCTTACTTGCTGGAGGTACTTACCAAAACTTCCCCCGCTTTCTTAGGTATAAAAGACGTGGTAGATTTAGCTTGATTCAGTAATATCAAAATGCCTGGTATGCACAGGTACGACTGACTCCACAATGATCTTTACCTTTACGGTATCTACAATACAGACCTACTGCACCATGCTGTGTGGCCCTCCACCCACCTTTTTTTTCCCCTAGTTAGCCATCACCCTCTTACTTTCCTTTTCAAAGATAAACTCAATACAGCCTTATATATCAGTCTCATCCACATGTATTATATTTTTCTTCAAATAATCCTTCCTCTCCCCATTACGTTGCAGAGCCTAGGTGATTGATACCCTCTGCATTTTCAACTTTCAGAACCAAAGACTAAAAGCAGTTAAAAGTTAAAATTGCACTCTTCCCAGTCCCACTTCACTTGCCTCTTCTCCCCCAGGAAGGATTGGTTGAAAATGGGCTACAAAGATGGTGAAGCGCCTCGAGAGGAAGATGTATGAGGAGCGGCTGAGGACACTTGGCCTGTTCAGACTGGAAAAGAGGAGGCTGAGGGGAGACCTCATCGCGGTGTACAGCTTCCTCACGAGGGGGAGTGGAGGGGCAGGCACCGACCTATTCTCGTTAGTCACCAGTGATAGGACCTGCGGGAACAGCGTCAAGCTGAGGCAGGGGAGGTTCAGGCTAGACATCAGGAAGAGGTTCTTCACTGAGAGGGTGGTCGCACGCTGGAACAGGCTCCCCAGGCAAGCAGTCACTGCACCAAGCCTGTCAGAGTTCAGGAAGTGTTTAGACCGTGCACTGAGGCACGTTCTGAGGTTTTGGACCTGTGTGGTGCCAGGAGCTGGACTCAATGATCCTTATGGGACCCTTCCAACGCAGGATAGTCTGTGATTCTAGAACAAAGTGATGAAGAGAAGGGAAAGAGGGAAAGCTCAAGAAGATGTATGAGCTCAGAACCACACAGGCAAAAATCCTGATATATTTATCAGTCTTTATTAGTGATTTTTCAGATGTGTTTGCTGTGTCCCTTGGCAGCGTGATGGACTTAAGTAATTCAAGAGAGTTTTAGGTGTAGCATACCTTATGCACAGTGATGCATTTTGACACTTTTTTTTTTTTTTGTATTACAGCTTCTTGCTTCATTCAAAATGGCCAGCATCCCAGGCCCCTGGCTATAACAAACTTGGAGAGACTTTGGGCAGGTCCCTGTCCCTCTCTCAACTTATGCTGGGTCATTGAATGCCTGAGCAGTTAGTTCATAGGTTATCGGTGTAAGTAACTGCAGATTTACAATGATCAAAATTTAAGCAAAGGTAACTGGTCAAGAAACAAAATGGCCCTGCTTTATTTAATCTGACACACTGATGTAAAGAATCAATAAATGCACAGAATTCAAAGATTTTCCTTCTCTTTATTTAAACACAAATACATTTACAGCATGCAGGTAAGTTAAAACTATATGGCGTCTTCCCCAAACCCATTGTTTTAAATGCATCTTAAGTGTACTGAAGTTAAATCATCATATTCCACAGGTAGACTTGTCCTCATGTCAAATTTAGAATTACACACAGTAGTGAGTCAGCATTTAAGTTATGCAAATAATTTAGTTGTTCACCAGAAATAAATATTATTTCACCGAGTTCCTATCCTAAACCATCTTTTAAAAAATATGATCTAGAGGAACATAAAAGTAAGAACCAAAGACTGCAAGTTGAAACAGCAGTGTTGAACATTCCCTGTATAGACTGAATATTAATTTACAAAAAACAGTAATTGTCCTGTCCAGCTGACCTACGACAGCCAAACCAGAAAACAAAAAGTATATATTTTATTTAACACTTTAAGAGGCAGTTCTTGGTAAACTTCATAACATGTTTAAAATAAAAAAGTTTAAATATAAAAAGGTACACTGAGCTACAGGCTATCATTTCTTTATTTTAAACAGGAATTTTCAGCACCAAAACCCACAGTAATTACCTACAGGAATGAAACTCCCATTCACAGGCATGAGAAAAAAATCCTGCTTCATCTGAATGCATTTTATAGAAAGTGGGGTTTTGTTTTTGATTGTAAATTAATAAATCAAGGCCTGAAAAACTGCAGATAACATCAAGGAAGATAACAGACAGTATTGTTTCCATTATGAGAAATTTCAATTGAAAAAGTTTGCTGTTCCTTTTCTTTCTGCAGTGTGCTGTCTTTAGACATGCTCTAAAACAACTGCAAGTTTGGAGTGTTTGGCAGTCTTAATGAAATAGTGAGATTCCTGACTGATACACTCAACCATTAAAAATCAAACTATTAAAAATTCAGTCTACTGTAGATATAGAAAACAAGTGGTTCAAGGTCTAAAATCTGACTACACTCCATAATATAAATACTTTGTCTATTTATAATATAAAAGTTGAATGTGATTTACTGCCTGAACAGTTATAGAATCTCTACTGTTTCCAAAATATCTGATGAGTGCCCGTCAAAAAATTCAAACTAACACACGAAGTGGTATTAACAGGGCCTGGAAAGCTATCTAAATTATTTCAGCAACATTAAGTTCCTTCTTTCTCAAAGACCTGGAAACTAGTTTCTATCCAGAAGGAGGCTAAAAATTATAGTGGCTAAACCCTATAAATAAGTTAAGCAAATTATACTAGAAAAACTTAAAACCCAGATTCTGCTCAGTGGAAGTACTGGAGCTCAAAAACAACAACAAAAAAAACATTTCATTTCATTAGCCACTTCATAGGACTTTATTGCAAAGAGAAGAAAAATATTCAACAACTACTACTTCGGACATTTCATATACCTACTTACAAATGGATTACAAATACAATTCACTATAGTGCTTTATTCATTTTTATTTTAAACACACCTCTGGGATTTCCAGATCCATAGTTTTAAAAAGCTGTATCCTTTATAAGGTGTATCTGAAATTGTTGCTGAAATTAATTTTAATTGAAAGTTAAAACTTTAGCCAAAAATTCCAGTACTGTGTATGCAGTGGAATATCAAATTAAATTTTAGATTGTGCTCATTTCACTATTTTATAACAGCGAAAGTGAACCATCACAGATGTAGACAAATGGATAAATAGGCTCATCAGAATGAAACAATGTTTTCACTCTACCAGACTATACTGTGTGTAGAATCAGGAACAGGAGATAATCCATTGCCAGAGTCTTTTGTAAACTTCAGTTTACTCTTATTACTGTACAATATTTAACTCTAAATAACCCGATAAACGGGCATTTAATCAGATAACAGTTACACAGCCTTGTTCATATTGAACTCTTTAGTTCTGTGGTGCAGCGCTCGCAGTGCCTTATGGCAGTTGTCGTAAGCACACTTCAGTATTCTTACACTGTACAAAAATTTAGTTCCAATGCTCTATGTAGCATTCCAAAAGAAAACCATAATGCAATGTAGAGTGCTGTTCTAATTCAGTGGGACATGTAGTGTTATGTGAAGTGATAAAAATGAAAATATTCTGAAACACTGTTGCACATTCCCTAAGACAATAAAATGTACACAAATTAAGCTAGAAAAATTGAACTAAGATTTTCTTAATGTACATTCAGCTTGGCACAGTGCAGACTAAATTTAAGACATGAAAGACAAACCGTGTAATGAGCAGAGCTACGCTTTAACTAACATGTCATTTTTCAAGACGCCAAAATTGCACTCTAGTTTGTTTTTTGGGGGGCTATGGGCAGGGGGTAGGAAATCAGTTAGCAGAATTTGTAGAAGGGGAAAAGAGCTGTACAGGCCAGGTATAATTTATACATTTTCAAAAAATAATCCTATAGTCCCCAAAGGGAGAGATTATTGTCATGGAATGACTCCCTCTATACGATATCCAAGCCTTCTTACGCTGCATTTACTGTTCAGCAACTGAAAATGAGAAAAATAAAGAAGTGTTTGTACCTCATAAACCAAAAAAGCCAAGCTATTTTTATTTACAGTAGATCACATTATTTACATAGCTTTTAAGAGCTCAGTTCTTAAACCACTTAGGTAAATGCTAACACATCTGCTTTAGAATAAGAAATTATGCAATGCTGGAAGCATTTAAGCAATGCTGGCTGTTACCAATACAAATTTACACCAAGATAAGCTGACTAATGCAGTCAAGACCAAATACCCAAAGCAGTGAACATTATAATCAAGCCAATTACAACCTATCTCCATTTCCCACAACATTGCTACTTTTCTAGGGAAGGGAGAGAACTGCCTCGGTACCATGTACCTACCTAACACCTGCTGCAAAGTATTGCCTTGGCTCTTTTAGGAAGATGAGCTGGGAATGAAGAGATCGTTTGGCATTGATTACGCTAAAGATGTTTGATCTATGTGAGGAAATAACAGCTGACTATCTCTGTGTTTTTTTTTTTTAAACATTTCCAGAATTAGTTAAATGGTGGTCTCCAGATGTTTCTACTGTACCAAAACTCCTACCCTAAGCAGAAACTCCGATGCTTACTATCTGTATTAATCCTCAGAAAAAAAGATTATAATAGACAGCACTACAGAGAAAAATGCTACCAGCTGGTTACCTAAGTATTCACAAACTCAGAAAATATTTATACTTAATAGTGAAATGAAGTTCAAAGTTTTGTTCCCATACTTCCATAAGGGAGAGGTTCCTCCAAAACCAAAATAAGAATTTGAATAAATGAAAATCATTGCTCTGCCTTTAAGTGCTAAACTCAGCTCGATTCTACAGCAATGGGTAATGTGCTGATGCCAAAAGTAGCATGAAAGCTTTACAACTGCTTAAAGGATTCTGTAGATATATTATGTAGTGGGGTTTCTTTCATTGTTGCTTTGTTGTTTGTTTGTTTTTTAAAAGGGACTTTAGCCAACACTTAGCTTTTTTTCACTCCCTGATGATTAATCTGCAAATAGACCAAAAGTCAAAGTGCTAAGTCTCCTATTTAAAATCCCAGTGGCCAACAGTGAAAGCTCTTTCTCCAAAGCAAGATACAAGCTCAAAATTGAGTTAGTTATCACTGATTATATCAGCTGTAAGTACTCTTAGAGACATACGAGACTACATAGACTCTTTTGCTGGAGTTATAGGTAACATTATTATAGCATGAGTTTCCACATGCTCTAGGCATCTAAAAATATTTTAAGTCAATCACACCTCCTTATTGCCTCTGCATTGGACAGCAGAGCTAGATTGATTTCATAGTTGAAGTAGCTGCAGGATTATATCCACCATGTCAAAACAATCAAGCGTCTACAAATTGCCAGCTCCCTGATCATTCAAGTTAAACCTTATTCAAGGTTAAAGTACATGCCACTTCAACCTTTACTTTAAGAGAGGCTACTGAACAGAACCAGGTACCCTAACTAGTTCTACTGCCTGATTTTCTTCCCTAAATTGGATGGAAAACTTTGAAGAGACATTCAGCTAATGAAAAGAAATGAATGAAGACAAGATTAATAAGCTGCTCTGGTACACTTCAATAAAAGAAGGCCCAGGATTTAAGCACCACACAATCAATTATTTTAGGATTATTTTCAAACTGAAGATGCAGATAACCTTAACTAAGAATTTCTAGAAGGCATTCATATTACAACACTCAAAAGTGAAGATGACGGAGGATGCAATAGAGCATTACTCTTGGGTAACTAACAGACCAACTACAATGCAGATGTTAATTAAAAGACTTGATTCTGCAAGTAACTTACGTATATTAAGTACTTGACTCAGTGTAATGATTTATGAGATTAAAAGAGAGCTTATGAGATGTATTCTCCATTTTTAAAGTGCACATACTCATTCCAATTACCGTAACTGCATTTTAATTAGGCAACATTTAAAGTTTACTGGATAAAGACATGAATTTTTCCATTAAATACTTCCAAACACATGCAGACACGTGAAACAGTGCACAAAGTTAGAACAAACAACATAAGAATAGGGTCTTTTTTTATTTAATTGCTGAATGCTTTTTGAAGGGAACCATTGAAAAATACTAGCGAGACAGAATAATTTAAACTCTCCAAACTCTTCTCAAACATTAGCTATTTGCTGTGGCTGGTAATGATATCCAATCAACTGTTTTTATGTTTTGTTCTACTTCATAGTAACTCAGCTACTACCGTTTTTCAACTACTACTGTTTTAGAATAAATGTCAGTTTTATAACAAAAATAACAGTGTTAGTCAGGTGTATTCTTGCTCTAACTATAAATTCCTGAAAAGAAATAGTTTCATTTCTCAAGTGTTTTTACAATCCATTCTCTCGTATAATAGAACCAACAAAAAGCAGTTGCACACTTAAAATAAATCCTACAAGCCAAACTTACACTTTGTCCTGCCGTCCTCCACCTCCACGCAGTGCAACTGGCTGGCTGTTCTGAGTGAATGCACCTCCCCCACGAATTGCACTTGGATGAGTTGGAGAAGCTGCTGGATGCTGGCCAGGACGGATAGGCTTAGCTGCAGGAAACAAGACATGACTTACAGATATGTACATAGCAGTTTCATCTTTCGTTATTCAAATTTACTAATGCTTTATTTTACCATGGCCTAAAAGTAATAATCAAAATTGAATGCACTTTGAATTAGAGGAAAACAAGTTTGGGAGATGGTATTCCAAGAACCTGCTGGATTAGTATCAAATATAGTCAGCCCTGAAAAATAGACAAGGTTTTCCTTTTGCTGTCCCTAGTAGTGTTACAGCTAACAAAGTTTTTGATAATAGTTTTCCTCATGTGTTATCTACCCTACTTAATCTATTTCTTTGTAAGAGTCCTGCTTTTGTCAGTAAGAACTCAAATAATTAATCACACAAAGTTTAGTGTTATAACCCTATAAAGAACAACTATATCCTGCTGTTTCTCACACCTGCTCAATGATATGTCACTAGTTTATTTTGCTCTACAAGCTAGTTATTTCGCTCTACAAGCAGTTCTGCATACTGATTAATCCACAAATAGACACTACTCCATCAAATACTTACCAGCATATATTATGTAACTTGCTATATTTGGGAATTCAAGTAGTTTTGACAGGAAATTCACAAGCTGCATATGCTTTCATAAATTACTTTCAATCAGTTTTGCACTAGCTCTTAACAAGACGTACAAAACTGTATAACCGTAAGAGTTGTGCTATGTTAAACAGAAAATATGTGAACAGATATTAAGCTACAAGTAGCAACTACATCAGAGAAACACTGCTGTAAGGCAGAAGTTGAGAAAACTCATCTCCTGGAACACATGTTCAACCAGACACTAACATCCAGGAAGCTTTATACCTGCGGTAAACTCACTAGAGAATTCTGTTTGTTGTCTTAGAGATCACTTGACAAAAAGATAAAGCAGGAATGCATCAGTTTTTGAGCTGCCACTTGAAGAGACCAAAAAAACATACCAAAAGCCCTCCCCCCCCCAAAAAAAAAAAAACAACACAGAAACCATTTTAATCTAGAACAGCTCTTCACAAACTTATAGGAAACAAGCAAAATTCAACTCGAATGCTCACTTCAGTTGCATCAGAATTTAAGGTAAGTATGTTGATTACTGAAGTCCTGATACAGGTGGATCCCATAATTACTGGTACAACAAAAACATTGTAACAGGCACAGGTAAGTCCTTCACAGGTCACACACCTTTCTGGTCCACAGCACTTGACAGCATAATATAGCAGGTGGGAAGGAGGACTAAAAGTATGACTGCCTTCCACCACACAGTAAGAAACTCTACTAGCTGTCACAGTTTTAAGAACAACTACCAAATACTACTTGTTTTGGAACAAAGAACCAAAAATACTAGATTAAGGATCTTTGGATGTTAGTTGTGGGTTTCTGTCTGCCCCCTCCCAACCAAGGTCTAGAGAAAGCAAGACAGTCTTTTGTTGTTCGTGAAGGCAAGGTGAGAGATTAAGCCAGTGCCTTGGAACACCTACTTAGTCTTAGAAATTCTTATGAAATGGTGTCACAGGGCTAAGACATATATCCTGTGTATTGTTTCATTCTAGGAAACAGAACGCACATTCAGGACAGAATCCTAGATAAGGCTTTCCCAGCTTGTAGAAAAGTCCAGCTTTCAGAAGTCAGGTCATAGAAGAGACCCATTTAACAAGAAACAACAGAACATAACACAATCCGACTACTAACCACAATATAACTCGTGGTAGAAAATACATTGTGTTCACGCAAGTAAATACAGCTATGATTGAAAAATGCACATGTAAGAAGATAGAAAAATCAGGAGAGACAGAAGTCTTAGGAGCCAAGGGATTCTCTACTAACCAATTTGTGCAGAATGTCCTCGTCTGGCCATGTTTTTGGATCTTACAGCTTCCTTTATACGGTCTACTTCCTGCTGATACCGCTTGCGATCACGAGACGCATTCTCTTTGGCTTCCTTCAGTGCAGACTCCAAAGCTTTAACTCTTTCAGCTGTAGCCCTAAGTCGCTTCTCCAGTTTAGGAAGTTCACAGCGAAGATCTGCATTGTCACGTACCAGCTACAGAAATTGAATCTATTATTTTCTTGGTGTCTCTCTCCATGGGGAGAACCAACCAACCAAAACCCCCCCCCGAACAGGCTACTGCATATCTAGTAATGTAAAAATGTGATGCTGTAATATATACAACGAAACATTATACATCTGTGTATTTCTCTCTAACTGTATATACTGTATAGTAGGGCTACTATAGCAGACTTACTAGAAGCTTAAGTATGCATAATAGCTCAGCAGTAAGATTACCATTTGAAAGCCAGTTACTGTGGAAGGACACCCTATCCAACACAGGCACTTAGACTACATTCTTACTTGGTCAGAGGGATACAGGCAGGCATCCCTCAAACCGAAACACTAACTTTTGATCTTCTTTGGTTTTAACGCAACTATTTTGTTATATACCCACACGCACTTAAAATGTCTATTAAATGACTCTATAGGAAACCTTATGTCTATTATTTTATATCAAGAAACACATTCGAGACATGGCAACATTTACTTAAAGAGCAGTTACGTTATGACCAACAGGTTTTCAGTCACTTCCATAATAATAGAAGTTAAGCAGCTTATCTGTTTTTAATTAAACTTGAAATTAAGCCTCACTGTACCTGCTTGTGAACCTTTGTAAGCTGTTCAAGATTATTCTCAAGGAAAGAAATCTTCTGTTTTTGTGCAGCACTGCCTCCTGTATCATCTGAGTCAATCTCAGCACTCTGCAGTAACAAAGGCAGAGGGAGGGAGAAAAGATGCTGAGTACAAATCTGAACTTACACGTTAAGATCAAGCCAAAAAAAAAAGATCAATTCAAAGTTTAGTTTTAAACTGAAATTTACACAACAATCTCAGAGACACCAAGTTTCCTTATCACTTTACCTTTTTCACTCTAGTGGCCAGATCTTGAACAAACAGCTTCCGAAGATTGTGGAGAGTCTGAAGTTCTTTAGCCTACAGTTAAGGAGGAGGGAAAAGATAAAAATTATTTCTGAAGGAAAAAAGGAACTATTTACATTTACTTTGGGAAGTATTCTGACTAACTTACCACAGTCTCTTCCAAACCCTTTAAATCTTGCCTCGCTTGTTCCCGCCTGTCCTGCATAACCCTAGAAGAGAATATATTCAACTTGAAGCATCTGAGCAAAACTGGAAATGATTTAGGAGACTAGAGAGTGGTAAGCACTATATGGTATAAATAGAAAATGTCTCTTTCAGCTGAAGTCCTCAATTAAGGACATCGCCAATGGATGACACTCACATGAGGTGGGGGAGAAAGTTGCAGGAAGAAGAGAGGGAGTACCTTTAACACTGAAGGAATAAAAACACACACTTTCAGCTGCATGAATTACAAATTTCTAAAATGGTTAAAGAAAGATTTTTCAGAATCACATTCAGGAATGTTTGTGAAAAATCTTATCCTGCAAAATGCTCTTAGCTTTGACCAGCTGTGAAAGTGTTAGTTAGTACCAAGTGATGGCTTTAGGATTATTTTTTTGTTGTTGTTCCACCATCTCATCTCCATTACATTTGCCAAAGTTTGCATCATAAGCAGTGGAATCTCAGTTTCCAGGAATATAACCTAATGACACTACTTCTCAGAGCTGCTGTCTTCCTATTTAATGTGAAAGCACTGACTGCACTGCTAACGTTCTTTCAGAATTATATTGCAGTGCATGTCTTACTCTGACAGGACACAGGGAAGGCATTTGGACTTCTCTTTTTATGAATCAAGGTCAGAAAAAGGCAGCCATGGACTGGATGAAAACGAACCACTCCTAATAAGTGGCCAGAATATTTGAGCTTCTTTTCCTCTTGAAAATTCTCCTCATCCAGTTACGTTACCAGACCACAGTTAAATGATTAAACATCTGAGGCAATAAAACATTCTGAAGAATATCATTATCCATTTTCCAGACCTCACTGGAAAAGTCCTTTGCCGTGCACATTTATGATATGTAACGGAAAATAACTGGATTGAAGGGGGAGGACATTTTTAATGCTTCTTACGGGTCCTTGGAAGAGCAAAGTTTCTAACAGCACATGTCCTTAAGGGATTAATGCTCACTCTCTCTCTCTCTATATATATATACACACACACTTTAGCCTGCAAAATGAAATGAGAACCGTAAGTGCATTTATCAAATCTTGTAAGACGAGAAAATCAATTGTAACTGACACTGAGTGGCATATGAATAACTGAGAATAAGATGGATTCACTAGACCAAAGCACTATTAAAATTTAAGTCACTTAAACCAAGATTGGATTTCATAGTAAGGCTACTGAAAAGAATAGGTTATTGGTTTCTTGTACAGATCAATCAAGCCTGATTATGTGAACTTAGTGATTAAAAACCTGGAAGTTGCTAGGTGCTTCTAAACAAAAACTATGTGCTTTTAAAAAAGTATTCTTAACCTCTGTAAATAAAAGTTTATATATGCCAGAAATAAGGTGCTAAGGTCTAGTAAAACTTATAGATTATGGTGAAACTTCTTGAAGTTCATAACTGCTTTTCAGCTTGACCTGTGGAAGCTTACCCACAAGTGGAATTCAATTTAAAGTTTTCTTTTAACATTTCAGTCTGTATTTCGAGAAAATGCCTTATTTAGTTACCTCATGAAGTACACAGCTGTTGAATCTCAACAACAGGCCAGTTTGAACCAGCTGACTAGTTAAATTGCAAAGAACCATAAAGAATAATTAATATGTTGTAAAGTCAAGGTAAGCCTCTTCCAGTCCTAGAGCATGTAAAACTTAGCTTTAAAAATGAAAAAAATTGCTCCAGCTTGTAGCATATTAATGAAGTGAGACTTTATTTGGCCTTTGTCTATCTTTCATTATTTTAGTTCCAATTTTATATACTAAGGCAGTGAAAAATGACTTCATCATATCAGATCATTTGTTTTAAAAATAGAAGTGTTCCTGCACATGTGTTTTATGCACGATTATCACTTACGTAAGCTCATGGAGTTTTCTACTTTTTTCCTGATCAGTTGCTTTCAACTTCTCATGCTCAACTCTAAGACGTTCTTGTTCAAGCATCATCTTCTGATTTTGGCTGAAGACAAAAGTAAACATTAGGTGCATTTTTAAAAGGACTGGAAAGAATAGGGAACAGACCTGCACATCTGTGATATCTAACAAAATTAATCGAAAGCAGAAGAGAGCTTTGCCTTCTCCCTGTCACCAAAAGCATCAAACAGAAGCTTATTAAGCTGCAATCCAAATCAAATTATCAACACTTTGTAACTAAGGCTTCTGACATGTTGTGATGGGTCAGTTGATTGAAACAAACCACATCCAGTAAAGTAACACTAATTAGATACTCCTGGAGAAAACCTTCACCACCTCCTTCCGACCCTACCATGCTTCTGTACGTGCACAGTTCAGAGCCTTTTGGCAGTACCAAAATGATGACAATTGCTTACTCTTGGAGTTCAGTGATAAGTTTCTCCTTTGCATCAACTTCATCTCTTAGGCTACTGATTTGTTTCTGATGTGTCTCACGATGGCTCTGAATCTGCTGTTCCACAGCTTGCTATTATAAAAAAAAAAACATGTATTATACACTTTCAGAAGTTGTTACAGTTTGTTTTTTTTTTAAAAAAAAGTGATTAAATTAACTTACCTTGACTTCATTTGCAGTTTGAACCTTATTTAAGTGCTCTTTCTCCATCTCATGGACTTTTTCTAGTAGGAACAGGGGAGAAAAGACATTTCAGCCAGGAAACTAAGCATTTACAGGGAAGGAGGTAATTCCCCTCAGCCCAACACTTGAAAATTTGGAAAAAGTTATACACCTGTCCCCACATGTCCCAGTTGAATGAGCAGCATCTTGAAGTTGATCATATCCTTAACGCAAATATGCGTTTTTATTGACTAATTCTGTATGTTCAGTAGCAGAACGGTATCCTGGAGCTCTGCTCTTCAACCCAGACTGAGCAATTTCCTATTTATTATTACATATTTAAACTTGGATGGGGCATGGACAGACTACAGAAAGCTATGCCTACCCTGTGCTCGAAGTTGAACTAGTTCTTCATTAAGGGAATCCACAGACTCTTCCAGTTGTCTCTTCTTCTGTTCCACATTCTGAAGATATTCAGTCAACGACTTGATCTTGGCCTCATGCTTACAGAACAGAAAGATTCATTTACTTCAGAACTAGTTACCATGGAATTATTTCTGCCTAAACACTTTATACTTCTTTTTAAAGAAGTAACCTGATCTCAAAACAAAAATAGTGTCAACTAAACTTTCTAAGAAGAATACGACTACTTGAGTAGATCTGTAACGGGGTTTGTAAGACATCTTAAATTCATGCCATTGAATGAAATAAAGTAAGTTTTTTGCTGGGAGAATAAATGCTTTTGAATTTGAAATACTATCAGAGGAAAGTGATTCAATGCATTTAGAAAACAGTACTGAAATACACATCTTCTGATATAAAAGATGACAATCTGTATGGCCAGTATAGAGAAAATAATACCAAAATATAGCTGATCAGGCATTAGAAGCAAGATGCATCTGGTATGCAAGCCTACTGTAATATCTCTGTGCTAATGCTACCTCTCCCACTTTCAACTTGATGCATTAGTGCAGGGTACAAGACAGCACCTTCTGAGACTTGTATTTGTAAGTGATCCTGTGACAGAGAACATACACACTCTAGTATTTAATAGAATTGCTGCAAAAGCATTATCAGGCTGCAGACATATTGCAGAAATCCTGACATCCTGTCATACAGTTACTCAGAAGGACCCAAACTGAAGAGAGTATTGAGGACACAGCCGTGTCCTGTGGCTGTTCAAATACAACCTACTTTGTTAGGTGTCAAAAAAGTTACTGCAACTTCCCCCCCCTTACAGGTTAATGGGATTCAAAAGAACACAAGAAATATTTACCTGTGAAATGCGGAGCTGACAGGCAGCTAACTCCTTTTCGTTTTCTTCCATTTTCTTATTGCTTTCAGCTTGTGTGCCTTCTAACTGTTTGCATCGTTTTACCATTGTTTTTACTTCGGATTTCATTTTGCTAATGTATAGTCTTGCAACTGTGAATTCTTCGTCTATCATGCCAGTTCCCTCAGGCTGCTGAAAATTGTGGAATCATATTTAGAAAGCTTAGATACAGAAACAGAATTAAAGATGAGGTGGAACAACTTAGTGTCTAGCATCCCCGTACCCACCCCAGCAGGTAATCGGAACACTTGGGCACCAAAACATAACTTCACATTACCTAACATTATTCACATCTGCTGGGGAAATTAAATGAATAACCTGGAAGTACAGCATGCTTAAAAGCTTACCTTCAACACCCCTTACAAGCTTAATGCTTACAGACCGGACTCAGCCGTTTATAACTTGTATCCGCAAGCTATTATCAGTAAGTAATGACTGCTACAAACTCTTGAAAATAAATACTAGCTGTCGTGTTCCCCCCCTTATGTTCCTGCCCTACAGTCATCTTCTTGTTTTATCTTTTATTTCAGTTCCATGTGCCATTTTTAAGATAACTAGTATCTTGATTGCCACTGCAAGTCCAAGATGATGCAGTTGAAACTTATGTGAAATGGTTCTAATAACAGTAGGAATGAAAACACTACTTCAGAAATCATACCTGCTCTATCTTGTCTGTGCGTAAACATTTTTTGTTTGGAACTTAGTAAGTCACAGTAGAAGCAAGGAGAGACCTTATGCCCAAATTACTAATGAGTATGAGGGTTACTATGGTAGTTTTTTTTTTTACTGTATTAAAAAAACTGATCCTACCTATCCATAATGCATGTGTTTGTGTGTGCCATTAAAAGTTTCATTGGCTAAACCTTACCTTGACATCATTATTTCCTACTGCAATTCCTATTTCCGCAAGATCTTTTAGTAAGGAGGCCATCATCTCTGTTGCTCGTTTCTTCTGATGGTTAGTCATTTCTTTCAGTTTTTGAAGCTCTGCATCTATACTGGCTAAAGTGACCTACAATAAAAGTAGCTGTATTTTAATAAAACAATACACATTTTTAAAACTAGTTTCATATTATTTAACATAGCAACATATAGTTGCTACATTAAAACAACTACTGAAGTGTCACATTGTTTTCAAAGAATGTTTCAAAAAAAATTCCACACATTACAGCACATTACATTCTACGATGACACTACAATTTCTTCTGAAAGAAAAGTTAAGTACTGGGGACAGAGGCCTTCAGCTCACAAAACATAATCTTACAAATCAGCAACAAAATTAATGTCAACTTTGTTAAGCAGTATTCAGAGTTATATAGGGTTAAATACTGCAGAGGATTGAATTTATAGGAAAAAAGGTACATGGACAACAAGTCCAACACTTTTTGCTCTATTTGCTCTTAAGTCTTTCCTGCTTGCAAATTAAAATATGACACCTAATTCTGAGTGGCCATAAGCACTGCAGTTACTCTAGAGTAGACTTACAGTTGGCTTGAGCTGCTGTGGTTGTAGTGGCTGCAGCTAAGCAGCTTGCACACTCAGAAGTTGCTGGCTCTTTGCTCATTAGCATTAAAAATGATGTTTGAAGTTTTACAGCAGAAAAGTTCCAACTAGTGATACAAAAGGATAGTTACTGCTTGGTTAGCTGTGATAGACTGAGAACACTGAAGTGTCTTAACTTGACTTTTATATCCACCTCTCAGTTCTGTCAACTTGCATCAGCATCAAAACTGTGCAATAATCTTGGAACACTATTGAGAAGACTAGCACAGTTGCCATGGATAGTTTCACTAGACCTGTAAAGATTAGGTGGCATGAAATAAACTGTCAGAGCAAAGACAGAGAAGATGGAAACAGACTTTGACAGAGCAAGAAACGTTTCGGGTCACATCAGCCAGGAGAGAATTCTCAGAGGTTTATACAAGGGAAATGAAGGGGAGAAGAAAGCCATGTAAAAAATTTATCAGACACGTGGGTCATCAAATGAGTTTTCTGATATGAAACAGGTTTTAGAATTAAACTCACTTTCCCTTGGGCAAACCTTTAAATGACTCCAAGCAAGAAACACAGCTTGGAGATACAAGGCAAGAATTTTTTATTGAAGACTCAATTTCTTGACCCATTTTCCTACCGATTTTTGATTGAGTTCATCACTAAGCAGTTCATACTCCTTTGCTTTATCTTCTACTTCTTGAGACTTCTGATCATAATTGACAGCTAATTCTTCAAGGGCTTGTAGCACCTCTTTCACTTCCTCTTTAGAGGCATCATTTTCAGCCTGAAGGCGATTCAACTCTGCTTGCAGGTTGTCTTGGTCCCGTCTGGTTGATGCTAAAAGCTACAATATTGATAGAGGTTTATTTAAAACAAGTCATCAGCATCAAGAACATTGTATTAATAAGTAAAATCTTAGTAATGCTTTCAACTACTGTAACTGCCTATATCTATATTTTTACGATGATCTAGCATAACAAAACAAGGACACTGAGGACAGATAAAGTAAAGTACATATATATAGAATTCCTCAGCTTCTGAAGTCTTTGCAAAATGGAACTGATAACGAATGAAGGCACTTAAGACCAGCAAGTAGAAACGTGCATGGAAAACTGCAAAAAGGTCACCAAACATTACTCAGGTCTGAAATTGTCAACAGGCTAGGGGTTAAACTTTCAGCACTTTAACACTGTTAGCTGCTGAAGAATAGCTAGAACAAAACGAAGAGTTGATAAAGATGCAGGTTTATTTAAGTAAAGAGCAAATAACAGCTCCAACTTCCTGAGTCCTCAATCCATTTCCTTCTTGCCCTATACACCAAGATTTTTTTCATTTTATTTTTTTATACTTTGTAAACATAGAATTATTTGCTCCAATATCTTGGCTAAATAAAATTTCTAGGTATTTTCCGATATATAGTTGTTATATCGCTGACAGTGTGCACATACAAATGGTTCAAATATTCTAGCAAGTGCAGCCTGAAGTAGCACTTCTCTTTTTCTTCAGGACAATTAAATTCCACACATACCCCACCCACCATCTGTCAGCACAGCAATATTGACAGGAGTAAACCATAAAATCTATTTCTTATGGTAAACCAAGGTATCTTTAGTTTTGACAAACTGCTAGCTTTGTAAGAAGGAAACAAGAACCAGTGTTTTTTTATTATATAAAAGATTTCAGTTCCTTCTGCCTTCATGGATAATCAAGACCTTGAGTAAATTGACTCAAATGCAACCAGAAGAACAGCATGAGCAGGAATAAGCAGGTAATTTGAAGTCTGATTTTAAAAAAACTATTGTACAGTAACATTCAACCATCTTACTCCCTATTCATAAACTACACCCCATTCAGAACATCTCCAAAAGAAAAGTCAATAAAAAAAGTATAAAGATGTGAAAGCAAAACTCACCTCTTCCTGATCCAACATTTGTGTTTTCAGTTTTTCTACTAGTTGGCTCTGCTGATTAATTTCTTCATCCTGCAGTTGAATTAAGACTACGTTCAATGCACTGACAAATACCACTGAGAAAAAATAATCTAAGAAATGGCAGCATCAGGTTAGATAACCTTTCTATATTCTGAGACAGTTAGACAATTCAAAACAATAATGTAAAAAGTCTTTTTAATTCACTGGCAGATCCATTTAGTACCTTAACTTGGCATGTATGTATAAAACACTATACTTCAAGGACAAAATTCTTATATGCGTGCTGTTGCAATTCTCCAACTTGTTTCAACTTTTAAGAAACAAATGAAATTTAATTAAAAGATTTTTTTTTTGATTTAGTACTAGTGCTTAAGTTTGAAATGATGTTCAATGTATGCAGATCTTATTCAAAAGTAACAGTTTTTCCTTCCAATTACTTCTTTTTCCCCTCCTTTTTTACTCATTATTTTCCTCCTTTTGGTATAGTATTAATCCAAACAATCAGCTTGGAATGGCATACACCCAGAAAGCAGAAAAGCTATTCGAGATTCTCATGAGCTTTTCTTTCTTATTTTTTTGTTTTAATCCACCCCCCCAACCCATGACCTTTTGCATTCAGTATACTTTTTAATACTGTCAAAGTGGGGAGAGCAACTAAGAAAGGATGCTCACTTAATACCAGATAAAGTGATTTTGATATCTCTTAATCAGAACTTCAGGAATAGAATAGGTGCTCCAGGCAAGTATTTAAACAAGCTGTGCTAACAAATAAAGACTGACATATTAAGCATTACATAATGTAGCTCAAGATGTATTTCCGAGATGTCTTACATTAAATAAGAATGAATGAGAATGGCATACCTTGTCATCTAATTGTTTGTATAGTTTGGCAATTTCTTCCTCACATTTTCTTCTCTCAGTATCAGTGAAATTGCCAGTTACTCCAATTGTGGTTGCTGGTTTATCATTAACAATAGTAATATCCTTGTCCACTGCAAAAGCTTCTAAGTTGGCCTTCTCCTTGTCGAACTGTTCATCAACAGGTACAGTCTCCCCTTACATAAAGGAATATGAAGTATTTTTACTTTGATAGGTAGCCATCTTTAGCGCTAAACTGATCTACTACTTCCTGCTTAAGAGTATTTGTTCAGTTACACTTTTATCCCTTTACGTTCATTAACCCTTTTCTGATGAGAACACTTGATTAACTTTGCATTAAAAAATTCCACACACTAGTTAAGGCACTTCTCTGGTAAACTAACTAAATTCCTTAGTGCCTTATCACGTAACATTTTATGCAGTCCTTGGATGATATGGGCTCTTTCCAACATTCCTGTATCTTGTGTCAATATTCTTAAAGCATTATACTTTTCAGGTGTGGCCTCCTACCATCTCTGCACAAGATATTTAAAAAAAGAAAAATCACATCTCTCTCAACTTAAGTGAGACCATTTTTTTTTAGTTTACTCTAGGATGTGGCACAGGAGCTGTTTGCATGACTGCAGAGACACCTTCTAAAGCTGCAAACTCCAGCATACATCTGTAAGTAGTTTCCATGTTTCTCTTTTCCTGAATTTATGGTTTCATAATTAACTTGCATTTTGCCGGACACTTCAATCAAAAAGAACTCAGTCATTCAGAGAGGATGGACACACATTATCTACTGTTAGCACGATTATTTTTTGCCTACTAAAGTGTTTCAGCTATTACCAAGGACAAAGCCTTATGAGACTGATGTGAATTAGAAAGACAGGAACCTTTCATCAGTTCCTGCAATTACAATTAATATATATATGTATTTGGGGGAGGAATGATATATGTGTTAGTAGTTTACCTAGGTCCAGTTCTGCTAGTAAATCAACTATTGAAGAACCTAACACCAACATAATTTCAGAGATTTTTACCAGTATGTGATTATTAAAAGATGTTCCAGTGAAAAGCAGAAAGCTCCAATGTCAACTAATAACCTCAACCTCATATCCTAGCATTAATATTCCAATCTCTGCCTGGCATGGGGTTTTTCAATAGTTTTGGTATCTGCTTTTCTGAAGTTTGCATTACAAAAATGAAGTTTCTTCTTACCATTCCGCCACCTGTTGAGTTCATTTTCTAGCCATTGTATGGTGTTACGTAGAGTCTTGTTTTTCTCTTTTTCTTTCTCATACTTTTTCTTCCATTGTTCTGCAGTGAGCTCAACATTGACACAGACTGTGTTCTTAATGGTCTTTGCTCTACATAGAAAGACAGACCTCTAAAACTGTGCTTTTTGTTGTGTTTTTTATTTTTAATAAAAGAATGTAAGGCTTTTAAGTGAAACTTTCACATATCACCGGTAAATGTATAGGCCACTTCCACCTCTTCCAAAAGCTTGTCTCTACTCTGTGACAACTTAATATTCTTTCAGTTGGATAAATACAACCATTGATGGACAGAGTAATACAATAAGCTTTGAGAAGACTGAAAATCTCAAGCTTGTTGAGTTAGAAAAAAATCAGATGTATACTTTCACCAGAGTTGGGACATTGCACATCTTTGAACAAAGGGCAGCATTTACCATATCTAACAAACATTTCTCCAACAGAGCATAATACATTTAAAGAACTGCTCATTTCACCTAAAAAGCTAGTGACTAGAGCTCCACTAACCAAAGAGGTATATGAGCTGTAAAGTTCAAATGCATTTAATTCAGGTGCGACAAGGTCAGGCAAATCTCATCCAAATGCATCAGCTCTGGAGACAAAACTACAAGCACTAATACAACTATATGAAGTTAACATGTAGCTTTTCCATTAGCGCTGTACCTTGCTTACCTCAGGAACTCTTATGTATAGCCTTCTACCACCAAATAGCCCCCTCCCCAAAGATGAAAACAGAAGAAAACTTAATGGTAGTTAGGAATACACCCCAGCATCCAATATTATGACTCCTATAAGCACCTTTTGCAAAGTCTCATTGGGACCAATTACTACTGAAAGGCATAACTTCCTGCTAAGTTACGTAATATTTACTTAACCTTCAGTTACAACTCCTGAGGGTTTCAGCATAAACTGAACATCCCCAGAAGGCTGAGATAATATACCAGACTAATTATGGTGACTGATACAGAAATACACACCTGCAGCTCCCCCAGAAGTCAAGAGCAAGGAACAGTGAATCTACAGAGCTACAGTTGGAAGACATTTCCTGATATCTCATGCTAGAAATACTATGAGGAAAGGACTTCCTAGATTCCAGGAGGAGTCCAAACAAGAATTCTACTCCTACAGAATACAGTCATTACTAAAACAGCTATTAAGTGCCTATATTCTGCCAGATTTTAAGGAGTTCTGAAGTCATCTAGTCTACTTTCCATTAGCAAAGTCTCCGAAAAGTTGAAAACTATATTGTTGAACTAAAATGAAAGAGGTATGCTAACACACAAAAAAAGATGAACTAAGTGAAATGCTGATAGGTCTTGTAATCCGCTCCAGTAAACAAATTAGGTCTAGCATTCAGAAACTGGAATGTTAAGATGGAACATGAATAAGAGTGTGGCAAAGAAGACACCACTAACCAAATATCACATTTTAAATAGGTACTTACAAATTCAGTTACAAATTACATAGAAATTTACAAGTACTAACCTAAACGTTACTAGAATGCTAAGACAGGAAACAGACTAGAAAATGTAATTCAGCATGCCATCAAAGCAAACAACAGGCTCTCTCTTGTATCTTCCTGACCCCAAGTCTATATACTAAACTGCATTTTGAGCCAAACTATATAGTGTCCTTCTGGAAACAGTGGCTTCAGGATTGTGTCCAGTTTAAAGATTTTTATATAGATCACAACACTTAGCCATGTGTGCACTAAAGAATTAAAAGATAACACTAATTCATTTGGTTTAGGAATTTTGACTTGAGTAGCTTTTTTTCTCATTCTGCATTTACTTCTGAGTTTAGTAAGATCAAAATATTGAGATACACTTACATGTGCAATCAATCAGCACTTAAGATCTCAAACTACATGTTTTTTAAGAATGGACTTTGCTTATTGTTAAAGGTTTACTTTATCAGTTGTTGTTAGGCAGGATACACAGCTGCACAAACAGCGCTTAACTTTTCTTGCAAAGTTCTGTTTCTTGTCTCTCTTATAAGTCATTTACTCACCTTTGGCCAAAGAGAAGAGTAGATTTTGTTTCAGATTCATTGTATGAAGATGGAGAACAGCAAATAACAATAGTGGTTCTGCAATTACCCCCTAGTGAATCTTGAAGGATTCTAGTCATCTTGCTATCACGATATGGAACATAAGTCTACCAAGAAAACAGTTAAATATCAGTTACAGTTTTTCAGACAAGTTATTTAATTTGTTGAAGAGCTATGTTTTATCTAGGTATAGCCTCATTAGAAAGATTAAATTCTACTTTAATTCATAAAGCATGCAGTTTCATGAATTCATGAAGTTTGTACAAGATAAGATCTTTGGTAACTTCTTGAGTATAAAGAAGTTTTTGGTCTGTTTAGGTCCCTTAAATACAACTTTTTTATTCAGTGACAACACAGTGCAAGAGTAACATTTTTTTGCAATGTATTGGTGTAACTGGATTAGTTTAAGAGACTCCACACACATCACTGAGATCAGTGAAGAAATTCTTCAGAGTATATTGTACAGATACAAGCCTTTAACCTTGAAGCATAAAAAAAGAGAACACTTACACTGCTTTCAGCCAAAGCTGAGATGACATTTCCAAGAGCAGATAAAGACTTGTTGATGTTTTTAGCTTCATCCAACACAGCACCTTCTGCTCCAGTTTTACTAACCTATACAATGTTTTAGTAAGTTACTAGATATGTCTGCAAGAAAGTCTTCCACATTTAATACAAAACTTGAATAATTTCCTCACTTTTAAGTCAGTCTTCCTTACTTAGGAGGCTTATGTATTCATAAGCCAACTGCATTAGAATAAGCAAGTTATTCCTCAAACCCCATTCCTGATTCACCCTTAGTCAGTGGTCAACCTTCAAAAAAAGACAAACACACCGACAAAAAACACTACCACACAACCCACACTGAATATTATTAGCAAGAAAACCAAAATTTATTAGCAAGAAAACCAAAACAAAACCTTATGTGAACACAGATTTTAAATGCTGAATTTGACCTACAGGAATGCTCTAGGAACTTCTGTAGGCATCAGCATAAATGCAGAAGAACGTTATGTCCTGACAATTCTATTTAACCTAGCTCTTCTGCCTCACAGCCATATTTGACTCAGTTCTATAACCCTGCTCTTACTATTCTTCTCATCAAGCTGTGATCATGAACACAAATAAACAATTTTATTTGCTTATGTTTAAGGTAACCCAAGACAAGGCATGAAAAACTCATTTCTTTCAAGATGACTTGCAAAATTGCTAAACAAAATTTTGAAATATACACTGAAAGGAGTAAGGCTACATAGAATGGAGATCTGCAGCCTCTTGTTTCACTTTAATACTTCCAGTTTCATCCTCATTAAAAAAAGATAAATTAAAAAAAAAAGATAAATAACCACTAAAAAACATTCAGAATAAACAAAGGATCAGAGATGACAATGTTATAAGACATTGTCATCAGCAAAGGCAACACTAAGCAGAACAGACTGAAGACAAGAATAATCTCAGAAGGACTAACATCAAAAATTCAGGTCCTCAAAGGGTAAGTTACAGTAAGAAGGGTAACAGTAATACAGAATAAGCAACACAGTATATAACGTTTCCTTCCCTTCTTTAAACCACTAACACAGGAAAGCAAGCTGTCATTTTAACATTAATCAGAATTTCAGTATCAGGAACTTGGTACCACTACAAAAGAAGATGTAGATAGCCCATATCCATAAATACCCTTTTGACTCCAGTACCTGTCTAGCCAACACACCTATACAGCTATTCTTGCTCTCAGATACTGAAATTGAACTCTAGCCTACTTCACCACCCTGTTCCATATTTACAAGCCCTCACTCCAGAAATGCAAATATGCTTAGAGGTAGTACTTAACAGCCAGTAAAGGCTAGGACCACATTTCAAGATCAAAGTTAAAAAACAGTTCACAGATGACAACTGAACAATCAGTATTACATTACTGGAAAGTGTTCAATTGTGAAGAACAGATCATTCTTTAAAGCTGGAGAAGGAATGTAACGTTACCTTTTCACTACCTGCCAAATCCACAAGGTAAAGCTTTCCACTTAGCTTCTGTTCTGTTTGAGTATTCTCTTGTTTTACATTAATAAGAAAAATACTATGACTTCGAGAGCTGTGTTCATTCATATCTGTAATAAAAAGAAATATATGAATTGTCATAAATGCTTGTACAACCACTCTCACTGTTGGGAAGATAGTATTTAGCCAAGTTAAGCATGAAATTTAAAGCAAATGAAACTGTATGCAGTATTCTCCCTATGACAGTAGAGGTAGAGGCAGCAAGCAATGGTACCACCTAACTGAGTAACAAAGATCCAGTCTCCCTTGGGCTTCTATTAATACCACAAACGTGCTGTTAAGGTTGGCTAGCCTGTCAACTATGGATGTCATACTTTTAATGTACTGTATTAGAGCAGAAGGCACACATTCACCATGATACCACAGCACTTTGTTTGCAGTATATCACATTTAGTAGTTTCACAAAAATTTGAACTAGATGGCCAAACTCTCTCATGTCCCTTTCTGGTTTAAATATTTACTGCCCCCCTCTGCTGTGAGGCATGTAGGGTTAAAAATTCATATGGAATCTGAATTATTTTAAATCATTAACAAAATCTAAGCTGACTGCAATCTAAATCATTATGTTTGTCTACTGCTTCCTTTTAACCGTAAACACTTCATAGGCTTAAAAGAACCAGCTAACTGATGCCACAGAAGCAGCTCAACATGAAAGAATACCCAATAACACTTTACATATTTCTGCTATTTCTCTGTTACTTAGCCTGGTCCCCATTTCAGAAGCTGACCACCTACAAACAATAAAGCAAAGAGGAGAACTTTTGCATTATCAGATTTATTTTTTTTAAAAAAAAATCCCAATCCTTAGGCAAAGAAATGGGATTTTTTTTTTTGACCGCATGTTCTTTCTTCTTCTAAATAAACAGGAAAAAAACTGACAGACCTCCATCATTGTCTAATCCTGATTCTTACGGAGTTTGGAGACCTATGATGTGACTCCTTGCAACTCAGCTGCATGCCTCAGGCCAAAAAGCCTGGGACAACAGGATGCTGCTTAAATCTGCAGCATGACTCTATATATATTCTGATCACAGAATCAGCTCTTCTTAGAAGTTACAACAAAATTGACAAACTGTAATTGAGCCACTGTGCCTTACTTATAGATGCACAGGTTAATTGGAACTCCACAAGCTGGTATTCTGCACTATTCCTAATGCAGAACTAAACTTTTTTTCCCCTCCTATGATTCAGAGCTCTTCACTGATCACTTAATTTCTCTTTCCAATCCAAGCCTAAGTAATAGCATCTAACAAGAAACAAAATGAAAGACTTGTTTCTTAAAGACATGCTGAAACTGCTTGCATTAGACTTTTAAAACACCATGATTTAGTTCACCATTTTAGCCTTCCCCATTGTTTAAGATATACCAGAAGGCAACCAATAAAGCACTAAAGGAGATAAGGATAACACTTACTTGTAACTGCTACATGTCGGTTTGACTTTCCTTCATCTATAGTATCCATAACTTCTTCTGGACTACATACAAAACGCTCTGTGCAACCCTTTAAAAGACAGCAAAGCAAAAGGTAAAGTACCAACAAGCCAGAAGTGAAAGGCGTATACTAGAAGAGTAAGAGACCAAAATGGTATGAGACTGACACTAACCTTTACATAGGGAACTCTATTTTTGTCTTCATGAACAGAAAGATTGGTCTTTGAAACTGGAAGAGAAAAAGTTCCAAAGATAAGACATCTATGATTTTTTTTTGCAAAACTAATGATTTATTACACATACAAGTCACAGATGTTATTTTTCAGCAACACTTTTCAAAACCAAACATACATTAAACAACCACTACAGAAGCTTTAGTTGCATCATACAGATTAGCTGCATGCTTTCTCATTTTGATGTACCTATAACATATAGGTTACTATTAGCACACCGCATATTTATCTTAGTATCACACTACAGCTTTTTTTTTTTTTTTTTTACACTTCTCTCCAGGCAGATTTACTCGCTATGTTCAATAATAAAAGGCTTACCATCCAAGAGGTCCCTTATTTTATCCAAGTATATTTCAAAATATGACACCTAGAAGTGTGAAGGGAAATAAAGATATAGCATAAGAAAGCAAAAATGCTTAGCTTTTCCACCACAGAGATCCAGTATGATTATTATGAACAAAAATACACCTTTAGGAAGAAAATATTTTGATCAAAAGCTTCAAGCACTACCAGCACTGCCACTGGTTATCAAGATAACTACCATCAATGTGTAATGGAAACGAGACTGAAATGTTAACTTAATTCTTTAAGAAGTGCCAGTTACTTCTGAAATAACATTTAGATTTTCCAAGTTACAGGCATTCAAAACACATATAGAACATCCATTTGACCAGACTACTTGTAGTTATAACACAGAAGAAAAATTTACCTTAATATGAAATTCAAGATTCTCATCCATAGAGTAAATATAATTAAAAATGTCTTGCACTATTCTTGGAATAATTCCCATTCCATCTGGGTCATGAAGCTTCCCCTTATTAGAAAGAGAAACAACAAAACATACTTAATCCAACAGCACCAAGTACCTGAAGGAGAAACAAGAAGTCAGACAAGCTAATTTTAAAATGCTGGCAGGTACAGTGTACTTATGTTATCTGTAGAGGAAATGTTTGACCGCCCATTTAGGTCCAGCTTTTGCCAGGAGTGAAAAGATCAGCTTCAGAAGTCTCCCAAACAGCTAAAAGTGAGAAATCTACCATGAACATGTTCTTATGTTTCTAAAGCCAGCTACTGAGGGCTGAATAAATACAGTAATTGCCATTCTCAGTCCTGAAAAACATTTTGGGTATCAAAATGTTGCAATGGAAAGAAAAAGAAAAGCAAAAATCTGGATGCCCCATCTCTGGAAGTGTTCAAGGTTAGGTTGGACAGGGCTTAGGGCAAGACTGGAAGATTTCCATGCCTGTGGTAGGGGGGAGCTGGCACTTGATGGTATTTAAAGGTCCCTTCCAACCCAAACTATTCTGATTCTACAAGAACAAGCTAACATCTCTCTAGGAAATGAAGGTGAAATGTGGTGAAAATAGATGACAGTGATAGTAATATAAAGTTATTTCAAGATTTCTTACTTCCATAGTGTGCGTCTTTCCAGATGATGTTTGCCCATAAGCAAATATTGTACCATTGTATCCCTCAAGTACATCTAGAGGGAAAGAGTATTTTCATTAGGGTTAATTTCCTTTAGAAGATGGAAAGTCAAATGAAATAGAAACAGGAGCAGACAGTTTCTAATACATTTATCAAGTTAAGTCATTCCATGTTTGGTAACTCAGTGTGAAATGGAGGCGATGGTGGTGTTCTTCCCTACCCCTTTAAATGTACAAAGCCACCACTGACTCTGTTTTAGAAGTTTACTCTATTAGATTCCTTCAGCCAGAAAAATCAACACTTCAGAGTCAGGAACAAGAAGGAAATCAATACAACTGCTAGGTTGAACAGATTGCCTTTGACAATTCAGAGGAAGAAATCACACATGAGAACATTACAGTATCTGCTGCCTTCACAGTAAGGTTTAAGTGTCTGATTGTTAAGGCAATAGGCTATGCCCTAAGTTTCAAACACCTTACCCTTCAGCCATAGGTTTGTATTTCAAATCATGAATGAACCAACCTGAAGTTTTAAATTGAGGGGTAAGGTTGATTTGCTTATTTAGAAGTCAGTTACTGTGGAATCACATCCAACAAGCAAACAAAGAGAAACAAAGTTTAGATTTTTAGATGGGGGAAGGGGAACAAAGGGGCTGGGTACAATTCTTAGTTAACCCCAATTTTTAAGGAACAAACTTCTGATCTAATCCTGATTACTATTTAACTCATTGAAGAGTTAAATGCTTGTGGGAGCATGGATATTTAAACAGCAATTCACTTTGCTGATGATCAATACGAGTTTGAAAAAGAATCACATCAAAAGTCTCCTTTAAACTGTATATTAAATAAAAAAGCTAAGAAGAGATCAATAGTCTACATATGGTTTCTCAAGTTTCCTTTCATTTTACATTCCCCCAAACTAAAACAATTGTAGGATGTTTTCTGATACCAATAAACAAACTACTCATATGTATTTTCAAACAAAAGCCAGTCTTTTATTAATTTCATACCAGTTTTTTTAAAACAATCTTTTGCAGAGATTTTAAAAAAATATGACGACAGGTAAATATTATCAATCATTGCAAACAACTAGAACAGTATTTTTAGCATTGGCATATCAGCTCAGCTACAGGATGATTTCATACTGTTATGAACTGCGTTGGCTCTTATTAAATACTCCAAAGATAAAAGGGAGCAAGAGAAGTAGTTTTCAACATCAAAATCCACACAAATATGAGACTTACAGTTTGTTCCGCCTTACCTTTGACAATCTTTTTAGCACAATCATTGTATACTTGTTCCTGGGATGTGTTTGACTGGAATACACGGTCAAATATATATGGCTTGGACTGTAGAAAGAGATACAGGAATTTTTTTTTTTAAGTAATTCTTCTGTAAAGTGCAACTGAAAGGTTTTTGTTCATATAGTTTAGAAGTAGCCTATTCGGACTCAGTCCAATCTTATGTTTTATTTTAAGCACTTCAAGGCTGTAGTGAGGAAATCGGCTTATGTATGTGTATGTGTTGCCTAACTCTTCACATGCTTGCCTACAAATAAGGCCTTGAATTAAATATATTTGGTTTCAAAGTGCAACCTAAATAGTTCTCCAAAACTACTCTGCCACATGACCTCAACTTACTTGATTTACAATGTAAACCAATGCCTACTCTGAGAACCCTTTATTGTCTTTATTCTCTTCCACTCCTCTGGTGGGGTGTTTACTCTGGTAAACCCAAATTACTAAGAGCAACCTATACCACATCACACAGAATAGCTGTCTTCAAACTATTTGTTAAAAACCTCAAACCAAAAGAAACATTCAGATCACCTACAGTCAGCACAAGAACTATTTCTCCATACACGATAACCCTAAAATAAAGCTCCATAAACAGAAGGAAAAGGCCATTTGGGGGGAAGGGAACCTTTCCCCAAAGACTCATTTCAGAAGACTCCAGAAGAGGAAGCTCTGACATAGCTTTCTGAAAGGAATTTTTATAACAGTTATAGCCAGCTGACAGACCATTAGGATATGAATTATTATGCTCATCTTAAGCTGAAATTTTCATAGCATTTTTGGACCTTGATTTAGCATCTTTGCAGACAGCAGAGGTTTACACAGGTTCTAAATCAGTTCCTACTGCTAAGCTCACTGCAACTGTTAAGTGCTCCATTTTGCCTAAATTTAATTCATCATCATCCTTTCCCTCCCCCAAGGATACTCTGGAACTGCCTCCCTGGCAGCGAAACAAGTCTAGTTTCCATCTTTCGCCCACCCACCACATTCCCCAGCCTGACCTTCCATTTGCCTTTTAATAACATCTAGCAGAACACCAAACAAAGCTCGTTAGATCCAATGCGTATCCATCTGCTTAGAGGGCTTGAATTCAGATAGATGAGCTCCCTCTTGGAAAAAAAGAAAATAATTACAGAGTTCACTGTGTAAATATGCTTAAGAAACCACAAGACTCAGTAGGCAGGAACTATCCCTAAGGTGCTAAAGTCTGCCAGAACATTTCTTTCACAGGAGGGAAATCACAAGCCTTCCCAATTACTCATTTTAGCTTTAAGTGCACCTCCAATTCTTATGTTCTAGAGGTAGAATAGATGCCACTATGCACACCAGAAGACAAACAACCAACAAGTGCAAGTAACCCTGAGGTAAGAAAATAAAGGCTGAGGACATGTTATGTAAAAAGGTTAAGTCAGTGTAGAAAAGATAGCACTAGTTCTAAGTCTCTCACATTAGCAGCTATAATTTCAAAAAGCCTTCAAATTCCCTGCAAGTAACACTGCAAGTTACCCACATCACAAAACTTTAGGCAGATTTGTTTCATGCTCAAGTTTATCCAAGTATTTGTATGCACAGAAGTAATACCCACTTTGGAGGAACATGTTTACCGTTATACAGCGGAAAAATCAAGTGGGCAAAGTGAGCGCCCGACATCAGTGGTGCAGCCGGTATCTAGCAGGAAGGGATGACACACAGACAGACCCTGCCACGCTTGAGAATTTGGTCCATGTGAACCATGTCATGTTCGACAAGGCCAAGCACCAGGTCCTGTACCTGATTTAGGGCAATCAGTATCTATCTAGACTGAGTGATTAATAGGTTGGGAGGAGCCCAGCAGAAAAGGCTTTGTTGTTACTGGAGGATGAAGAATTGGATACAAGCCACCAATGTGCACTCACAGGCCAGAAAGCCCTGGGCTGTATAACAAGAGTTGTGTCCTGCAGCTCTGCAGTGCAATTCTCCCCCTCTACTTTGCTCCTTTGAGACCCCACCTGGAGCGCTATGTTCAGCTCTGGGGTCCACAGAGCAAGACAAGACTGACACAGACCCTTTACCCAGAGCTGTTAGAGTAAGTCCAGAGGAGGTCACAAGGATGATCAGAGATCTGGAGCACCTCTCATATGAAGACAGGCTGAAGGAGTTGTGGATGTTCTGCCTGGAGAAGATGAGGCTCCAGGGAGACCTTACAGTAGTCTTTCAATGTTAAGGGGGTTCATAGGAAAGATGGGGAGAGACTCTTTACCAGGATGTGTAGTGACAACATGTTTTTAAACTAAGAAAAATAGTAGATTTAGACTGGACAGAAGAAATCAATGAGGGTAGTGAGGCACTGACACAGGTTGCCCAGAGAAGCGGTGGATTCCCCATCCCTGGAGGTGTTCTGGCAGGCTGGATTTAGCTTTGGGCAGCCTGGTCTTGTGGGAGGTGTCCCTGCCCACATCAGGGACTAGTTGATCTGTTAAATACCCTCCCAACCCAAACCATCCTGTGATTCTGTGAACATTAAATTTTATTAGTTTAAATCGTTAAATTCTCCAAACGATTACTTTTGAAAATATTTAGATAACAACTCCAATTAAGTTGCATCTTCCTAAAATTTTCAAATATTTAAGAATTAGGGAATGTTCACAGACAGGATCTTTTGATGGTTTATGCAGCTACTATTAACAACACTATCTTCTTATAGATGCCAATGTAACTTATCTTTGCTGTCCCCAACAGAGCATGGCAGCTATGAGAACAGAAAAGCGCACTGAAATGCAAACATTAATTTCCATACTATATGTATTTGAATGTACACACTTCCATTTTGTATTTCTATATTATTACAGAATATATCCAATGCCAGACATCATTTTTTTTATTCCCTTCAAAGAAATCCAGCTAAAAATAACTAAATGAATGAAACCAGCCCACTTTCCAGTACAGGAAGATGCCTTATTTAAAAAGTGCTGTGGGCAAGACCTGAGCTGGTCTGCAGCTATCCTGCAATCTACTGGTTTTGAAAAGCTTTGCTTCTCTAAGTTTTAAATGCTGTTCAGAGGCAAGGTTCTCCCCAGCACACACACTCTTCTGGCAAGCAAAGGTTGGATGATTTACACTCTTCTTTTTCATCTGTGTAAAAGGAAAATTGCATTTACTAACTCAAGACTATTCCCTACACAGAATACTTTCAGACTAGTTACTCTAATTTGGCTCTGTTCTCCTATGAAGGCATCTCAGTGGTAGCTTGAGAGTATCTCATAATTACCGTCTCTTTTGGTTTACAAAACGTTAATATAAAGAATAGCGCATATGATGAACGCCACAGATTAGTAAGATGAGGAAGTCAAGCTGCAAGGACTTCACACAGGCAATAATGCCTTTAACTGGAATTTGTCATGTGCCTCACAGCTTTCCCTGTATAAATAAAAGGGATCAATCTCCCTCAACAACCGCTACCAACTACAAAAATTAATTACAACCGAAAGGATCCTCAAAAACAGCCCTGTTCAGACCCCATCCCTTGTGGGTGGTAAGTGGTGTATTTGTTTACCTGCCCTCAGCATTACACTTTTCTAGACGAAGCTCGAATACAACTTCAAAGCATTCAAAACCCCAATTACATACTTTCCTCCCCTCCCAGACTGCAGTACGTTTCTTTATCACACCTCTGACAAACCCGCATCAGAGGCACATCCCTACTCCATCATTACTGAATCAATACCTCACCAAGTGGGTTTAACCAAGCAGGTTCCCACATAATTATGTTTTAAGACCACAAGTTACTCCCACCTAGTGTGGTTTCACATCAATGACACCTGCATACCATGTCTTATCGCTGCTCTTACAGTCTGCTTTCTGCCGTAAACAAAGCAGGAATAGTATCACACAGACTACCCTGCCCTAGAAAGCCTGGTCATTACCTTTAAGGGATTAATCAAGACAGATTAAAGTGTCAGATATTTTTTTCTGTATCAGAGGCCTTTTCTTCCCCAAGAAGTAAAGAGCTGGATGATATCAACGCAATGAAAATACAAGAGGCCCAAGCAGCATTACCACAAGGCATCCACAGTGGTGGCAGTAATACATTGTCACTACTGGGATATGATGCTGCTTTAACATACTCCAGAAATTTTCAACAATCCTACAAAAATTTTAAACACATGCCCTACAAATGACACAAAGCATCAAGCAGAGCCTCTGACTTCCTCTCTCCAGAGAGGGGATTCAACACTTACTTTCGCTCCTTGCCTGGCGTTTGTTCTATCAGCCAGACAGCTCTTGTAGCTCTCTGTACTAACGGGTGTTGTTGCACAGCAAAAACTTTGCAAGCACCCTCACAGCCCTCAGGAAGTACATCTGCCTACATGACTGAAGCGGTAGCTGAACTGAACATAGCGTTTACATTCAAGCAGAGAGTTTTGCAGTTAAAGACCAGTTGTTTTCCTCCACTTGCCAGAACAGACTGCTGAAACAATGTCATACCTGCCCTAACTTCACCTCAGAGGGAGGCTGAAGCGAGAAATAACCGGACTACCTATCACCTTTAAATTTTGCAACTTCAATATTCTTCCCATGAGCACAAAATACGTGAAAAGAAAAGCCTCAGACCACATGATCTCTGGAAATTATGATGTCAAATACCTGACTCAGTTCTTCCCATTGCTAAGCTAAGGTATTACTGCTCGAACACACCTGTGCTTTCTTCTTGTCCTAGCTCTATGCGTAGGAAACTGCAGCTGATACAGAGCAGTTGGTGAATTTCAGCTCTGTCTGCCCCATTTTTCTTATTTCTGTGCAAATATTGCAATTCAAGTATCAACATGAATACAGTTAATTTTTGCAGCAGTTATTTATTGTTGTAGGACTAAAACAAGAGATTTTAATCACAAAAAAAGTGACTGGAAACTCAATTTCCAGCATGAAAACAGAAGGTTTTTTGGAACAAGAGCTTGAGCAAAGCTTTGCTTTAGCATAATGTTTCTTCTAAAGATAAAAGTCAATGCTGCTGGCATTCATTCATTGAATTTCAGAACAAAAGAAATGTGAATCAAGTGAGGTGTTTTAAGCAAGTGGTACAGCAACCACTGAGCATCATCCTTTAAATATCACTGTAAGCTAGATTGTTTGCTTCCTGTTAAATTATCACACCGGTATCCTCTGAAAAATGTCTCAATTTTCCACCATTTCATAGAAGTATTATAAAACAACACCATTGTTTCAGCTACAGATTGTTATTTTCTATTTGTGTTTGAAGTTGTACTGCAAGCACGAATTATTTTGGCTGTCTAGTTAAGTGTGTGCTTTCATTCACACTAGCAGAATAATACAGAGAAGTTTTTTCAAGAACATACTTTGCTTCTTGCATTTACATGGTCCAGCACAACCTTTCTTGCAGCAACACACATGAATCACATTTTCCTTTTGAATAATCTTATGCCAAAAGCTCCAGTAATAACAAGTGATCTTCATTAACCTGATTCTAATGCAACTTAAACCTAGCTTTGTTCTCACTTACTATCCAATATTAGTTTAAAAGGCAACAAAAGGCTAACTGTCTTGAATACTTCACAGGGGTTACAGCTTACATCTAGAAAACAGTACTCTATACCCGCCTGTTTTTTCATAGTTGTAAGTCAGATTTTTTTCTTAAAAGCCATAGTAATAATTAATATACTATCATCATGACTTGAAACATCTGGAGGACAGAGGGATACCCCCCATTTGTGTGCATGCCTGTAACACCTCACCGCTTCAGTCATTTGATAGTACTGTTTTCAGCTTAGGTGTCAGTCTGAAAAAGACTAAGTGTGACTGTATTCAGTGACTGATCTTTTGGACAGATTTAAGATAAGCAAGACCGGGTATAGAAATGTTTTTTAAGAAGGTAGATACACTATGCAGAACTACAAAAAGTTACCCAGTCTCAAGTAGTTTTGCATTTAAAAAAAATAAAAGGACAATCACACCTATTATAATTTTGCTGTTCCTCCTTGTTCCCTCTTATTCAAAAGCCTGAAACTCATGAGCAAATTCTTATCAACTGTAGCATAAAGGTAGATTTATAATGTTTAAGATAAACATCATATAACAAGCCACCCCATTGTCCATTTTAACAGAAGCCTTGTATTTACTTAACAGAAAGAACCATTCAAAAAAATCATTTGAATTAATAACGTAAAAGCTCTTTACTAGTTTAAAAAAAAAAAAAAGTTAACCTGTGGAGGCACAGCAGTTTGTTCCAAAGTCTACTCTTCAGAACAGACCGACACCACACGTCCCCTCAAACCACTGCTATGCACTAGCTACAATTAAAACAATCATTTTATCTAACACAAATGAAAACAACTCACTTGTCCAGAAAGACAACCATGCTGTAATTACACAGGAGCTAGTAAAAGAAGGGGGAAGGGAGGACAGATAGCTCAGAGATGACAGGGGAGTCAAGGAGGGAGGAGGAAAAGGGTTTGGCTATAGTCACTGATCTGCCTCCCCACCCTCCTGCACAGAGGAGTCAAATCTGCAGTCTGCTATACGCTCTGCTTCCACTGCCTCCTAGTTTTCACCTCCTATCTGCCATTCCAGACAACTCCCAAATATTATTAAAGACGTCCTCACTGTTTTAGCATGGACTTGAAAGGTGAAAGTCCTTCGGGCTGCTCAGTTCGAGGCAGCTAAGGAAAGCAGCTATAAAAGTGGCTCAGCTGCTGTTCAACAGGCAGCCAAAATCACTTGCATGAATAAATACGGAAATCAATCAGCTGATGGCAACCAAACATGCAGCCTGTGGAGGAATGTTTTTAGAAACTGTTTCATGGGAAGATCTGTTTCTGTTACTATCCTCTCCTGGGCAATTCCTCAACACACAGGAGAGGTGGTTGTCAATTGTCAGCTTCTTTAAAAAAAAAAAAAGTCCATAGGTTAAAGTAGTTACCTGAACAGTTTTAGATAATCTAGTTCTAACTCTGCGAATATCAATCTTGTTGTATATTCACTATTATAAAAAGTCAAAACCTACAAAACATCAATCCTATATTAAGATTTTCTGAAACAAAATTCAAATATTGTCACTGCTACCCCATCTAATAATTTTAGGTGGTTATCTTTCCGAAGTCAGACACAGCAAGTCCTGCATCTGGAACCACTGAAGGATTTTTTAGTTTTAACCAATGCAGAAAACACCAAAGGGAAGTTGTAACTCTAAATACTAATTCCGTGCCAAGTCCCAGCAGAGAGCCCCACATGATCCCTCTGGAGCATACCATCAAACTGTTCTACACAGTTTTAGTGCTATCTCAGCCTAATTTACATTTTAGGTATTTTTAAAGGTGTATTTAAAGAGCATGTAAACAATGTAAGTTTTTTTTTTTGGTCTCTCTAGCCCATGAACTACTTTAAGAAGATGTGGAAAAATTGTCTAAAAAGAAAAGTCAGAACACATCAAGGTTTCTAGAACTAATCTTGGATCTTAAACAGAACATACGGTGTCGCAATGGATTGATACTTGATGATTGAAGTGAGATCACTTGTTCTAATTAAACTTTCAGTTTTTCAGGTTTGGTTCCTTACTCTGAGGAGTTTACCTGTACAACTTAAATAAGAGATATCCTCCAACACACTGACTTGCCAACTGAAATAAGTCTCAAATTACCTCATTTCATGAGCTTGCTGCCCTTCTTGTAGCTCCAGACTCATGGAATTCCTTATTTTATTGACAAATTTGGCTGAACTTTAACAGACTAATATTTAGTAATTGATACTAAAAAGGAGCATGTTACTAAATTGCCTTGCTTCAACTTCAGGTACAGTGAAATAAGAAGCTATTGTTAGTAGTCTCATGAAACAGTATCCCAAAGACTAAATTAAGACTGATTATAACAGAAATCTCCAAGTTACTTTCAGCAATTGAAAACCAGCAATGTCTCTAGAGAAAAAAGTATTTACATGAAAACACAAGTCAAAAGTTTGCAAAAATAAACACTGTGAATAAAGTGCTTGCACAACACCAACCAAACCAAGCAATGAACTCCCACATTTTAAATTCTAGCTCCCCTCTGCAGCTAAATATGACCCGCTGAACAAAAAGGAGAGGATTATCTTCTCCCCTACAAGACTCTGGTTGTTTTATAACAGGCCTCATACGTTACAAGGCGGCTTAATTAAAACGCGTTTATAAGCATGTAATAAGCCACATGATCTCAGTTTATTCTGGCTTCGAAGAAACAAAAAGTTATCGGCCGATGACTGATTTACAGACGAGGAGCGCCGACGAGCTGGAGCCCGCATTGTCCCGCGTTTCTTCATACAAAACCTCTCCTCAGGCGGCCAGGTCTGTGGCAGCAGCTCCGGTGCTTGCACTTTGAAGGCGTCCAGCGGCCAAACTCCCTGCGGTGGCCCAGGCCGGGCGCAGCCTGGCCAGGGGACACCCTGCAGGACACGGCGCCTCCCGGCCGCCCCGACGGCTCCGGCAGCGCCTCAGGGTGCGGGGCTGGAGCCTCCCCGGCCCGCTGCCCCCCTGCCCGCCCCACAGCAACCCCATGGCCCCCCTCCTCCTGCCCCCTGCCCCTCCGCGCCCACCCCCGGCCCCCATACCCCATCCGCGCCCGACCCTCCCCCGGGCCGTGTCGCCCCTCACCGCGATGACGACGGTGTCTTCGCCCTGGAACTTGGCGATGTACTTGTCGCCGCGGGTCACCTCGGACTCGTTGAGGGGCCTGAAGCGGCACATCACTTTGATGTTACACTCCGCCGGGTCCGCCATCTTAGGGCGCCGCCGCCCGCGGGGCGCTCAGCTCAGCTCGGCTCTGCTCCGCTCGGCCTCCGCCGCTGTCCTCTCCCCCCTCACCGCCACCGTCCGGCTCCGGGCGGGGTCTCTCAAGACACCGCCGCCGCCGGGAGGCCCGAGTCCGCCCGGGCAGAGGGGAACGGCGAACAGCGAAAGGCCCCGGCCGGCCGCCCCCTCCCGCTTTCACTCCCGCCCCAATATGGCAGCCATGGCGGCGCCCGCGGCCGGCGAGGCCCGGCACCGCCCCCCCCCTTTCCCCCTCCTTCCCCCTCCCCTCCCCGGGCAGAGCAGGTGGTGACGTCACCCTCCGCAGAGCCCCGCCCCGCCGCCCTCCTGGGGGCGGGCTCAGGGTGACGCGAGAGCGCCAGGGCGCAGGCGCCAAGGCTGCCGCGAGGGAGGGGCGGGGCTTCGGTGAGGGGCTTGGCTCTGTGAGGGGCGGGGCTCCCTAAGGAGCAGGCGGCGGTGAGGTGACCGCTGGCTGGGACCGGCCCCCACACGGCCCCTGCCCTCATTTTTGGGGGAAATTGGGTTTGGTCAGGGAATCCGAAGTGTGAGGTGAAGGCTTCAAGCAGGAGGATATTGAAACCCACATTCACACTTCGTGGATCCATACCCGTATTTAGTGTTAAAACCGCCCTTTGGTGCTTTCTGCAGTGATTACACCAAAAAGTCCTTCAGTAGAACCAGGTGCAGGACTTGCTGTGTCTGACTTCGGGAAAATAAGGCTGTAGAAATGCCTTTTCAGCCCAATTTAAAAAAAACTAACAAAACAGTATTTTGTTTCGGTTGGTCGGTTTATTCCAAGTTTTATTTAGTACTGATCACAGCTCTAATTCTAGTCAACAGAAACTTACGGACCATAGGCTAAAGTGCTGTCAGGCAAACCATTTATATCAGGGATCTCCAAGGGTTTCGCGGGTTTGCCACCATACCTCCTACATCCCAGAGTAGTATGAATGTTTTAATTGGGGCAAAGTACAAACTCGTAGCTCAGCTCAGTCTGCTTCGTGACAGAAATCACAATGTACACGGGAAACTTCTCACATAGTCTAGAAATTAATAGAAAAGGGAGCTTTTTCTTAAATTAGTCAATGTCCAGAATGACCATACCTATGACCCTGCCTTTAAAAGCAGTAAAAGACTGAATTTCAAGAGAGACCATCTGAAATCAGCCTCCATTTTCAAGGCCCTTTGCAGTGGAAGGATTTGAAGGGTGTATTTACATGTAGGTTAGGTGCACAAGGTGAACATTGCTTCCAAACTAATCCAAGGGACAGAAAAAATACCTATTAATCTAGTTTCATCTACGTTTTTTTTACACTCTAATACAAAGAATATTTTTATGTCTAGTTTATGAGGTAAGCAAAGTCTTCCAGACTGAGTTCATGTTGTAACAAGTTAATTTTTGTGCCGTAGTTAACTCTGCAGGACTGTGCAGTCTTATTCAGGGCAGCAATAATTACACCTCCCAACCTATCAGTGCATGTGGAAATAGTTGTCTGGTGTTTACTTGGTCTTTAGAAGGTGCACTGCTGCTTCACAACACCTAGCTTGTGATATATGGATGTCGTAAAGCCTATTTAAGAAACTTCAAGTTCTCATTATCCATAACCAAAGGGGGTGTGTTGTTAGCTACCTTTGCTGACCTGTAATACCCAATGTATGAACATATCTGCAAGGAAGAAAACTCATCATGACTTGATTTGCAAGAAAATAGATATTTGGTCTCACTTACCTTTTACATGCTTAAAGAGCAAACTTCACAAAGAATAGAAACTCATGAATAGGTAATTACTCATTTTAATTATGATGAAAACAAAAAATACCAGGAAGTATCAACTATGTAGAAGAAACTGCCCACTTCTAGGCTATTGATTCTAGGGAAGCTCATCGGAGAACTGACTGATGGTCTTTCTTATACTGGCTGTGGGAGGCCTTCTTACACGAGCTCTGTTGAACTAAACAAGCACATTCTCATATCCATTTCAGGTATTCTGTTGTGAAGTTTCTCTTCTGTGATCAGCTGTTCAAAATATTCAGCATCCATCCTTATACAAGACCTACTTTAAGTCTGACATGATGCAGCGTGCACAAATAGGGCAGGATGTTACCTCTGTTGGCTGCAACGTGTGACTTTGTTTACAGATGTGGCGTTATTTTCTTGAAAACAGAGCAAAGACCAAATGTCCAGGTAAACTTCTTATTTTGTCACAGTTACAAAAGCTGCTCCTTTTCCATTGGAAATATATTTACTGTCTTCCATATTGCTACATAATGCTTTGTCTGTAGCATACATTTTTGGTAATTTACCCTAAGAGACTATTTAAAAGTAATCTATTATAGTGAGAAAAAAATACTCATTGATTATCACAAAAGTGAATATTTCTCTTTGGTATTTAAACCTAGTGCGACCTTATAAATCAAATGCATTTTCAAAAGAAACACTTTATCTGACAAGTAACTTCAGTAAAGTTTCTCAGTAAAGACCAATGTATGTGTCTTCTCATTTATGACCTGGGCAATAAACCTCTGGATTTTTTAATGATTTGCATTCCTTTAGATCTCTGGTCTTTCCCAGAGCAATAAAAGCATGTTAAACAAAGAGAATTGGCAAACCTGAGCCTTACTCTGAAACTGTATCTGGATAATGATGTAAGTAACCAACAAAATTGTTTCAGTAGAGTAAAATGATTTGATTTGATCCTAAAAAAAATTACCTATTTGAATAAATCTTTAAACCAGGTGTTTGTGGAGAAGCAAATTAAAGCTGCTTCCTCCTGCCCTTTTAAAGAATTAAATTCTGAAATTCATCAGTTGACAGTACTTGCTGACATTCAGTGTTCCTCATGCAAAGTCAAGTGCTCTTCTCATTTTAATTTGTAGTGTGCTGGAAAAATACAGCACATGACTTTTGAGAACTTAAGGTGCGTTCCAGGTCAAATTTATTCTGAATTTGCAAATCAATTTGTACAACAAAAGAGGGATTAATATGCCTGCAGGATATGCTGTACCATGGACAAAATGTTTTGTCGCATGTAACACTCTATCTAAATAAAGGCTATTAAGATGATTTATGTACTCTAGAGACATTGTCTGAGACTGGAAAAGCATAATTAAAAGTAACATAAAAACATGGCAAATACATTTTAAGGTCTCTTTACCAATAGACTGTGATTGGTCAATTAAGCCTCGGGAACTCAATAACTAAATAAATTACTGAGACCAGCAGAAAATTGGCAGTTGAAGTTTAGTGTCCTAAGATACCGCTGAAGTCAAACTATATTATCTGAAGCTTTCATTCAGTTATGAAGTTATAAACCTTTTTTTTCATTCCAATAAACAGTATGATGTGGAACATATTTTCTGTCCCAGGCAAGTTTAGACTTTCATGTGAACTAGGAGGATGAAACATGCTTTCAGGATGTGTCTGCTGATAACATGAACGTCTTCTTGTCCTAAATACCAGTAGTTCTACAAAGCAGTTGTATTTTTGCTTTTTTAACTGTAGATGCTTAAAAATCAGGGGAAACAGAACATAAAAAACAGGGAAAACAGAACAAAACAAAACAAAACAACAACAAAAACACCAACAACTCTATTTTATTCCTAATCATCAATATCATATTTGATTATTTCTAACAATGTTAGACTAATTAGAAGCAAAAGCAAGCTCTGGGAATAATATCATATTTTAGATGTTTATTTCACCTTTGTACTAATCAACACAAACATTTTGTAAACTGACTACTTAAAGCATTGACTGAATTCTCCTTGAAGAAGGAACCTACTTTTGGACTTTTATATTTTAACCATTAAAAAACATTTGGCATGTGTTGTCTGAAACATCCCATCGTAAATCCCTATTCTCAGTTGCTTTCCATTGTTTATAATCCCTACTAATCACCACTGGATTGTATCTCAACTTGCGTATTGCTGCCTCAACCACTTTTTTTTTTTTTTTTATAATCATGGCAAATAAGGCTTAGCTGTTTCAAAGAGTGAGATTAGATGCGCATTGTTTGCTTTAAAAAAAAAAAATGCTCTTAAAATTATTTCACGTGGGAGTTATAGCAGATATAGCAGAGAATCTAAGGATCAACCTTTGTTATGGAAATCTGTGTCAGGGCTCTGCTTTTGATTATCTAAAACCACTAACGATTTGTTTACTTTTAAATGTCAAAAAAATAAAAATAAAAATTAAGGGACACAATTTACATGGTGAACTTTTTTACAATCAATAACAGATCCAAAGATCATGCATCCTTTAAAGTGTCAGTCACAGCTCCCCATTGATATGATGTATAGATCACCTTGCTTTAATATTTTAAGTGCTTTTACGTGCCAAAAAGCATCACTCTAATATAATCCCAGTTAGGTCATAACTAATTTGTCTTACTTCTGACCCCAGACTCAGAGAAAGTAGAGAATGGAAAGTAGATTGGATGACAAGGAAATGCCAAGCTATGTATTATGATCATGTATTTATATGATGTTATTTTCTATCAAAATACTTTTGATAGAAAATTTGTGTTATATTTCATGTACTGCAAGGTGTGTATCGTCTGCTTCAAAGCAGTGCCATCAGTGGTTTCATAAAGCTAGCTATGAGGGTGTCAGAAATGGTGTGCAGCGCCCCACCCTTTATAGAAAGAGAGAGAGAGCACTTCAGTCTCGTTTTGTTCAGGGCATTCAGCAAGATTTTATGTTCACTGATTAAAAAAAACTTCTGATGGATCTTATGAAATCTTCTCTGACACTTTGCCTCCACTGGGATTAAGTGTGGTTCATCAGGCACATGCAAAAAAAAGTCTATGTTCGTGTGTTTTAGTGACTTTTGATTTACAGATACCAAAGGAGTAAGCAGACTGCTAATGTAGCTTTCCAAAAAACATCTTTTCATGTGTTCCTTTAAAAAGACGACCACACACAGCTTTTTACTTAGCAAATAAGAAGCATGGTTATATTGAAAATCAAGTCTCAAATCTATTGGCAAAAAAATGTATTTTATTACTCTACTTCATAAGCTTTGCAGAAATAAGCTGGAGGAGAGGAATCCAAAGCTTTTTCTGGGTCTTTTATCAACAGAATTATCTCAGTTCTGACATTTATTGTTGGTGACAGCACATGAGATATACAGACCAGACCTGACTTTCAGTTGGAAATTGCTAGGCTGAGAGCACTTCTTAAAGTTGTATGCAGAACAAATTTCTCTGGCTATGGTAAACAAGCATTCATGGGGGGTGAGAGGATGGGAGAGCTGTGCATCCAAATAAACCTTTTGTATTATCTTAATTTCCTGCTGACCTCAGACAGACTCACCATCCTGACTTCTCGTCTTCCCATAAATGGATGCGTGCCTTGCATGCAGAAAAGTGAGTCTTCGTTAGCTGGAGAGCTGCCCTAAGCAGAGGGAGCGGGGTGTGTGTGTGTGCATGCATGCACTTGTAGTTGTCATAGTGCAACTCATACAGTCTTCTCCATTTCCTTCAAGTCATTTCTTCACCAAGCTCTTTTATCATGCCGTCCACAGGATACAGCAGAGAGGTTTCATCAGCTTTTCAAGTTTTTAGTAAAAGTCTTCTTTTATAATCTGGATGTTTGCCAGATGTTACGGCATGGAGATACTATGAGGAAAAGCAGCGGTTCTTGGTGGTTATTCAGAAGCTTTGGTGCCAAAGTGCTGACTTAGCACACTAAGGAGTGGCTGAGTTAAAAAAAAAAAAAAAGGCAAGGAAGGGATGAGGCAGGTACTAATCACTTTTTGGCAACTTCTGAAGAACTTTTGTCATCCTAAGTAACCTCCCATCACATCTGTATTTCATTCATGTAGTCAGTCAGTTTCAGCTTTTTTACAGCCATGCCCTGCCTATCCAGCCTTTTCCTTGATATATTTTTTGCTTTATCAATGTCTAGCAGACATCACAGGCAGTTCAAAAGAAGTGCAGCTCTTAGTTTAATCTTTCTCACCCCTTGCTCTAACCACATTTAATTTTCTCTTCCTTTATTTGCTGTTCCTCTTCATGATGACTCCTTCTATCATAACACCTACCAAAAATGGTGACTAACATGCATGAAGGCAAAGGAACAGTAGAACAGTTTATGAGAACCCTTTTATTTGTGATATGAAGAAGACATGGATTCATCCTCAAAGCAGACCATGGTACTTCTAAGTTCTTCACTAGACATCAGCAGCCTTTTTATTTTCAAAATTGTTTGGAGAACGTTACAAAACATTGCCAGAAAGTAAAAGAAAAAGTGGTCTAGTGGAACTGAAATTGCCTTTGTGATTCCCATGCCTTTTAAATAGATGTGTTCTGATTTGTCCGTATGAACCTCTTTCAGAAACAGTAGTATCTTCACACCTGGCAAAGAATGCTTCGTTCCTCGGTTACAGCTGCGAAGACATGGTTTGTACTTGCATGGAAAAGTAAGGAAATTATATCCTCAGTTGATGAAATCTCCATTTTTGGAATCCCTCAAAAGCATCAGACTTGCTACCAACTAAGATAGAAGGAAACAGAGATTTCAGTAACATTTATGTCTTTTAAAATGGGAAATCGAACCCCTTGCAAGTAGCTGAGAGTTGCATTGCTTACCATGAGTAAAATTAGAATATTCTGTATCTCCTTTGTGCTAGCCGTGCATTTAACAAGCAGCGCACAAGGGTAATAATAATTTCTTCGTTCTTCCAAAGAGCATTTAGTGATGTGGGTTTAAGGGTTTACCTTGAAGAGTATGTGAGGGTTGGGATAAGAAGAAGGAGTTGAGAGGGAGGAAGCTGAAGCACATGCTTCATTGGCCACTGCAGATTGGCAGATCGGCCTGTAAAAGGTTATTTATTAAAGCCACTGGAGATACGAAGCCTTGTCTCTACCAAGGAGAGAGCTCAGCAGGTCTGCACGGACCTTACGCCGTCATGTTGAGCTGTCCAGGTTAGCTGCTCTTCACATCCTTGTGGTATGTGTGTACATATACATATGCTCGAAGTGCACAGTGATGAGCACTGATTCTGTAGCCTGTTCAGAAATGGAATTTTTACAGTGAGAATTTCATCTGCATATGGAGTATCATGTTTTCTTTCCTTCCAGTACTGGTATCTTGAATAGATATGAACTCCCAAGGGCATGAAGGCAAATTGGAAATTCTGGAAAAGAAAAATGAAATGAACTTTTGATGGAAAATATTTTCACTCATCATAATCAGTGAAATGATTGTAGAATAACATGTAAAATGCTTTTACAGGTGGACTTCAAAGTTCTTCAGAAGATTTTCCAAAGTGAAGACATATTTGAAATTAATTGAGTTAACATCAGACTTCTAGTGTGAGACATCAACAGTTCTTGTATGCTGTAGGCCAAGTTTACTTTTTTCTTAATGCTGTTCAGAGTTAGCAGCATCATAAGTTTCTGTGTGGGTATCAGGGCCCCTTTTGAAGTGTTATCTCTGGAACAGACCCTTTCTCTGATGTTACCAAATACTGTCTTTGTGTACCCATTCATTAATTCATCAACATAATCTTCCTTTTTGCTTCCAAGTCCATATCAGTGCTTTTCATCTTCAACAGCTTTATTCCTCCTGTTTTCAGAGATATCATCAACAACATGAACAAAATGCTGAAGTAATTTTAGCATGGAAGATTTCCACTTCTATTATTATGTTCATTTGTCATAATTCGAAAGTAAATCATTTATATGTATTTACTTTGTAAACTCATCAGTATTTTATGTGATAACCAAACCACGTATATTTTTCACTGTTAATAAAAGTAAGTCCAGATGTTCAAGTACCTAGTGCAGATATGATTCCCCCAAGTTCCTTTAAGCATGAGAGAAGAAAGAATACTTTAATCCTTTCCCAATTTCTGGAAATTTTCCCTCTCTAACCATTGCTACTTGTCAGTGTTTCATGGTTCACAGTGGCGTGGGTGAGTACCAGACCTACTAAGCTTTGAGAAATTTATGCATATATGTATTTTGCTTTTCATCTATGATTTGCAAGGTTAATTGTATCAATCTTTTACATGTGAATTGACTACCTGGAGCAACTGTCCTTTCTGAGTCAGGATGTGTGCTGATTACAAGTGCACCGGTCCTACTTCCATTGCTGGAAGGTCTACAAGAAACAGTGCTGGGTGTTACTATTTTAGATTTACGTAGTACTTAATGGTATAACATAAGGGTTAACATTCAAGTTCACGTTGTTTTAATATTTTTTTAAATGAATTATATTCCTGTTGTATTCCCCACGGCTAGATTTCCCTGGGAAAAGATAGACAACAACGGTAATTGTTATAAAAAACTGTATGTGTTTTAAGATGGAGAATGATAAGTTTATGGACGGGGATCACAAAACAAGATAAGAAGTACTCTGAAGTTGGAATTAAAACCTGAGATAATTGTTCTTTTGTGTCCAATTTATTAGTAGGGCTAGCACCTAGCTACCTGCAGCAGAGATTTCTGAGCTTGTGTTTTAGCCTCACCTTACAGGACTTCTGTTGCTTAGCTCTGGGAGTCAGGTAAGAGTGGTGGGCTTGGGGCTTGGCAACATGCACTGCTGCTGCTTCTGAAGTATCTCAGAATATCTTAGGAGCTTTTGGACAATTTACTTTTAATTCTTACTATCGTAAGAATGCTGGGAAATGATCACTCCTGCTTTCTTCTTACAGTCCATCAGAGGTACAGCTCTTGTCCTTTGTGTCTTTATGTCTTGTTTCTTTGTGTCTTAAGCCTGTACAGGCTATCAGGAGTGGTGTGTACTCTGGGGTATGGGATTGGTCATGGAGCAGTCGTGTGGCTCTCCTAAGACTAAGCACCCATTGCAGTGATTCTTGGATTGCCTGGGACATCATTCAGTGACCCAAAAAGTCTTTCTCAGTTCTCTGTTGCTATGTTCTATACAGTGCTAAGATGTGAGCCCAGAGTATGAGAAGCAGTGCTTGTAAGTTTGGAAGACTTTTTTTTTTTTAAACTCCGAATGGCTTAGAGCTCATCTTTCTTGGCCAAATAAAAGATTTCTTGAGAAGTCCCAACTGAGGATTTTGTGGCTGTTGGAAGTGTACCAAGAACTTTTCTGCTCTGAGTGCGAAGAATATTTTTGTTTTCTCTTATTTGCATGTAGTCTTGGGAAGTGGCAGAGCTGCCTCCCTGGGAGGCAAGCATTCCCCTTCTTTCTGTACTTCACAGCTCAACATCATGATTTGGTATTTGGTATTTGGTACTTGAAAACTCAAGTACTACCATGCTGGTTACATTGCTTTAGAATTAACTAAAAATTCCAATGTGGTATAAGTCACTGAAGAGATCACTTAAGATCACTGAACACCTTATAAGATATAGAAGATTTTACAGGAGACCCTTTCAGAAAAAGTAATTTGCATTGAGTATATCAGAGTGCCAACACCAGTGCATTCCAGTACATAAAAGTTTTTTTAAATTTAAATAATATTTCTGTTCTGAGAAAATAAATTACATGAAAATGGCAAATCCATTTCTTCTGTTTTTATCTGTACACACAAGTGACCAAAGTAATATTGCTTTGCTTTTATTCCTGTTGGACATGGTAATTACGTGGTGGTAGGTAGTAAGTAAAATTTTATTCCTTCCTATATACATGGCCAATAGAATTTACTGTGTTGCTAACAAGTATATTTATATAACTTAATAAAGAAAAAGAAAAGGGGGGCAAGGTTTGGTTTGCTTCAGGGAAGCTTCCTATGAGAAACCCGTGTTTGTGGCTTTGATCTCTTCTCAAGGTTCAACATTAAAGTTAAGTCAAAATAAAAATAAACAATAAAAGAGGCCATGTAGACTCAAGAGCCCAAGTAAACTGCCTTAGCTTTGGATAGCCACATTCTGGATGCCTGAAGTTTATCTAGGATGAATGCTGAATTGCATCATCCTTAAGCAGCAGGAGTTTTAGTCAGATGCTTGAATTTATTTATGGAGCTCTTAATTGCAAATTAGAATCCACCTTAATGAGATTTCCATTAAAAAAGGAAATAAAAATTAAAACATGCCTATAGTAACAATGCATCAGTCTCAGAACATGCTTTTTACTTACATGATAAATCTCATATGTTCTGTACCTATTTTGTTTACTTTTGGGGACAGTTTTCCAAAGCAGAATCTGTATGTGGCACTCATTTGAACCAAAGTGTTCAAGTGACAGCGAACCAGATCAGTTATCTCTGTATTTTTCAAAGATCAGACAGAACCCAATAACATGTTATTGATTCAAACTTTGTACTGAAGTACTCTCTGTAAAGAGCTCTGTCATGAGTCCTCTGAAAGGGCTTATTAGACTCTGACACGAGCTATTAGCACGCAGAAGATGCAGCCACCCAATGGTATTCATGTACAGGTCGTTAGCCAGGGGCAGGACGGGATGATCCCCAGAGCTTGCTTCCAACCTCAACTATTCTGTGATTGTGTGATAACTGCATTGCTGGCACACGTGTACATGCAGATCCTCTCCTCTTCCTGCTGTGCCAGGACTTTTCAATTGTTCCTGTCATCCCTAGTACTTCACTTTCTCTATTAACAAAACAAACTAACAAACAGAACCTACCACAAACTCTGAATTTGGCTTTGTAAATGTTTTATTTAAACATTTTACTTCTATGTCAGAGAGACAAATGCTTGTGGTATACTTGAAAGAAAAATAATGAGCAAAATGGGATGATTCCTTTAGAGACTGACTAAACAGCCCGCCAGCAATGGGCTATTGTGCGCCTTTCCCACCAGGTTCTGCAGACATTATTATCAGTGACTGCAGGTTAAACTGGATGATAGATAGAGTTAATTTAATGAAACCAACCCTAAGTATGGAATTGCGTATTGAAGTTATCTGCCCACACGGTGTTAAAAATGATTTACTCTTGTAGTAAATATATTTAATGGACACTTTGCTAAGATCAAAATACAACATTTCCCTGACAGAGCACAGCATAGGATTTTCCTTTTAATTTATAGATTGTTTTATGTGGGTATCAGAGTAATCATTTTCTTTGGATGGAATAACAAAGGTCATTGTGTAAAAAATAAGCTACCATATGTTATTTTGGGGGACCTTTTTACTATTTTCTTTTTGTCCCTAAATACACAATTAATTTTCATAAACTCCAGCTTATTAAAGGGCCCTTATTATCATTTAATGCATTTCAATAATTAAGAATCAAACCACAAAATTGTCCACATGTGCAATTAAAATTACATTTAAATAGTAGAGCAACATCAATATTTTGCAATGTTTCACTGTTGCAATTGAGTTATGAGTAAACATAATGAAGTTCAAGATGTGGAATTTGAAGATAGGAAATGGTTTAATATTCTATGTAATACCAGACTCCTGCAGCAGGTAATCACAGTCTGACTCATCTATATGCAATATTACTCATTCAAACAATAAGTAGGCATTTTTGTCCAGCCTTAACCCTGCAGCAAGGCTCATGATCTCCTAAAGAATTACTGAGGGGGCAGGTGCTGAGAAAAAGCTGATGAATAAGACTAAGGAAATTTCATTTGCTGAAATCAAAATATGGAATCATTACTTTGATTGAACGGTTTTCCTTTTGATGTTTTTCTGCTTTGCCATACCATGTTTCTAGGTGAGTCAAACTGATGACTGAAGAATAAGAACTTAACATTACCTGCATATGAGGACACACTGCCAAAATTCAAGTTCCTTGACTGCCTTGTATTTTCAAATATTGTTAATGGAGCTTAAGTGCTGTCATTGAAATAATCAATTAGATGATAGATATTTGCCTTTTAACTATGCAAAGGAATGCAATGGAAAACTATCATAAATGCTTTGGTATTTCTGAGATTGCTGTAGAAAAAATATCCTTTTCAACAGAATGCTTAATTATTTTGTTAGAGAAACAAGTATCTTGTTGACAAAACTTGCAGCATTTGTCCCAACAAGCTGCATCATTACAAACATTACAAACATACAAACATTAGATCTGTACAACTGACTGTATTATATTTTCAATATTTTTATATTTTCAATATTTTTATATTGAAATATTCAATATTTTTCAATATTTTTATAAACGATCTGGATGTAGGAATAGAAGGTATTTTGAGCAAGTTTGCTGATGACACCAAACTTGGAGGAGTCGTGGACTCGAATGAGGGTGGAAAGGCCTTGCAGAGAGATCTGGATAGGTTGGAGAGCTGGGCGATCACCAACCGCATGAAGTTCAATAAGAGCAAGTGCCGGGTCCTGCACCTGGGACGGGGAAACCCTGGCTGCACGTACAGACTGGGCGATGAGATGCTGGAGAGCAGCCTAGAAGAGAGGGATCTGGGGGTCGTGGTAGACAGCAAGTTGAATATGAGCCAGCAGTGTGCCCTGGCAGCCAGGAGGGCCAACCGTGTCCTGGGGTGCATCAAGCACGGCATCGCTAGTAGGTCAAGGGAGGTGATTGTCCCGCTCTACTCTGCGCTGGTGCGGCCTCACCTCGAGTACTGTGTGCAGTTCTGGGCACCACAGGATAAAAAGGACATGAAACTGTTGGAGAGTGTCCAGAGGAGGGCTACGAAGATGGTGATAGGCCTGGAGGGGAAGACGTACGAAGAACGGCTGAGGTCACTGGGCCTGTTCAGCCTGGAGAAGAGGAGGCTGAGAGGAGACCTCATCACAGTCTACAACTTCCTCGTAAGGGGATGTCGAGAGACAGGACACCTTTTCTCCATTAACACCAGTGACAGGACCCGCGGGAACGGGGTTAAGCTGAGGCAGGGGAAATTTAGGCTTGACATCAGGAGGGGGTTCTTCACAGAGAGGGTGGTTGCACACTGGAACAGGCTCCCCAGGGAAGTGGTCACTGCACCGAGCCTGTCTGAATTTAAGAAGAGATTGGACTGTGCACTTAGTCACATGGTCTGAACTTTTGGGTAGACCTGTGCGGTGTCAAGAGTTGGACTTGATGATCCTTAAGGGTCCCTTCCAACTCAGGATATTCTATGATTCTATGATGATATTATTTTCACAATATACTGTTTACCTGCTCTATGACAATCTACAATAAACAACTCCACATAAACTAGTGAGAGTCAGTGCAGAAAACTTCTTCAGTCATTTTGCAATGTACTATTTTCTTTTCTTAAAGCATGTACTTTGGCTTCTCAATGTGAAATTATCATCATCAAGATCTTGCAGTTCAGCTTGGGAATGTAGCCAGGTGAACTTGCAGAAAGAATATGTAGGCTTTGCCAAACTCATAGTCATTCTGATTGCTCTGTGTCTACTGGATTTTGTACCAACAAACTCCAAGTATTACCTTTTTACGGCTAGCAGTTAGCTTGGGATTCATAATAAAATAAAATAAAAATAAAATAAAAACAGACACTAAATATCAAGAGGTTAATTAACAGAGTAATCCTAGCTGCAGATCTTTTCAATCAGTTAGAGCTATTTTGCAGATAAATTTGAATCTTACCTTGTATGTCTGTATAAAGTTTGTAAAGAAATGTAGAGACCTTCACTGTTGAGGCTGCTTCTGTATTCACTGTATCCTTGTTAAAAAAAAAAAAAAGAAAAACAAAAACAAACAAAAAAAAAACCACACTCCCAGTGCCCATGAAAAACAAGAACTGCTATTTACATAAGCTTTAATGAACCTTTCCAGAACTTTTCCTCCTTGCATGCCATTTCTCTGCCTGGGTTACAAATGCAAAGAAAAAGTCCCAAGAGCATGGCACAACTGACAAAGAATGAAATGCAGAGCCATACCTCTGATCTCTGTTTCAGGGCACAGATCATCTTATTTTAATCCAATTATTGAAGACTCATACTTTTATAAATGAATTCTTTCTTCATTTTTCCATTTCTTCATAATTTTCTGTTCAACAAGGTAATATCCAAAGCTGTAAGATTTCAGGAGCAGCTGCAAACAGTTCTGTTGTATTTGATCTGCAAATACAAGCCATTAGGCATAGGGTTTGTTGTTTGTTTGTGGGGTTTTTCTTTTCTTTGTTCAGTTTTTTTTTTTTTTAATTTTGTTTTACCTCTTCTTTTCTACCTTTTCCTTCGATGAGAAAAATATCTATATTAAAAATATCTACATTTAAGCAAGCCATAAATTGAAGGAGAAAGATTACACACTGGCTGTACGTACATCAGCTGCATTTGAAATACAAGTTCTTTATTCTGATCTATTTGTTTTGATTTGCCTTACTTCAAGTTTTTTCAGGAGGCGTTGAACAGGAATCAGCTCTTGTTAGGACAAAGATTAGGTTCTCCATTCAATAACTGAAATGAAAATAGCAGAGGTTTCAGCAATTTCCTCTCATACTCAAACACTATTAAAAAATAAAAAATAAATCAAAATTTCCCAAATTCCCAGGTGCTTTGTAATGGGAAGCAGTCTTACACTTCTAACGGTTCTCTTTGTCTGTCCCACCAGTGGCAGCATATCCCTGCCAGTTATTTGCTTGCTGTTCTGCAAGAAACATTAGGCTACTTCCCAGCACGGAGATATCTTCAGCACTCACAGTATGGTTTTGTCACGTGTAAGCGGCCTGTGCAGCAGCCAGTGATGAAGGAACAGAAGAGTGACAAAACTTTTGCATCCTACCAGAGGTCTTTTCAAGTTAGGATTACAATTTTTTGGCAGCGGGAGAAAACTTGTGTTGCTGCTCCCTTCCGTCAGACAATTGCAGCTGTAATTTCAACAAGTGCAAAAGGCCCACACAGAGTATTATTAAATTTCTCTTAGCTCTTAGTTTGGGTGCAGTGGGACTGAAAAGAATGTAACTTCATAATGTGCCTCAGAGCACAGTACGGCGCCCTTCTAAGGCAGAATGCTTTTCCAATTGTCCTCTAAAAACAATGTTCTCCTGATTAAAATCCACACTAAAATACTTTACCATCTTGGATGAGATTTTTCAACTGAGAAGCAGAACAAAACACTAGAAATTCTCATTGTATTTCTCTTTCCCTCTCCTAAATTCATCCAAACTACGCCCAAGGACTTCACTACCATAGACAAAAGCAGCGGGGTCCTGCTCCCTGAAAGGAGCACAGCATTGCTGTTCTGAACCTGACCAAAGTAACTCAGGGAAGTAGTCAAAGCTGGACCTAATTTTTAATAGAAAGAAAGAAAACAAACAAACAAACAAAAAAACAGTTACTGCTTCCTTGGCAACAGGATTATTCCTCCACCATAATTCTGAAATGTATTTCAAGGAAAATGCAGGTAGTTAATTCATTGCAGGTAGATTTTGGAACTCATAAAGAGATTTGGTTTTGCTGACAGCAGAGACACAAAAACAAACAAACAAACAAACAACAAAAAAAAGTAGAAATATCCTGAACAGCACATGTGGTAATTATAAACACACAAAGTAAGCTTCCCATCGCTATCAGTCCTGCTCTTGCCAACTGGCCCATCTAGGCACCGTGAAGGCCTTCTCATATGATGTCTGTGTGGAGTGCGGCGGTGTTCTCAGACTGCCAACAACGCCCTCCTTGTATGCCGAGCAGAGCAGGGCGCACCCTCGTTCAGCTGATAGGGTTAACCAAGAGAAACCCTTTTACAGTTTCTTCTGGGTTGAAAGTTGGAGGAAAGGTTATTTTGAGATTCTATAAATCAACGTTGGTTTTTTTTTCTGTTCAACATGAAAAGGAAAATTGACTATAAAATCAATAGGTGACATTTGAAGTGGCTATATTCTAGCCCCTAAAAAATTTCCTGTAGTAGGGATTAATTCATTAAAAGAAAGATAATTCATCCAACTGTATCACATGTTTTTTTTCCCATTACAGACACAGAAATTTCATGTGCTTTCTCCAGTGAACCCAATCTAATGACATTTTTCTCTAGGAGTGCTCAGGGGCAATGAATTCACACAGCCCAGGTGGCATCCCTCACCCTTCATGGGACTGAAGACGCAAGTGACAGACAAATAGAATAGAGTCTAAGGACTGTCACTGACCTGTACAAGTGTCCTTTTATAGGGGCCAAAGAACCTCTAGTATTGAAGGCTGGGTGCTACAACAACCCTACATCCCCAGCCGCCAAGGAGAGAGAGCAGCCAGCCGGGTGAGGGTAAGGATACACGCCGAGCTCTCCCACTGGCCCCACACCTCTCCTAGGACTGTTTAGCAAACAGCCAAAGTTAGCTGGGGACAAATGCTTCTCTTGGCCACAGCATGTCTCTCATCCCCACCCGCTGAAAGGAATCCTGCGCTTGGCACCAGAATGCCAGCAGCGCGGGATCGCTGCCCCCTGCTCACCCTCAGCCCATTTCAGTGCCAGCCAGAGCAGAATTCATCCAGAAAAATTCAGATTTGGAAACTAAGCAGCAGTAAGTCAGTGTTTTGTCTCTACCCGCCAGCAAATAGGTATTTTTTTTTTCCCCTAGAACATGGGAGGCTTTATGTTGTCATTGTTATTATTATTATTTTTTTCTTTTTGAAGTTTGCCTCAGTGTCTGGTTAGCAGAAGATTTCATCTGTTCAGGATCTCAGGAACTCTGCTTGACCTCAATTAATGCTTTCAGGAACTAAGCTAACAAGAGTTTGAGACATTACTTTACCATCACAGGAATATACATATTAGAAACATGTGCTTTGCTAAAATGGTCTTGGAACCATTTCTACATGCCTTTGTCCCCTCTTGGATCATTACTGCCATTCTTTCTGTGCTGGCATTCCAGAGCTGCTGATTCACAGACTACATCTGGTTCTGCACCGTTCTTGCCAACTCAAATCCTGCTGCACTACTTGGACACTTCGCTTCTTACAGTCATTCTCCCTTTGTCGCTGACTTGTTTGTTTCAACATCCTGTGTGTTATAAATACATTTCTGCAGGGGCTTTCCACACTGTATTTGATTAGACTATTTCATTTATCAGAAATGAAGTATTTTCTTTATTTCTATCTCTTTCTTCTCAGTTTTGCAACAGAAGCTAAGAAGACAGTTACTGATGCACATAAGTAGGCCTGCTGACTTCAGAAAGGTATGGGGTACATGACGAAATCTGCCTAGGAAGAGTCATCAGGCCCATGATCAGGCTCCATTTCGATGCTGATGGTATAAAAACCTGAGCTTTCCAGCTCTCTACCATGGGCAGTCATTGGGATTTTTGAAACCTAGCATTAACATGTTTGTAGACTGACATATACCCCAACTGTCTAATGTTGAATTGTAGCTGTGTTAATTCGTTTACAATTATCAATGAATTTGAATCTTTCTGTCATGTAGTACAACTCAGACATCAAAGGCAACATGTGCAATCAGATAGCAGCTGAGGTTTCTACCTAATTTATGGGTTATTAAGAGGCCAGGAACAATAGAGCAGTGACTACACTCCACTGTGAGCATGTTGGGAAGGATGCCTCTTGCTCTTCTTCAAATTTCTCTACTAAAACATATGCAAAGTTAAGTGATTTACCATCCTATGGAGTTCATCTATTCTCCATCAGAAGTGGTTAAGATTCCATCCTATTAAAATCAATGAAAATTTGCAAGTGGTTTTAGTGGATCTAGGATTACTTCCAATAAAAATATAACCCTTGCATTTAAACAATGCTGTTTTTTTTTTTTTTTTTTTTTTTTTTTTTATCTCCAGCAAATTCCACAAGAGTTCCTCATTGGAAAAACTGCTTAGGGCATGACTGACTTTTATAGAGTGAGGTTTCTCCACTGCAGTGTTTAATATGGGTAGCAGCTGTGCAGCCCTCTTCATCCACGGACCTCACAACTCGTCCGGCCTTTTTAAAGGATGGATGTGAATTTGGTCTCCATACCCTTTCAGTCTTTTTGTATTTCTGTTGAAACTTAGTTATATTGCCAAGGTGGTCATGTATTTGGTGATAAAGTCATGGTGCATTGAGAACAGGATCGGTGACCTCCTGAGCCATTTCATTAAGAAACTGCTCGTCTGTACAGTGCTTTTCATGACTGGCAAGGTCTGAGTGCTGGCTGTTTTCCTAAAGCCAAAACCAGCAGGTTTTCAAGAGCTCCTTCTGTAAACTGACACTGAAACCCACCGTTACAGACTTATAACAGGAGTCATTTTATATTTTGAATGGATGGATATGGGCTAGACACTGGCTATAGTGGGCATTATCAGTAGCACAAATAAGCAACAAATCAAGGATCAAAAGGGTCGTGGGCTTCTTCGATATAAATGTTATCAGCTGCCCCCAGTTTACAGCAAGCTTTGCAACACCAGTTTTTCTTTTTTCCTTTCCTTTCCTTTCCTTTCCTTTCCTTTCCTTTCCTTTCCTT
>NC_048894.1:15289787-15305103 GCF_011077185.1 Oxyura jamaicensis | reverse complement strand
CCTTTCCTTTCCTTTCCTTTCCTTTCCTTTCCTTTCCTTTCCTTTCCAGCAGATGTTAGAATTGTCACTTTCAGGATTTTTCACTTTCAGGAATTTTCTTGCTGGCAATCGTCTCAAGTCTTTGAAAAATGCAGTACACTTTACTATCTCAGGGCCAAAGGACACCCTCTGTGTTTTTTGTTTTTTGTTTAATTTATTTTCAGCCTGTCATGACTTTTTTCATTGCCTGAATTCACAATCTAAGAACTGAACTGATGGAAGTATATGGTAAGATCTGTTCTTCAAATGCAAGCTGTTTATTGCAAGCAAAATAAGTGAACTAAAGCAAAAAGTGGAATTAAAGAACCCTGGTCCAGTGCCTATAAGCTTTACATCTGTATGGAGTCCTGCCTCCTTTCTTTGCTTTTCTCTCCCCTGAATGCATGTTCTCAGAAGCCTGAAAGCACCAAAGCTGGATTTCTAGTGGGTCCTAGCCAGCTGGTCTGAAGTTATCTTGGAAACATGCACTGCACGGCAGGCAGGCCCGGCAGTGGCTGAGTTTCTCAAGAAGCCGTGCACAGCCTTCCTTATGTACAGGCGGGAGTAGGGGCTGAGCGCAGGTTTTCTTCTTTTTTCTAGACAGTGTCCTGGATCAGGATGCTACAGAAAACATTATGATTTCCACTGCGGGCATCTCTTTGTGAAATTCATCCTGAATGTTTCCACTCTAAATTATTTAAAGCAATAGTGACATTACAGCCAAAAATAATGTCTCTATCAGCAGACAGAGCTGAGCTGAGATCACAGAAATCCCATTTGTCATATCCTGAATAAAAGATTCAAGCTGAAAACAAAAAATAGTACATGAGATACTTCTTCAGTGCTGAAAACAGCCTAGTTTAGTGCTGGCTATAACTGGCAAGACAGCTGTGCTTTCTGAACAAATACTAGGTTACAGAGTTCAGTGCAGCTACTCCATGCACTAGCTTCTCTATTGGAAGTGTCATGATATCCACGGTGTCTACTCGGGGAGGGATAACTCATGAAGACCTGCCACACATCCCTGATGACCAATCCTTTTCTTTCTGTGGAGTAATTGCTATTATCAAACGATGGAGCTCCATTGCCGACCAACATAAAGTCAATCTTCTGGCAGAAAGCCAGTTCCAATTCAAGTCTGAGTTGTGTTCTGAATATTGTTTTCTCATAATCTTTGTGCTTTTCTGGATAGAATTCACTTTTCTGTACTCCCACAGAAGTCTTCTCAAGCCTGAGGCAGGACAAACAGCCATGCCTGCAGTGAATTACTAGAAATTTGTACCAGGAAACGGAGCTGGTAGGACAAAGAACAGCAAAATGAACCCAAAACGCCTAGTGAAGAGAGGCATAAAATACAAACTAAGTAAGTGAGAGGAGGCTTCTGGGTGCCAAACATGCCATCACTGGAAATCTTCTGATAGTTATGGTATTAGCATTTTGAAGATACTTGGGGAAAAAGTCAATAAATGGAGCTAGATACCAAGTCACTGTAAGAATATATATTAAGAGCCATGTGAGAAAGGCCACTAAGTCCAGTGGCATGGATATAATTCACTCCCAGGCACTGTGCCAACACAAAGCCTAATCTCTGCTGAAGTATTTTTGGGCCTGGTCTCTGTGGTTGTTGATGAATCTGTCTTTTTCTATCTTACTGTAACAGGGTGCTTAGCCACAGCGGACACATGCAACTGAACAAGCAATTTATTTCGGGGAATGGGCTTCATGTTCCTGACAAGATGGAAAGTTACCAGCTGGGGTTATCTTCTGCATCTAGTCCAAGTCAAATGTTTTTATGATAATGTCTATTAGACCAAGTGTAACCAAAAGGTAGATTTTTCCCAATATCCATAAAACTCTGTAGCAATTGAGAAAAAAGGCCATATATTGTGTTATGTCTTATATTGCAGTCTGTATCTAATAAGGCGCAAAGCCTTGGCAGGTTTATACACACCGGTGACTGCAATTTTAATGCTGTTTTTATAGCAATAATCTCATCCTTGAAGGTTGCTTGTTCAGCTGGTCTGGCAGAGCTAGGTATGTTATAGGAAAGACAGATTATGGGATGTCTCCCTGAAAGGTTAAACGTAGAAGTCTTGTTAGAAAAGGTAGGATATGAAGACATTCAGCACCTCCAACCAAATTGCTCTTGGTGCTGAGGAATGACTCTGCATACAACATTTTGAAACATCCATCCAATTTCTTGCAGAATGATCCACGCTGGGATTATCACTGGCAGCAGTGTAACGTGCCCAAGTGTTAACAAATCTTGTAACTTTCATAACAAATTCAGAGTGAAGTGTCATATGTGAAGAGGGTCCTCGTCCTGGTTAGATTATTTTGTTTTCTAGAACTTCAATATTAGGTAGAGTTTTTGAGTGTGTTATTTTGCTTATTGCTTAGTCCTGTTGCATGCCTCTTTCTGTAGATCTCTTCTGAGAACATGCTTGAGCAAGTCCAGAGAAGGGCTACGAAGCTGGTGAAGGGTCTGGAGAACAAGTCCTACGAGGAGCAGCTGAGGGAGCTGGGACTGTTCAGCCTGGAGAAGAGGAGGCTCAGGGGTGACCTTATTGCACTCTACAGGTACCTGAAGGGAGGCTGTAGCGAGGTGGCGGTTGGTCTATTCTCCCACGTGCCTGGTGACAGGATGAGGGGGAATGGGCTAAAGTTGTGCCAGGGGAGGTTTAGGTTGGATGTTAGGAAGAACTTCTTTACTGAAAGACCTGGAGGTCTTTAAAAGACGTTTAGATGTAGAGCTTAGGGATATGGTTTAGTGGAGGACTTGTTAGTGTTAGGTCAGAGGTTGGACTCAGTGATCTTTGGAGGTCTCTTCCAACCTAGACTATTCTGTGATTCTGTGATAACATCTTCTCTGTGGGGAACTGCATAAAATAATACCTTATCACTGATTCACAAGGAGTGAAAAAAAGTATTACATCCCTGACAAATCATCTTTATCGACACTTGACTTACTCTGTAGGAAGCTTTTTTGATGCCATCAGCACGCAGGTATTTACACAGCTGGGTTCAGTGTATATGACCCATCTTTGTGGTGGCATTACTTATGTAAAACAATTTTTCCTGTATCTGCTTGATGCAAAGGTACAAGCTTACTTTAGTACCATTAAATTTGAGGTGGAAAAAAAATCAGATTCACATTGAAAGGAAACTTTTACTACAACAGAGCTGTGATGATTCATCCTGTGTTGGTTCTGTTAAAAAACTAATCTTCAGTGCAGAGCTTTGAAGAAAATTTTTATTTTTTATATTTTTTCAGGACTGAGATTGTATCATGTACCAAGCCATTTACCTCCTTCATGTGTCTGCTTACAGAGGTCTAAATTAATTGCAGTTGTGGTGATTGGTTTTGTGATAATGATGATCAGTGTCAGGACCTGGCTTGGGACCAGCTGTGCACTTTTATGTTACCAAACAGCTAAAAGATGTCCTTTGTTAAGCCCTGGCCTGTGCTGGAAGCAGACAAATGACCTCAAGGCAAGTCTCCGTGCCCTATTGCAATGCTTTTGAGCCTTCAGAAGTCTTTAGACCAGACACCTTAACTATACTAATTTTGTCTATGTCAAAAGAAACAAAAAGGTCAAGCAGAAGGGCAATAGGCAGCCTGGAACAATTGACAAAGCGAGAGGAGCAGCAGGGGAAAAAAAATGTTGATGATTGGTGAGCGGCTTGGGACGGCAGCTCTATGAACCATGCACCAGGAGAGAAACAGAGACGAACAGTTTGATACACCAGATATAAAAATGCATGACAGTGGGTTTGGCTGATGACAGCTGATTGCTGTCACCAGCCAGTCAGGCATTGCTCCAAAGCACGAAGCGCGGTCTGACAAAGTGCTTATCCCAGCTGCTTGCCAAGGCTGTGCTCCAGCAGGAAGAGCGCTGGCGCCAAGGAAGCTGCAACGGAGGCCGTTTATTTTCATTCTCAAGGTTTGTTCAGTGTTTACCCACAACCACCTCCATACCCTGGGGCAATCTTCTCTCCTAGCCTCTCCCCACAACCCATGAACAATGGCACAAGCCTTCTGCAGAAAGGACTCGGAATTATTTTGAGTTTGCCAGCTGTGCCCCTGAGGGGCAGTGGTTAATGCTAGTGCTTACCCACACAGACATGCAGAAGTGTGTGCTGGTGCAGTGGTTAGCACAGGCATTATGGCTATACCCCCCTCCTGCTAACTCTGTTTATGGAAATTATATGGTTTCCTGATGGGCACATTTTAATACCTTTCCTAAGCCTCAGCATATGCTTTATTTTTCAATATACAAATTATACTGATTATCTCTAGAGCATAAGGAAAATATTAAATCAAAGAACACTTAGGAAGTTTTTCTTCTGAAATTTTTCATGTTAACCATATTGCCCAGAAAATAATGAAACGCTCTGCTGATTCCAGCTCCATGGCAGCTCCTATGCCAAAGCAACAGCTATTCCTGCAGTAAAGATTGAAAAGTTTTAAAGCTTTAAATCAGGCAATTTTTGAAGCTGAAGCTTATGCCTGCTGTACTGATGCTATCAGCGTACCACAAGCTAAATACTCTAAAGAAGAAAATAAGCTTTGAACTCACAAGAGATGCCAAACTTCAGATTTACCTATGCTGTATTATCACTAGTCTGATTTTTATGTGGCTTTTACTTTAGTATATACATACTTTAAGAAATAGAATTATCACACAGAGACATGCAAATATAAAGAGAATGCAGACTTCCAAGCCTTATGAAATACGCATCTCTAAAACTAATATTACCCCTAAGATGATGCCATCTTTATTCTTAGAAAATATGACTAAACATGAAAGAGCATTTGTTTAGATGATTTGGTCGCATTTTATCCATCACCTCAGTTATATAAACAAAGATTAAAATAGTTTTTTCTTTCATTTTTTTTTCAAATTATATTCTTTGATGATAAAAATTGAGTTTATCCCAGAAACTTAATGCAATAGAAGACTAGTTTTGAAAACATGATTTCTAACAGTTTCAAGAAGCTGGACCATAAAACCTCATGTTCCAGTGCTTGGTAGTATAGGTGCTGGTGTCTGCAGAGAGCTGTAACCTGGTGCAAAAAGTTTCTCTGCTGTCATTGAGGATGAAGGAAAGCAAGCCATGATCCTGGTGCATTTATGTACGTGACATCATCTCAGTCATATGGAGAGGAAACATTTTCTTGGGCACCGAGTTTTGGTCTGACCCATGGACTTTGCACTCATGCCCTGCACAGAATTGATTTTATTTAAGAACGGTTGTTCTCTTCCACTGCATCTGTCAGGGGTAGACCGATAAGATTTTAGATACTATATTCAGTGAAACTTGCCTTAAAATCTTACCAGAATTATTTACAGCCAGTGTTTTCAAATGTAGGCTTCTCAGATAGATAGGAGCTAGCTCTCGCAAATGAAGTTCCAGTAAAAATGAGAAATAGTTTTGGTACTAGTGACTGAAGTTGTTTTGATCCAGTAACTGAGAAATCCTCTTCTTTGACTCCAGGAAGCCTTTGATTTCTCTGCACCTGCTGCAGCCTGAAACACCACTGTGGGTCCTTGCACTACCCTGAGCTGATCCTTCCCTTTCTGGTGGTAGTACAGCTGTTCCCTTCTCAACTAGGAGTTACCTCCTGAGGCTTCGTGAATGTATTACTTCCTAAGACAGTACATCTTGTAAGGACATGAAAGGAAAAAGAAAGGAAACTGACATTTTCAGTGCACTTTATGGTCATCCACTGAAGAGACCTACTCAGCTTGCCCTTAAATGAAAATGCCATAAAGTCAGTATTTTTTCCATGTGGCTCTCAGATGCTTGTCACAGAGACAGTCTTCATCCAAACACAGCATATTTGTTAAAATAGCTGAGAAACTGTATGAACATTAGGATTGTAAACTTAAAAGAAATATCTAAGCCTATATGGAAACTTCTGGTTTTTGAGCTGATTCTATTTCACTGTATTAATTTGAGCATTTTATAGAGTAAGTGCAATATCTGTCCCTCTAAGCTTAAAATACTAAATATTGGCTTCCTAATTTGACAATTAAAATATATTTTGTTTTCCAAAGGCTTTTAAACTTGCTTTTTACTTTTGCAATCATAGGAATGAGTTTTGGAAGTCATCTGTTCAAAGCTACAGGCTCAGCTGAATAAAAAGCTGAATTTATGCCCTATTCTTTAATGAACCTTTACATTAGCTACAAGGACATGAGCTTCTAGTCCATAATTTCATTAGCAGACTGTACCTTCTGTAATAGATGGACTAATTTGCTTTTTCAGATATTCTGTTTTTCATGCTCGGTACTGAGACCAATTATTCAACTGTGATTCAAGCACAACACAGTAAGAGACAAGGCCAAATTAAAAGCAGTGATGGAGCAATTTCAAGACTAAGAACATTTAGAATTACAGGGGGCTAGAAGATTATGGCAGCTAAATGTGTAAAGTAAGCTTAGGATTTTTTATTTTTATTTTTCAAAATAGGCAGCAAGTATTACTAAGAATTATAAGAAGATATAAATGTGCATATACAGGAATGAAGAATAGCCCAAATTTAAACATGTTTAAATTACTATTGTAATTTAATATATTTGGCAAGTCACGTTTAGATGTTCCATGGTCCATGCTGAGAAACACAGGTTGGAGCAGTGTCTAACTTGAGATTTCAGATCACCTCTGGAGGAATCTGTCCTTCTCTACTGGCCATAGAGACTTCCTAGGTTCAAGTTAGCCTTTGAAATACTGACCTGTCAACACATTCAAACATTTGTTTTAAATTACTTAAATCATAGCAAAAGGAAGAATGTGGCAAATGTGATGACAGAATCCAGTTCCCCGAAGTGGTATTTGATTGCCTTGATCACAAAAACATCCCATCTCATCCCCTGGCTGCCTTGTTCACTGCACATTCTGATTTTGGACACAAATAACTACAGCAGTTTCCTTTGCTTTCCAGGCTGGGACAAGGACCTCAGTAGCTGTTCTGTGTGCCCTGGTTGAAGTGAATGTCCTGAGCTGTAATAATGTGTTTAGAAACTGTGCTCCATGACAGATGAGGCCATGAGAAACATTACTCCAAAACATTGAAGTTGCAGGGAACCAAACAGAGATTACATATTTGGAAGTTGGGTAAGATTGAAATATAACAGGCTCATATCAAGCTGCAATAGCTCATATGCTACAACTGCCCTAGATGTGTTTAAATGACCAGGGTGAAATTTTCAACCGGGAATAATTCAGTCTCCCATTTATCATGAGAATGAGAAAGGAAATTCATTTGAGACCATTAGTATTTGCATATTTGATTGCACATGCAAATTAGATGCTTAGACATATAAAGAGCCTAATTTGCTTTGATAGATTACCGAATATTAACTGGATCTAGAATTTGAAAACCTGGCCCTAATTTGACATAATTGCTGAAATCTCATGCATACCAAATCTGATCAGGTACTCTTTGCATCTCTGTGGTGTTCCTTAAATCGTATGGGCAAGTTTTCTTCTGTAGATATGGGAAGATAATCAAAGGAAGAAATACTGACCAGAAGGGTTATGAAACGTTTAGGCTACTGGGTTCGGTTTAGGTCATGTAAATGTCTAAAGGGACTTGAAGAAACTTCAGAAACTCATGCGGAGTGCACTGTGAATTCAGTAGAAATCATGTAGTGACAGATATTGAAGTTGTTTTTTTCTTTTTTTTTTTTCTTTTTCTTGAAAGGCTTTTGCTAAATATGGATTAAAAGGTGAATTACCTCTGCTACATGTATCTGAAGATAATCCACAGGGTAATCCCTCGTGGCATGCAACTGAAATGCAATAAACCCATATGCATAGTCCTAGGCACTGCTGTGTGGAACACTTCTCTGCTCCGTGCAGGGACCTGTGGTACTGCCAGAGGGTGAAAAGCTTGCCTTGCTCCCTTTCTTAAATCCTCACGTGGATGGTGGGTATCTACCAGGGAGGGAGGGAAGGAGTATGGCATTAGGAGAATGAAAGCTAGCAATTACTGTAGATCCAAATGTGGTTTAAAAGATGAACACAGAAAAGTTTAAGAGTTGGAAATTGGTCATTTTTGCTAATCTCTTCATATTATTCTGTGTATGTGGGCTGTATTTCTTAGCAGCTTTGAGAGAAGAATAAAAATGTCTCTCCAGAAAATGGTTGGAAATAAGACAGAAAATAATGGGAATCTATGAAATGAGGCAATGCAGGAGGTTAGCAGCGACAGGCACCTCTGAGGCTGAAAAAGTGGATCACAATGGAAGTATCACCCTCAATATCACTCTGCCATTAGATGTACCAAAGAATTTTTTGTTAAAGTCAGTGCTTGATATTCATGTCTGGGAATCAATTTGACCTCAAGTTCTTTCTTTTTGTTGTTCTGCCAGTCGTTAAAAGTACACCTTGTGCTACCAGAACCGTGGTTACCCGTGGCACTTCAGGCACTTTTCTCATTGGCCTGTCTTGCCTTGAATAGTGTGAATTAGCTTGTGGCCAGAAGCTCTTATCCCATTAATTTGTGTCATTAGCCTCTTCGTTATACAGCTAGGAAAGCAAGGCAGGGAAGGGATGGATAACCGAGGCATCAGAATTAACGTGAGTAAAGCAAGGGAAGCTTTAAAAATGGAATTCTGCATCACCAGAGTAGGTTTTCCTGTAGGTTTTCCTGTGGCTAGTACTTGTGTTGTTGATCGGTAGAGGTACAATTCATGATTTGTAAAGGAGGAAATTAATACAAGCTATACGTTGTTTGTCATCTGGCATTGCTGAAAACTTTGCAGATGTAAAGATGTTGACCTGGAATGGTGACCAAACCCAGTGAAATGGGAGCGTAATAGTCCCAAAATAGATTTTTCTTGAATGCTTATGTAGTTATGCAGAATTCCTATTTTGTTTCCTATTTTGTGCTTCCTATTTTGTTAGAATTTTGACTCTTAAATCTTTCTTTTGGTTGCTATTTGTGTTCTTTTTATTTATGTGTTATGAGAGGTGATTTAATTCCCTGGAAGCAGCAGGCTTAGGTCTTTGAATGATGACTAAGCTAGCTGGGAGGTCAATGTAAACATTTCTATACCACTAACAGCTCCTGCTTCCAGAGGCATCGCTAAACACTGGAGTACCAAATTAGCAATTACAAACCTGGTAATCACGAAGGTGGTATTCACAAAGGCTTTCTTTAGCCCAGCCAGGTTAATCTCCCTGTGCAGCCTCTACTATCAGGAGGAAATTTCTATAATGCAATTTGGAGCAGAAACCTAGGATTTAAACCTAAGGTGTATGTGCGGATAATGGTTCTGCAGAGTAGATCTGGCTATAGGGGGGTCTCAAGAGGCAGCTTCCCTAGGCTGCAGGTGTCCTTGTATTCTACCCCAGGATATATATTTTTTTCCTATTTAAGAAAATGAATTCCACTAAATCAAAACAAATACCACTCATGAAAAGGACAAAATGAACGAAAGGAGAAAGCTGCTGATCTCATGCTTCCCTGCAGAGAAAATGAGGAAAGGGTGGAGAATTGCCTAGACACTTTCTGATTATCCTGTGAGATAAGATGGGAACAATGAGGTGGCTGGTGTGAGCCTGACCAGAGCACTTTCATTTTGGCACTTCGACAAATGCTGGCAGCATTTTCTTTTTTAATGTCAACATTATGTGCACAACTTCAAGGTAAGCCTTCCAAGTCACTCAAGTTAATTGATACATCAGAAATGCTGAACTGGAACATCATGTCCTGAATGATACTTAAAAATATTGCAAAAATATATGTTGCCTTGGAGGAAGGACTAGAAGAGTCCAAATGCATTACAAAAGTGTTGGCCAGAAATGGGTGGATACACTGCAGCCATTTCCTTTAACGTGTGCCTCGTATTGATTGAAGAACTGCGAAACGATGTCCTCTGCTGTAGTTCTGGTGCATAAATACTGTCTTTCCTCCCACGTTGGATCTACCTTCATCTCATATGGAACTGTCCATTTGCTGACTGGATGTATATTTTTATACAAAAGAAGAGAGTGCTTTTTGCTCTGAACCTAGAGCTATCTGTGCAATATAGCCTCAAGGCTTCAGAGCTGAGGGTTTTGAATTCAGTGTAGGAGGCTGTTAGTGCAGAGACAGGCTGTTCTGACCAGCTGGAGCAAAGAAATGTTACTTACCAGTAGCTGTCGCTCTTGGGATGTATCATCCATATGTGCACTCATGCTGCAGGTGAACATCCACCTGTGATGCAGATAACAGAAACTCAGCTCACATCATCTTCCACCCTGTAAGGGCACTCAGCCCCTGCCCTTCTCATGGTCATACAGGAGTGATGCCTGAGCCCCTTGGTCTCAGCCAGCACCCACAGGAGGCTCACCAAGGAGTAGAGGGTGGGTAGTGATTGTTCAGACATCAAAGAATTTCAAGTGTGCAAATAAAAAGCCAGGAAAATTGTCTTAGGGGAGCCAGCCAGGCCTCTAGCTGCCACTCCAGAACAGCACAGTTCTGCTCTTGTGGTATCTGATAGTCTGGTGGAGACTGTCCTGGGAGTCCCAGAGTGTGTCATGGGACAAAATGCCCTGGTCAACCAAACCAAGCAGCTCAAAGAAGGGCGATTACTAATAACTTTTGTTTGTTTTTGGTTGGTTGGTTTTGTTCTGTAAGCTATTGTCTGTCAAAACCATCTGGATTTCTGTGCTATTCTCTGATCTCTGAGATTTCCAGGTCTAGAGAGGCTCATCAGAGCTCCCAAGACCCTGACTGTGCCCCCAGAAGTGGCACCTTCAAACCTTAAAAAGGTCTGCTCTGCACCTCCGCAAGGGCATTGCTGCAGCTTATCCAGACCAAAGCAGACACTATGCACTGTTACAGGCAGGTAGGGAAGACTTGTATGACCTGTCATAACTGTATTTTTATAGTGACTCTTCCTGTGCACAATGGTGACTGGGTGTAACTGTAAATAAGGCTTGGTTTCATCTCGAGTTCAACGTGGCAAGGTTTCCCTGTTGCTTAGGCAGCGACTGGCCCTGCATAGCAGTGTGCTGAGACACAGAAGAATGACAGCTGCCAAGGGCAGCCGAGGGTTTTGTGTTCTCAGGAGGATAGCTGCAGTTAGAGTGTTTTCCATCTCACTGCTGTGCTACTTTTACAGTGTAATTTCCTCTTGAAAAATCAAAACTACTTCATTACAGTGTACCCACACATTCAAATCAATAAGATCTTAAGTTTAGTGCTTGAAACCTGGAGCACTTTCTATCCTTCAGCATCAGTGTTCAGGTTTAACATCAGTTAATTTTGTCATGTGAGTAATACCACTGCATTAATTTTACCCCAAATCTGGCAGAGGTAAGGAAATAATCCAGCACTATAAAGGGAACTCTTGTGATGCCTTCAGCTGATGCTCAGAAGGCCCCAGTTCCCATTCATTTACTTCATTCCAGTTTTTCATTTTATGCAGCTGTATGTTCTGCATGTATCAATCACAAAATTAAGACAGGGTGAAGACATGGTGGTGGTTACCTGGTTTGTTTGTAAACAACACAACTAGATGTAGCAACCCCAGTGGCTCTACAGGGAAGGACACAGAGAGAAGCAAGACAGAAGCATTCAGAAGAACCCCTGGAAGCACATCTGTGTGCATGCCCTTCAGAGTGTAACTGTGCTGCCTTGAATTCTGTGAGCAGTGACATTCCAACGTGATGCTGTTTGATTTGATGTGATTTGAAGAGTAATCTTTTGGGGAAAACACTTCCTGGTGGAACACCGAGCCCTGCTGGCAGAGGAGATGCTGCTCCTTATGGAGGATTGTGCTGGTCAGCTGATGGAAGACCAGCTCCTGTACTGTAGGGGACGTCCCTTCAGCAGGTTCTCTGTGGCCTCCCAGCTGGGTATGGGGCTGGGAGCCCCTTCCACCAAGCAAAGGGTGAGTGGCAGTAGCAGCTCCAGTTGAGCTCTGGACTTAATGGGGGGCTGTAATCTAGCAAGGCCTGCTGCTCCTCAGAAGTTGTACCTTGTCTCCATGACCAACAGGAGCACCCAGGCCAAGGCCAGGGAATCTCCAGGCCTTAAACAGATCAGCTCTTGCTTCTGATAGCTGTTCATGCTTTCAGTTCTTAGTGAAGTCAAACACAGAGGAATCCCTTCCCCAAACAGAGACGTGATTTTGTTCCTTTGAGAAGCTCCTGCAGAACTCCATTCCTGCTGAGCATGGACCAGGACCACCTTACTCCCCCTGTGCTAAGAGAAATGGCATTTTGAGCCCAGGGGAAACCGGCAGCTGCAAAGAATTCTCTGAGATGAAGCTAAATTAGAAGTAACGATATCAGCAAATGTGTATTAGTATTCTGTGCTGGCCTCAAACCTTATTTAACTTTTAACCAGCTTCATTATGAAAGTGCTTGTATTCAAGATCAACCTTGCAAACACAACAGGAACCCATCAAAAGGTCTTAAGAGCTCCAATTTCTGAGTAAATATGTGCTAAAGAAGCTAGTTTCAAGAGTGTTGTTTTCAAAGTAATTAATTTTTAACCTTCACTCAACATAAGAGATGGCTTGTTTTTTTAGAAGTTCATATTAAATTTTAAAGAAATGTAATATATGTGGCAAACTCTGTCTTATGTTAATGTAGGCAACACCCTGGTATAATTTTCTTTTATTTTTCTAGTATAGCTTATGCTATATATGCTATGCTATACAAGATAGTTTCATACTATATTAGCTGTATAAGGAATGTTTACAGAAAATGAAATCAATAGTTTTGATTGCTAGAGCTCAGCACCAGGCTTATGTGAGTTAATTTTAATTAGAGAATACTAACTTGTCCATGAAGCGACCTGGATTCCCCAGCCACTCCTGAGGGTGTGTTCAGGCCTTAACTGATGTTAGCCTGTGCCTGGAATAGTGCATTTCGGAAGTAATCAGCAGCTGAACTAGAGCCTACTCAGAATGAAATCCTGCTCTGTTTTACGTGTCAGTATGCTGAGAAACAGTACCGCTGCTGACTTCACAAAAATAAGAATTTAAGGAAGCTCAGTAGGTAATGATGACCTACTCCGAGTTCTGTCAGCAGATCCTGAGGCCAGAAGGGATCATAAATCACAGGCAGTAGAGGCTGGGAGGGACCTCTGGAGGCCCGACTCCCCCTGCTCAGTCAGGGCCACCCAGAGCAGGCTGCCCAGGACCACGTCCGGCTGGCTTTTGAGAAATGCTTAAGTCAGGATTTTCAGGGATGGAGACTCTGCAACCTCTCTGGGCAGCCTGTGCCAGGGCTAAGTGACCGTAATACTGAAGAAGTATTTCTTGATCTTCAGACACACCTCCTGCAATGCCATCGCCTCCTGTCCCGTCACTGGGCACTGCATGTGCCACAGGGCTGCCTTTCAGTCTGCTTTAAGGTTTCCTTTTGAGGAACAGCCAGTCCTGAGTTAAGCATTTCTAGGAATCACAGACCCCCAGGCTTCTGGTAATTTTAAGCATAAGTGAGCATACTTGGTAAATTACACAGGTGTCTGATAACTTAAGGGGCCTCCTCTTACCCTGCTGTTAGTTCTCCTTGTAGGCACTTGGAGATTGTGCTCAGGCTCACACAGCACATGGAGTGAAACAGGCTGAGCTCACAACTCTCTCACCATCAGGTGTGTTCCCTTCTCTTGGATATTCTCTGAACCCTTCACAGCACAGTGCTACTCCACGCGGACAGTAGCTGCAGTATGCTGGCAGCAGCTGAAGCAGTGCCAGGCCCTGCTGCAGGGCCCTCACAGCCTTCTGTGAAAGAAACAAATGAAAGCTCCTACACACATGAATAAACTCGCAGGAAACAAGTGCAGATCCTCATTACAACACATCTCCCATCCCAGCGGATGTGAGCCAGGCCATTTTGCAGTGTCAAAACACCTCACACCCACCGAGCACACCGCAGCTTCTGACACAGGAGCCTGCTGCTGGGGTTTGGCAGGAATCCCTGACGGTGTGCCGGGACTGTACAGGGTGAAATTCTTCAAAAAATTGGTTTGTGGTGGGCTGTGAGCTCACAACTGTCTTTCCTGGCACCCACATATAGAAATTATTTTAGCTTTCCTGCTAGGTCTTCTGACTACTTGCCATCAGTTATTTCAGCTATCCAAACTGTAGAACCTGTACACGAGCTTAGATTATGAACTAAACTGAAGACAAGAGCGTGGTCTCTTTTAGAAATAATCTGTATTCAACAAAAAGGCAATAGGCAGGAGAGAAAATGCAAAGTTTCCTGTTTTACTTGGTGATGCCTTAGCAGAGGGGCAGGGAGGTGAGACGGGAGAAGGCCTGATCTGGCCATCGTGGCTGCCCTGAGGGACGCCAGCAGTCAGCTTAGAACAGGGAGAGGCACGAGTTTAGGAACAAGTTAAGGAACATTTTGGGCCAAATCTATACTGGGGAAAGCTTCTGCAGGGCTAATTCATGATTCCATCTTAGTTAAGATATGAGCAGCCCCAGGGAAGCTGTACGTAGACTTCTAATAACACACATTTTGCACTTATGCTAGATCCTTTAGGACATGCTTTTTAAAATATGCACATATATATTTATGTAATCATCTTGCAGCAAGATTGGAGACTACTTGCCTGTTACCACAAACAGGAATTCACAGGACCAGTCATCCATGCTTGGGATGGATTAATTCTGTATACAAACACCTGAACATGCTTACAGTACAATCCAGAAAAGAATTATAAAACTAGTTTTAAGCCAGTGAAGTAGTGCTTTCATAGTTTAATCAATTTTTTATGATTTTTAGCTTCCCAACTTGCCCATTGCTACCACTTCCTAAATACCAGTTCCAGCCACTGCCTAGATTCAGGTAAACACACATTTTATAAAGTGGAATGGAAATTGCTCTCTCTGTATCCCTGACCATGGGACTTCCACAACCAGCTCCAACATGAGAAGTCTCTCCCCTTGGAAAGCAGGTACTGATTTCTTTCAGCGTATTCAGGAGGTGATTCTTCCAGGAGATGTTCTGAAGTGTGACAAGAGGCTATAAATGCCCTAACAGAATTTAGAATGTGGGTGGCTTTTCTGTTGCATAAGCAGATGATGACATGAGGACATGAAGCACTTACCCAAAACAGGGAAGGAAGAACAGTTAACAATCAAATGTATTATTTCTCTATTATTATTTTTTTAATTGAAAAAATAGCCCCAGTTATACTCAAGAACTGCAGCTAAGTTTCTAGCACTGCTCCAGAAATCTCAGCCAGGAGCTAGGACTTGTTTTTGCTGCTGCTGTTTTAGACTGCCACCTAATGGTGCTGGCTAAGCTCATTGCTCAAGTTGCCCTGCTTCCTGCTCTG
>NC_048894.1:15134787-15284787 GCF_011077185.1 Oxyura jamaicensis | reverse complement strand
AAAAAGGTGCAGTCAAATACTGTAAGAACAGCTACATACCTGAGGCTTGAAGAATGCCATTCACCCCAATTCCAAGCACCACATCATCCTTCATTTTGAATCCCATCAATTGTTCTGATGTAACCAAAGCTGAAGCAGCAAATTGAGCACTAACAGAATCCAGTGTCTTGGAAACAAAACCCTAAAAAGAACAATGGTGGCAAATGTATGTGATTGAGGCCTCCACAAGTCAGTATTCTCCCCATTTTAAAGCTATACACAAACTAGTAGAACAAAAATCTATCCAGGTAAATCAGAAATGGCCCCGTCATTCTCTCAGACCAAACTGTCAGCATTTGGTACAACTACGTAAAATCTGAATTGTGATTTTTTCCATGCACTTTTAGCTCCATTATAACAATAACAGAAGAAAATCCCCACAGCTATTTAAAATACAAAGAAATTTATTTCCAAAATTCTATGGAACAACATTATTTCACAGGTCAACTTGTTTTTATGAAATTCCAAACCCAGTTCGGTGACTCAGATGTTCAGATTACTAACAACTTCTGAACCTTTTTAAATGTGTCCATCACCAGTGTAAACACCATGTATTTATGAGTTTTAGACACTTCCATAGGTGAATGAAGGACATATTTAGGACATGTTTAAAAATCCCTCATATCAAGAGGATAATGACATGGCTGGAGATCTTTGCAATTCATATCCCTAAGGCTCTGAATATTTAATTAATTGACTGACCCTTTTTTTTTTTTGTGGTTAAGAGGGAGCAGAGGCAATGCCTGCCACACTCACCTGCAGTGTCCCTTCTAAACACTTTACAGAATGGCTATGATGTAGATTCAGGCGAAAGCCACTTTCCTGTTGGTTAGTTTCAAGGTTCTATGGCAACAGTTGACAATTAGAGATGAACCCTGGTGGGAAACAATGAGGGATAAATCATAGCACAGACAAATCCCTCACCTGTGATGTGTTGGCAGAGGAATTACTATTTGCTTGCTGTTGATGAATTTGTGCAAGCTGCTGTTTCTGCATTAGTGCCAGTTGCTGTTGATGTTGCTGGTATTGTTCGGCTGTAAATGCTGAACAAAATATAAAACGAGAAAATACTATATCAAAATATGTAGGTGTTGTGTATATAAACACATCTATTTTATCGTCCTAAATAAATAAAAATACACCACAGCATTTCTCTAAAGAGCCTTAATGCAGCTTTATGGCAAAAAGGCCATCATCCTTCTTAAGATTTTGCTTGACTTAGGTCTTCCCTTTATACATCAAAAAAAACAGCTTAAAGATTTCAATTGTTCTGCTGCATTTAGGCTGGTACCAAAAAAGGGAGGGGGAAGAAGGAACCAAAAATACAATCAAAACCACCCAAAACTCTGTAACATTTAATTAAAAATGTGGGTAGAAATTGTATTAGTTTCCACTTTTTTTAGTGAAACTAAACTATCTGCATTAATGATAAAGCAGGTTTATATGCAGAAATTGGGAACTGCCTGTGAAACTGCATTGTTTTCAGCTCTCAGAGATGAGATTTTGAAGGTAACAAGTACCTACAATGAAAATTTATATTTTTAGTTGAAAACTCTAAATTGGACAGGCTTACATCTACATCCTTCTCTAAAATATTAGAAAGTGACACAGAAGTCAGAGTATGACAAATCAACTACAATTTTATCCAGCTATCCTGCAAGAAAAAAAAAATCAAGTATTGTGTGTACAGACTGACATGGGATGCCCAATGGAAAAGGTGTCATTAGTACAATGGTTAGCTTAGTAAAGTGTTATTTTTTTTTTAAATTTACATTTCCTAAATAAAAGTCTGCTTTAAATTTCAAACTAAATCAAAGCTGGAATTTGACTCTCCTTACAAATTCAGCCTGCAATAAAACTGAAGGAAAATCTTAAATATGTATCTTATTTGGGAGAATCTCTGCAATCCTAGGTGCTGTAAATAGCGTGCATACTCCTAGAATGCAAAGGAAGTTGTGCTTTCAGGAAAGTTCACTACTGTTTGGGAACAAATCACTACACTTTAATTTTGTTAACAAATTGCAATTATTGTTTGGTTAATCTACTCTTTAAGGCCTGCCTTTAGTTTTAATTCTGATAGAAGCAGGTCTTTTATCTTCTACTTCTTGATACAACAGGATTCTGAAGAATAATTTTAACATGTATAAACCTGAAAAATAGGTCAATAAAAATGGCTAACCAAATAAAGAAATTGAAAAAAATACTTGAAGACAGAGCAAACACTGCTGAACATGCATCTTTCCAGTGTGCTTATGACTTTTTTTTTTTTTTTTTAAAAAAGCATTGATCCAAATCCTATTACATGCTGGAAACAGCACTGAATTTTTAGTAGTATTTTTGATATCTGAGTTCTTGAAGTCATAAATTCTTATACAGCTGCTACATTCAGATTACTATTTTATTTTTTAGTAACAGTCTTCAGCAAGTAGGGATGCAGCATGCTTATATTGCCATAATAGTCTTAGAGCTAAATCCTATTTCAAATGGCTTCATTTCTTCTATGTTTTAAAGTAATTTCTGGGAGAATAGCTTAGAAGAAACACCTTGCAAAATGCTTACTAAAAAACACCCTACGATTCATAAACCAAATATTAAGGAGTTCACTGTTGCTATTTTAATTCTACTTTACATGAACAAAATGCCTGTTACCACATTTATTTATTTTTAAACTATCAAACACAGACAGCTAAGCAGGAAAGCTTTAAGAGACAGAGATTAGTGTGGGGATAGCTGAGGAAACTAGTAGCAGTAATGGAAGCAGAAGAATTGAGATACTGTTCTGGTATCGATAGATACTTAATTTTTATCAGTTTGTAGTGACTTTTAACTTAACGCTTTAAAAAAAAGTCCTGAACTTTAGTTTAACCAACATAGTGCTGAAGTTACTTAAGGTTCCACGTACCAGTAAGGTATTTTACTGTACTGTACTTTGCAAATATACTTAGAAATAGGTTGCATAAATGATGTGAGTAAACTCAACTCTCAGACTGAAAGAGGAAAATGGACAAAAAAGGCTGTTATACCAACATCTTTGAATTAAAAGATTAAAAAAGTCCACTGTAATATTCAAATGTACCAGAGCACAATGGTTAAGTTAAATTTTTGAATAGCCAGTTTCAATTTTCTAGCTTTAAACGTGTTTTAGGCTTTCACTATAAGAGTTATATTAAATACACTTGTCTCTGGCTTAACCAACTCCAAAATACTGCTTTATTTTGGAAAATACAGAGCGAACAAAGCTCAAGCTGTATCTGTTTAGGATGGCAGTTATTTAGGATCCTAGTCTTTTAAGGTGTCCTCCAAATTCTTCCTGAAGTGACATTTCAAAGAACTGCATGTTCAAACTGTGCAATGTACTTCTTTGTAAGCATCCTGTGATCCTTGCAGCTGTAACTTTCCAGCACTACAAAAGCAGTTACACAGCTATCAAAGTAGAAAAGTGACAGAACCACCCCACTGTGTCCACCAGCTTCACCTATATTCTAACTGCTTCTCTATTTCTGCTCAAATACCCAAAGCCACAAAGGTCAACACCTCAAAATGCAATGGAAATGGCTGTTTGCTTGTCATACCTGAACATACACTCACATACCATTTCGGGTTTTTCAATTTAAGTTAAAACATTCAGCAATGTTTTTGCTGCCTCTGGCATTGAAGGTGAAAGCCCACTAGGCATTTCAAAATACTATTCACACTTCTATTCCGCAACATACCCAGTTATGTTTGTGTACCCAAAGAGTTTACAGATCTTAATGACATCAGCTGTTTTTTCCCTCTCTATACTACATAGAAAGAAACTCTCCTCTGACAGTCTCCTCTCACAGTTCTACTGGAAGCCTTACTGACACTACTGAGAATTATCCAACCCCACACTTAATCACTACTTCTGAAGACCTGCACACTAGAACAGCATATTTTATCCTTACGTGTTAAGATTCACCATTTACTTTGCTCATTAAAACGCTCTTGGCTAGCTTTCTTCCCATCCTGATCTCAGGATGTACAGTCTGTACTGTACACTTCAATTCAAAAAGTGGTGAGCCCTAAGTTGTTGCTGAAAATCATTCCTGTGTGAAAAAGGAGAATGTCCATATGCACTTTACATGAAGTACATCCACTGGTTTAACTTTACAAATTAATTTTCTACAGCACACAACTGTGGCTGAAATTGGAGAAGTTCCAGAAAGGCTTTCTGGTGAAATCACACATATGCCCAGTGCAATGGAGTCAAGGGTGTACTGCCTTTATGTGCTTCTGTGCCTGAAAGCAGTCTTCAACTTCTCAAAGAGTTAGTGCAAGTTCAGTTTTTTTTTGAAATCATAATTGTTTTGTTGTTATTTTGTCTGCTAGTTTTGTTGTTGTTTAGCTTATTTTTTAAAAAAGAAAAAAGGCAATTAAGATAGAATGCACTTCAGACCAGAAAAACATAGCTGCTTTTAACACGTCAATTACATGGATTGTGGAGCACACTTTTTTCTTGCCTGCAAAGCTGGCACAGAAGTACTTGCACAGATGCCAAACTTAGTTTCTTGTTAACATTACTTTCTCAAGAAAATAATTAAGAAGTTATCTCCAAGAACTTTCTTCCAGAAAGTTCTATTACTGCTTCTCATTTTTATTCTATAGGAGAGAAATGGCACAGATGGAAGTCTTTTATCTGTGTTACGGAAAAACGGTGAATAGGAGTAGCAAAAGAACAACGCCATTTTCATTTGTATCACATACTGCTCTTCATCTATCTGGGGAAAAAAAACAGCAGGCAAGAAGAAAGCCCTTAGCTGTACCCTTAAGCCTCCTGAGCTTTTGGTAACCGAGAAGTATATTGCTATTATGGTTACATATGCATGGTATTACTGGAGACCTTTAAATCTTTAAAAAAAATTAGTAGAGCAACAGACAACTGAACAAGTGATTTCTGAAATTAAGAGCTTCAAGTTAAAAAACAGAAAAAAGGGATAAGAACATTTGATGGCTAAAGATTACAAATGAGATTTGATAAACAGATTATTGCTTCAGCAGCTCTAGACAAGAACACAGCACTTACAGACTCTTGTCAAACAGTGTGCTAAGGCCACAGCATTTAGATTTAGGACATTTCTATCATACAGTAATGACTATCCAACACTACAGAATTTACTGAATTGTAAGTAAGAAAACATACAATTTCACTTGCCACACAGAATCCAACCAACTCTCAACCACTACTACAAATAAGATCATTTCAGAAAATCTCAACTGTCTTTCACAGTTAACAACTGCACCTTCTCCAGAAACCTCTCAAAATTTTCAAAGACTTTTTTAGCCACCTACACAATGGAATCATCTGACCAACTTTCCTAATCTTAATTGTTACAAACCTTTAAGTCACAACTCTACCTAGAGCAATCCACACCTCATGATAGCTCACGATAGTTATTAGAAGATGGGAAGCTCAAGTTTTCCTGTGAGATGAGGTTATGTGAATGTTTCTTAGTTATTTTGCAGCATACTGTTCTAAACAGACACAATTAAAAGTGAATATAATTCTGAACTGCTATTACTAGAATTCTGAATCAAGTTATGACATTGCCATTTAGACAGCCTCCAGGATTTTAAGTCACTACATCATGTTTTGCTGTTTTTTTTCTTCATTTAACAGCTTGGGACAGACAATACATGCACCTGATCTGCAACTGTATTAGTACTATGCTTTGACAGAAAAAAAAAAAAGTATTCTGACTTAAAAACTGCAAAAAAAAAAAGAAAGTAGCAAAAATAGTCTTTGCAATTTTTCGGCTATGAATGCGAGGAAATAAATATTGTAGATTACTGAGACTGACTGACGGGATAAATGAATGCTTACAAATTATTTTTTAAGTATCTCCTTAGAGACAGCAACAAGTCCTGTGCAGTAACTTAAGATTTTTAACAACAAATTACACAACTGACTCACTATGTTTTCCTGTAATAATTTAAGTGACTGAGATATTTGTAATCTTTTGGATAATGACTTATTTTTTTCCTCAAACTAAGCCATTGAGTTACATTCTTTTGATTGCATGTTTCAGCTTTACTTATCTACTATGTTCTGTGGGATGCTGTTACTCCAAGGGCGCTGTTTTCTGAAGCACAGGTTCATAGTGATGCTGTCAGCAGTTTAATACTGTAATATACAACTATTTTTACAGTGCTAACTAGTTTTACCACAGCACTGAATGTGTATTAGCCTTAAAACACTGCAGCCTGCATTTAGTTTTCTCCTGCCTTGAAGTGGATAGAATGAGTTAGAAGGCAGGCCAGCTGCAGGATCTGTATGGAGAGCAAATCTCATGGAATTGTTCATGGTATGGTAAACAGCCACAGCCTCTCCCCTTATGACTACCACTGCAAGTCTTACTGTGAGGTGATGTGCTAGTTGTTCCTGCTTCCCTGGAGTAGGAAAGTACAGACTTACAAGAATACTGACTGAAAGAACTGTTTTCCTAAAAACTAGAAAATATATCCTGGGAGGCAGAAAATGCATGTGTAAACTCCTGGATCCTCTACTAGCATCTCTCTTTTTTAACCTGAATCGAAGATATTCACTAGAATTACCAGGGAAACTGAGCAGTATTTGCAGAGTAAACACAATAACCTATCCAGGTTAATTTGTATTAAAATAAATTTTTAAGACTTTAATACCAAGAAACTCAAACAGCCCAATCAAACCATTCAGTAAATTCTTCAGTCCTGTCAAACATCTGAAGAATTACATATTTAGAGTCATGAAAAAAAAAGCAACTGCTTCATAATCTTAAGTATCCACTCTCACAATGAGAAGTGCTATTTCAGTAGGAAAACTGAAGCATTAAGACATTAAGCTTATATAGGGTTAAACGAACTCTAAAATTCCAATCGGTGCTAGACTTCCCAATCCTTCAGGCTGAAGTAATGGCCATTAACAAGGCAGTCTTGGTCAAGTAACAGAAGATAGATCACATAACTAAGGCTTGCAATTGATGAAGTCCACAATTACAAAACTGCTGTGTTGGAGGGAGAGTATATACTGCGTTATGGTATTTTCATAAGAGAGATACACGAAATCATCACATCCCTGCTGTACAAGAGAACAATTAGTGGTTACTAATGCCAAAGTGCATGCAAAGCAAACATCATTCACAAAATTAAGTAATCCAGAACATCACATTTTCAATCTCTGTATTATGAGATGTTATCTGGCTTATATTGCCTGGTTAAAGATTTTCTACTGTATAGCAAGTTCTCACCAGTGAATTCAGAAGATTGGAGAGACTTAGAGCCATCAGTGTGATTTAGTATTTGATGCACCAGGCCCAAAGATGTTTCACTTTCTGAAAAGAAGTTCAAGATTGATTTTACTTAAACATGGCATTATCAGACACCGAGAACATGAATTAATAGGCCCCTGATTATTTTTACAACAGCCTTATATTTCAGCCCAACAGAACTCCTTGTGAAATTCCTACTATCAGAACTCTAGAGCTTGGCATTATAAACTAGGTATTAGATCTATATGTATACTCCCTACCTGGTAGTGGAAAAACAATCAGAGAATGATTATTAAAGAGGATTTTTATTGGCCTTGAATAAAACCTGGAAATGCTTGCTACATATTTGTCTACCTGCCATGCTTAATACAGATTTTCTAAGAAATATCATGGCTACTTGACATAAATACAATTTATTCTGCAGATAACACCTGACCACACTTGCATGAAATGCAGATGAAGTCTAACGATTTACAAAAGCCAACAATTCAGGGCAAAGTCTGACTCCAACTGGCTTAAAGCTGAACAGGAAAAACTAGTGTAACTACAAAGTCTCTGCAAAAATAATTGCATCAATGAAGTCTCTAGAAGTGTGCAAACGTTTTCAGTAAGTACTGGTTATTCCCCCACACCCCAGCCACATAATTTCACAGATTTTCTTTTCAAGATCTCCTCCCTTCACTAAGCCTAGGGTGGCCTATAAAACATCTCTGTTATTCCCAAGGCCCATGTAGTTTTGAGGCCACTGATCTTCAGCTAGGATCTCAACATCTCAGCCATGGATGGGTTCAGACTAAAGTTCCAATTATAGCTGAAAGTAGCCGTTACAAACATCATTTTTTTCATGACCAGGTTTATAATCCAATTTGAAAACAGGTATTTGAAAACAGGTATTTGGAAAAGTAAAAACGGTAAAGCAGACAGTAGTGTTGAGACTATTACAAATAGAAGGGTTAAATAAAAAGACCTGAACAGCCAGAGATGGCATGAACGCAATAAAAATTAAGGACAGGTCCTACTCTGGAGTGTGGAACTGCCAAGGAGATTGAGAAACTTCCTCCTGCTTCTTTCCAGAAATTGAATGCCTTTGCTGGAGGTATGAGGGGGGCAGAGGTATAAGGGTGTCAGCTACCCCTAATGAGAACACTTAAGTACCAAAAACTAGCAGAGATCCCCCAATCAGCAACACAATTGCAGACAGGAATACTAAGAACACATTTGGGAAATGGAAGCATAGTTCACTGACCTTCTAGACCCTTTAGTGGGCACGTGCAAACTTGTTTTTAAGAAACACATTACAGTATGTAAAAAAAATAATGAACCAAGTTTACTAGGAAAAATGCAATTTCTATGGGATTCCCATATAAAAAGGTTACTGAATGGCAAAGCACGACTTGTAGCACGTTATCTCCATCTCTAGTTTACCAGAAAGTAAGCTATTCTGGATTCTTTAATAATAGCCTAGATGTCTGCAGGTTTGCATATAAAGTAACATCTATAATACCAAAGATAACTAAGAATTCTCAGTAAGGCTTCTGTCAAAACACTTAGTCTTCTCTAAGGAAGAATTACAAAGTTAGTCTGCTTGCTAAGCAGACTGTAGTTAACTGCTAGCCTCTTTACAATTGCAAACCTTCTTCTCAAAGAGGTCTAACTTCTCTGTGAGGAAGGCAGTGAAGAACAGAACACACGATGTGGATGCCTCACCTTGCTGCAGAGCCTGGGAGCTGGTGCTCAAACATTTCACTAGTAACTGGTGTCTCCAGTCTGCCTACTAAACACAAGGCTGCGACAGAACCATGCATACCATACACTTTTAAATGTCTCAAACTTTTATTTACTACATGCCAACATCCAAAAATGACTGTAGTGTTTAATAGCAAGTCCACAGGAAAAAAAAAAAAACACTCTCTAGAATTCAATGCAGTTTGAAGACTGCCATTTGCCTGGCAGAACTGGATCAATCAATTAATCCAATAAGGAAGACTAAATTTCTGGCACATACATACTTCAGATGAACACTCAGGTCTCCTGCATCCTTCAAACTATCAAGACTCGCAAATGCCATCTCTGAAGATTACAACCTGGACTAGTAGTTGAACTGTCAGCAATACTGGCTCCTTTACTGCAAGAAGTGTTCCATTTTTTTCCAGGGTGAACAGTTTCCCCACTGAATAACAGTTAATCATCCACAAGAATAAATCATGCATTTACACTCCTGACTGCTTTTCAGTGGTGTTTTGTAACATGTCAGAAGATCCTGAAATCTGGTCTTTTTGCAAGAAGGCAAGAGATGTCTTTTCCTAACTTTTCAGTAGATGAAAAGGTACTGGAACCACCCTCTTCTAAAGTGATGCTATTTTTCTTGGCTACTTGATCTTGCTGCCATGGTCTATCCCTTCAGCACACAAGCTGTCTCCAAGGAACTTGTAAGAGATTTAAGACATCCCTTTCTCAGCTGACATAAAAAATCTCAATGCAACAACTCCATCTTCCATACATTTTTCACGCTGAGCGCCTTGAAAGCCAGTATCAGAATAGCTTGTTTCTTCAGGTGTTCACTTCAGAATGAACACAAAACTCCTCCTGGCTCCTTGAGGTAATCTCTCTGATCTTCAGGATGAAAACCAATGCTTCCTGTAGCCAGAGAAGAACGGTTGTGTCACAGCACACGTTTAATGAAAAGGCCTCTGAATAGTAGAGCAGCTGGAAATACCTCTCGCCTGTGCTGACCCCATCTGACAGACTTGAAAAACAAGGTTTTCCACAGCTATTTTTCCACATCAGCAGCATTTTGTTGGAGTTGTTCCAGGTGGAAAAAGCTCAGCATTTCTGTAAACATCTTTCACGTGGAATGGGACAGAACATTTCATGTGATGGCACACAGCAACATGGACACCTCTGCAAACCACTACAGAATCTCAAGATGAACCTCATCTTAAAGGAAAGTTATTTGGTTGACCACAGCTCACAGTAGCAGGGAAAGGATAAAAGGCTTTTTAAAAATAGAGATGCTGTAATCAGTGTTTCTCGCGACAAGTCCTACTACCACTTAAAAACAAACAAACAAACAAACAAACACCACAACCAAACAGATGCTAAAATGCAGAGAACCGAAAACTAATACTAAAATAATCCACAGCCACAAACTCCCAGCTTTAAAGAGAGCTAAGAACAAGGGCCGGGGCACCCTACAGAATTGTTATCTGTAGCAGTATCAGAAATTCTAATACAGATGTTAGATACATCATGGTCTTTATAGTGTTTGCAACAAAAAGTAAGGAAACCTAGCTCTGCAGCTGTAGCCTCAACTGATAAGCACCTTTGAAGAGGTCAGACTCATACATGAGACATACAAAGACTCCCACCTGTAATCTGTGTAGACAATGTATCTTAAAGAACCCTAAGTCACTGAAAGAACACTAGAAAACAGAATGGCACTGATGAGTAAGACTAAGTTGTTTTCAAACACCTAACCCTAAACAGACAACTATCACCACATCATATACACAAAATCTCAGGCATCTACACAGCTACAAAAATTCTGATTAAGATTACAAATAATTCTAAAAAGTACAATTGACTTAAGTCACGCCGATAACAAATAACTATCCAGAGACTAGTAACTCATTTCAAGTGCATCTATGAGTTCAGATGTAGATTTCTTTTTTAATGTAGTGTATCACTCCTGTATCAACACTAATAAAAATATGAATCCAAACTCTACAACTTTCAAATTTTAAAGCTCTAAATATTAACCTATTTTACACAGATGAGATAAGCCACCTGCAGAGAATTCCAAGCACAGATGAATGTAGCATGCAAAGCACTGAGACATTATGTTACTTTCCCATGTGCTTCAAAACTCAGCCACGTAATTAAAAGCTTGTACAGAACTGACCACCATAAATAACAATTCCCTTTTTTATTCACCTCCATTTAGGAGGTGTCTTAATGATCTATTTAAGGAAAAAAGATTCTATGAGTATTACATTTAGGTATACACATACACGCAGATATATGCTTTGAACACAATCAGCAGATTTTTCAAGTCTCTGGCTTTCAGATATAATGTACTGCCTATCAACACTTCAGAGCATGTTTATAAACTGTTCATCACACACCGTTTTGTTTTCACACTGGTAACCTGGCTGGCATTATAGCAAAATTCAGAATGGCTATTAGAGAGATGATGCTCTCATTCAGCTCTAGACCTGGTTTATTGATTTGAAACATTACTTGTGTAAAGGGGCTGAATTCACACACCAAAAGCCATACTTGGATCACAAACCATAAGCACTACCAGCTTAAGCTCTAATACTTTTTCCCAGCAAGAAGAGTCATAAAAGAGAAAATAACCTGTGAAGGGTGGCATTGAGGACAATGACCTACTCTAGTACAGCAAGAAGAGGAAACATGGAATAAGGAAGCAGAACAAAGCTGCCCACTAATTCTAAAAATGCAAGGAAAAAAATTTTCAAAAAAAAAAAAAAAAGGGGGGGGGTACAGGGAGGCAAGACAAAGAAATGAAGAAAATATATTGGAGAACATGAAAGACCTGAGACACAAGGGCAGCACTCGGAGCAAATATTCCATATAGTCCCTCAATCTGGGGAGTTTATTAGGTATATGTATCTATCTACACCCCACTCATACATTTTCCAGGCGTTCTGAGGTTTTTTTTTTGAAAGCTAAAATTCAAAGTAGAAACATCATTCAAGAGGCTTCCAATAAAATGGTAGAGAACTTCAAAAATGTGTTTAAAAAAACAAAACAAGAACAGAGAAGCCCACTTTTTTATATAAAAAGCTGAGATTTAACATTAACTTATCAAAACTCAGAAGTTATGTAAGTTATATGCTAACCATGTAAGTACCAAACTTCCAGTGTGAAGAAGTCAACATAGAGATACTATCCAAATATTCCAAGTTAAAAACAATTAACACCACATCAAGGTTTCTTAGAGTCAGTTCCTCAATTCTGTAATTCAGGTTCTGTAAGAAGTAATCTGTCATTTGCTGACAAGATGTAGAGTCAGAGTTTTGCTGACCGTGAACAGATGCACAGAGTGTGTGGAGGGGTAGACTAGACATTTTTGGATGGGAAATGGCATTTACTTTTACTTAAAGTCCAGATGAGAATTCATAAACATGCTGGCATTTAAAATACATTTTAACTAAACATTTCCCACCACCACACTTGCACTATGACAAGAAGATTGGAATAGTGTTATAATCAGCATTTCAAAAATAATTTTAATTTTCAAAATCCAGATCTTCAGAGTTAGTTATCCTGTACAACACTGTTTCTAAATAACTGCATTTCTAAAATTCTATCTATATAACAAGGTAGCATTTGCATAAGTTTGAGATGCAGTACACTACTGTTGGCAGTAACTAAGAATAAACATTCTGCGTAGCAAAGATAAAAGACTGGCTGCTACCATCAAAATAGACCATGAAGTTAAGTATGGATGACCTAACGATATTCTGAATTTTCTGAGTCAAGTTTAATATTTCTAAAAGGAAGTTTGTTGAAATAAACATACCAAAATGTGCTGAACCACTGCTACTTTTGCTTTGTATAGAGGTACTGCATATCTGGGTCCCAGGTTGTGCTGTGCCTGTTCGATTTACACCCCTGTATAATTTCTTACAGGAGAGTTCCTCATTGTCACTGTCATGTAGGGATGGTGTCCGAGGCCTAAAGTGTCGCCATCTACATGATTTGATATTGACTAGGATTTGACTGAGGTCTTTTGAGAAAGATTTGTCCGAGGTATTTGTTTCTGAGGTATTGGCAAATTGACTGATTGAAGAGTGTTGTGATGAGGAAAGCATTTCCAAATCCAGCTGATGAAATGTATTATCATAGTCCGAATGCGCTCTGTCTAGTAGCACCCTAAAACAGAAAAACAACGCAGAATTACATAGGAGCAAGAAAATACCAATAAAGTCACCCGTTTGCCATGTGTGCTTAAGGAAGACTTAGGTAAATAAATAGAAGAAACTACACAAAAATGTTCTACAACAAGAAATCCCTGAGATCAGGCACATAAAGTATGACTATATATTCAGTACTTTGCAGGCAGTAGTATGTTGACATTTCTCTTTCCAGGTATATACTACCTTTTACTGTATTAATGGCTGATGTAAACCATTGTGTATGTATTATGACAAAGCAACATAGACACACAATTTCCCCCCCATCAGGCTGGAAGACTTCTGCAGTACAATGAAAAAAATACAATAAAATTACTTATGTAACTAAATGCAATCCAAATGTCCTCTTAAAGTAACTTTAATTTAAGTGCTTTACTGACATTTAAAATGAATATACCTACAATCATCCCATGAATTGCCAGAAGCTATCACACATTACTTTACAAATTCCCTCCAAAATGCCACTAAGAGCCTGCAGTTTCTCATCTGACTCATCAATAGAATAAGACACTAAAAGCATTCAGTTGAATGTCAGATCACTTTTTTTTTTAATTAAGATTTAAAAATGTCTTTTAATACCGATGTCCCAGTCATCACAAAATATTTAAGAAATAGCACTTATACTAAATAGTAAATAAAAAATAGAAAGAGCACTTATACTAGTTTCCAAATCGTTTTCATTAAAGAAACTCAGAAATAAAACACCTTAAGTAACAGTCCTTAATTCTTTAACATTTTGGGCCATGTTTAAAACTTAAAACAGTTGTCACTTTTAAATATTCCTCCCTAAAATTCTCCTCTACAGCAGATGCAAAATCAGAAATGCATTTTCTGAAAACTGACTTTTGCTATCATCAAGTACTCTTATTTGAAGACAACTATGCAAATCATTAAAGTATGAAACACCAATTACAACTAATAACATATGCTTGTTTTCACCTCAGTACCTGGGAGTGCCAGCAATACAAATGTTTAGAAACATTTGAGCAAGCAGTAAGTACTAAGTGGCTTCTACTACGGCATCATCAGCTGAGGAAGTTATCAAACAAGCATATAAAATGCCAACTTTGTGATGTCTTTTCTTCTGAAACTTTTCTCTAGAAGATGTCTTACTGATTTATTAAAAAAAAAAAAACAAAAAAAACAGTTATGTAGTCCTTACCTTCCACCACGGCCGACCCGTCTTCGTGCAAACCCAATACACCTCTGGGGTACAGTGAGAGTGGTTAAGCAGTATCTGTAACGCACATCTCCTAATCTTCCCTCTTTAGGGCTACTCCATGGCCAGTTGCCAGGTTGGTCTAAATGAGGCTTAAAATAATTTTGAAATAATTAAACACATGAATTTATCCTACAACAATGATTTGTCTTATGATACATAAGGAAATTCTACTTACAGCATAGTACTGACAGCCTGCTTTCCTACGGAAGGCAAAAGGACCATCGGGATCATTTTCTTCCTCAGCCTCCGAAGAACCAGACAAAACCTTTAAAATGAGGGTAGTGTTGGTGAGGGAGAGTTTTAGTAAATTCTTGAGTTTTCCTTCAGAATTTTCTGTTTCTGTTAGGAAAATAATAGGAGATATTACCTGGGAGAGAGGTTCTTCATCCGAGCTAGGAAAATCATACTGATTTAAATCTTTAGCATTAAAGACTGGCAGTGCAGCAGGACTCGTCTGTTGAGGAGTAGCAGCAGCAGACGAAGGTAAGACTTTTGGCTTCTTCTCATACTTTCTTTTGGGTCGAATAACATCAGGTTTATCTTGCTGCAAGGAAAGAAAAAAAGTCAGCATATAATGCATATATAAATACACACAAATTAGATTAAAACAGGAGTTTCCCAAAACTCCTGTGTAAGAAAGCTGAAGAGTGAACTCATCTCTCTAACATCTCGACACCAACACAAGCAGACATTTTGTGAATATGTATCACTTCCAGTAATTGGAATGTTTAATAGTTAAGGTGAAATCAAGTACCACTTGCTCAACCACTATCATCGGTAAAACACCAGTGGTCAAGATAAAAATACTACTTTGGCTAAGCAGACCAGAATATATACAATGGTGCCATTGGGCATCATTTTTATTTTCTAACATATACAGGTGTTTATGCAGCATTAGGGAACTACGTATCAAACAATCCTTTAAAAGACAGAAGTTAGACTTCACAAAGATACCACCTAGTATCTCAGAGAATAAAAATTAAACACATTTCCCCATACTATGCAGGTGCAAATGCATTTTCCACGTTTCTAAGAGATTTCTTTCAAGCCCTGAGACACTGCATCAGCCCTGCATCACTAGTTGCTAAGTACACTCCAGCAGAAGCTTTAATTGATTCATGTTATTTTGTTGGATCTGGAACAGTCTTTATACATTGCTCAGGTATAAGAAATATTTTAAAATTCAAGTTGTACTTCAACATTTTAGCCTGCGTGATGGGACTTATTTAACGTGCTAAGTTAGTGGCACTATAGCTATGTTATGTATGGCACAAAGCCAGGAAGAAAAAAAATACTGTTAAACTGTCTAAATCAATACATTATCCAATACTGAAATAGAAAACCAGCATGCTAGGAAAATCAATGGATCAAATTTTAAAAAGAAACACTCCAGATTAAAGTGGCTACATTTTTAGAACAGTGTAAGGCTTTTACCTTTTTAGACCTCATTTTTTGCTGAATATTTAGGTAATAAATACTGCTTTGTTCAAAATATCCTAACGTTATAGACAGTATCAGATAAAAATGCTAATATCAACTAGTGCAAGAATTTGTTACAACTGTATGCATCTCCAGTTGATCTGTACTCCCTTTATTTCTGTCTTGAGGAATTCCAACAGTTCCTAGGCTATCATCATCACTCCAGCACAATAAAATATTTTACTCCTATTGCAGCTTTGCTAGCGTATTTTCCCTATCAGCAGTAGTGCTTTTCCCCCTATCAGAAAGCCACACTTCGCCACCCAGTCAAAAATGTCTTCCACACTGTCATACCCTAAAATGCTGTAGCTTGCACATGTAACAGCATGAACGATTAATTCCATTACTAACATTACTCACTTTGTTAACTTTGAATTCTTTCAGTTCCATAGTTTCTTGATGTTTGAAAGGACTGTTGTTAGTCACAGGAATGATGGGAATAGCATACGTAGGTTTAATTGGCTGCCGCTGTGCCATGACCTCAGACACAATCTCTCCATTGTAGTCACCCAAATTATACCTGAAATCAGAGTGGTTTTTATTTTCTTATTAGAATATTTACAACATACATCTGGTAAAAAAATATGCAACAGTCAAACAAATGAATAATTCGTGCAACCTGGGGTAAGAGGAGGTCCAGGATAACAGCCAGAAGTACAAAAATTACTGTTCCAGAGAAGGGGGAGGAGGGGCTAATAACATGCAAACTTTATTGCAATAACTAGTTCTGACATACACACACAGATAACTATCTGTAAGACATCTCCAAAAGATAATAATGCAAGTGGAAGAAGTGGCAATAAAAACTTGATGGAAAGAACAGGGCAGGTTTCCCCCCCTCACCTGGGGACAGTACCACTTAAAAATACTGTTTAAAACCTGTTATGATAAAGGTGTGAGGTAAAGCACCTTATTCACAAATCCTCTCTTTTTCGCATAACAGAACAGTTTTGTACGAAACAGAACCTTACAATGCATCACATTTCGAATCCTGTGTGAAGTGCTAAGATGAAGCTTAGTTTTACATTATGAAGGGGGCATTAGTCATTCTTCTGTTCAACAGCTTGTTCTTCTTGAAAAAGCTAGTGGATTTCTCCCCTCTCTAGTTCTACTGAAAATGGCCAGTGCTTGAGGAAGTGCACATGATATGAAGAACAGACTGGTATTTAACTCGTTAAACTAACTGAAATTACTTTTAGAGCTTTCAGTCTGACTCAAAGTGTTCAACTTTTCAAACACAGATCCTTAAGCTGGAGAAGTCTTATTCAGGTTCTAAGTATCAATTGCTAAGTAACTCCACATTGCAAATGTTATTCTCAGTTGATTAGGAAAGTGACAGTTGATAGAGCAGAGCATTTGGTCTTCGGCGCAGCTGTCAAACAGGATGTCAAAAGAAATACTAGTTGGAGATGACTCACAGAGCAGCATGTTATGCTGTATGAAATGTCTGTTTGTTTTCAAGAGGGTAGTAGATCAAGCTTTGCTAAAAAGAACAGAGATAATGAAGGAAAGGAAGATAATGCTTGGGAAAGACCTTAAAAATAACAGTGATTTCCTTCATCTGTTCAGTTAAGAAATTTAATGTATTAAATTCCTTTGGAATTTACCTGAAACCATGAGCTCTCTTCCTACATAACATATAGGACATGATACATGTATTTGAATATACACAACAAAACCAGTGTAGATGAAGGTGACTGGTCACTTTTCCATGATGACTGAATCCCTAAATTTTATCCGGTGTGAAATCTGCTATACCGTAACAGTGAAACATCTGAACGCTTATTTTAAAATCTCTCACATTTTATAGAGTATTAATGGCAATATAAAGTAGTTTCCAAAGCTTTCTGCAGCAGATTTTCAAGAAGCGTTACCTCTTTTCGATAATTTCCAGTGTTAAATGCAGCAACTCCCTCTTGCTTTTCTCCCTTCGCTTTATCATTTCCAGGATGGTAACTGCACGACTTAGATCTCGACGCAGCTTAAGCATCTTCTCGTAAGATGCTTCATCATTTTTTCGATTCTGTAGATACACAGTATTTTATGGTTTCCCACATCATTTAAATCACATAATCTGAACTAAAGTTCTAAGTATTTGTGTGTTGAAAAAAAATCAAAAGCTAAAAAAATGAAGAGAAACATATTCAAGTATCAATGAGCTACAGCTTATCACACCACCACCACAAGTAGGTTTAGCAGCAGATTTAGTGAAAAAAATATAAACTTTCCTTCAATAGCTGGCCTACAGTAGTTTATCTTTTTTTCCTTTGCAAATTAAAAGCAAAACAAACCAGTCAGCTTTTATTATTTTACGCTACATAGCGAGACTGTTTCTTTAGATAAACTATTTTCTGAGAGGACAAAGAAGGAAGAGAAATGAGCAGGATGGAAGGATTAATCTACTTACTTTCCGCGTCTGCATCTTTTCTGTTCGTCTTCTAAACGCAACGTAGGGATCGTTTGTGCTAGAGCCATCTCGCTTCTCCTGTTTCACTGCTGGGATAAGAGAGGGCCCTCGACAGTTTTTCCTCTTTTTAATCCAGTACTCGTACACTTCTCTGATCAACTCATCATCTTCCTTCAGCAATAGCTTGGCCTCTTGCAGGCTGACTGGCTAAATGTAAAACCCAGTATGTCATTGTCATATAGTATTACAAAATAGTTTGTATTCTTTTTTTTTTTTTTTTTTTAAATTCAAAGTGATGTTGTACCTGCTGACCACTGCCCTTTTCTAGTCGGTCTATCATCTCTTCGAATTGTAAAGGGGAGATATCCATTCTTTTCTTCAACTTATTCACAAAGATCTCATCTTCTGAATCCAAGTCATAATCCGGCCACTCAGCATCCAAACTAAAAGCTGAATAATACAATGAAAAGTTACAGTTTTACTGCAGAAATGCTTCGTACTCTAGAAACTGCTATTAGAACACACCAGATTCTTCAAAACACAAAACCGAAATTATTGTTTGAACACTGGAGTAATGCTAGTTAGAAGTTATTCTTTGCTTTTTTTTTTTTTTTTTTTTTTTAAAAAAAAATAAAATTACACCATTAAAACCAGGAATAGAAGTTGGTATCTACCTGGCCATGCTTCTATTAACCAATGAAAACTTAATGGTGTCCAAGACATCCAAGTTTTTGACCTCATTGCTTTCAGGAAGAAACCATTAGGTTGGTCAAAGTTTTAAATGTTCTCTTGTTCTACAGCTCTACTTATTGTATTACCAACTTCTCAAATTAAGTCTCTAGCCTAAATGCATTTTAGAGCTACTTCAACAAAACTATGTACAGACTGTATTACAGAGACCTCACATACACTCTCATCCATTATTTTTGTGACCTAAAAGCATAAGGTCAAACTGGTCTACCAGGATGGCCTACCCAATGTAGCATGTAATCTTCAAATACAAATGATGTTCTGCAAAACACAAACTGTTCAATTTTCCACAGTATCCTATGAAAATGCAGCATTCTGCACCTAGAACAATACCTCCCAAATTCTTGTGCCTTTTGTGTTTTAGTCTGTAAGAGATAATAGTTTCTTCAAGTGAGCATTTCACACTGTGAAAAGTATGATTTGATTTTAAAAATTAAATGGATAGAACAGAATGCAACTGAAGACACTCATTTCAGCTGTGCAACCACTAGGTAAGGAAAAGAAGAATGAAAAAGCATACCTTAATATCAGCATGGAAGACTCCTAGCATTAGTGTCCCCATCTGCCTCTTAGAGCATGCTCCTAATTTAGCTTATCATTGAAGCTCAGATGGATACAGAAATCTAACATTTAGCCAACGTTATTTAGGCATAAGATCTGCTTACATAGAGCAGATACTACTTTTAAAATTCTGATAATTGCACTATGCAACAGAATTCGGAAACAGATTGTATTTTTATATTTTTTTCAGAACTTGTTCAAAGTAACACGGTGCTCCCATCAAGCTCACAGAACAGCTGCCATCTTCCAATAAGAACAACATCCTAACACATTTCGAAGTCATGGGTGATATCAAAAGAAAAGCACCTACTTTTAGATGTAGAATAGTTCCATCCAGGCATAGGCAAACAGTACTACAACCACCATTTCTGCTTGACTTTCCAATCCACTCTACAGTCATCCTGGTTAAGCTTCAGTGAACAGGTGGTCTGTATATGTATTATATATTCTCCTCTTCAAGTAGCTTTCTGTTTTTCTTAATAAACTAGATTCCTGCAAGCTGTAACTACTGAGTGCCATAGAGAGCAAAAATGGACCTTTGTGATTGCTAAAATTAGAGTTTTAACAGATAGACACAGACTCAATAATTACAGCTATCTACTTCTTGATCAAGAATTTAATATACCTCTTCAGTAAAAAGTATGCATTCCTTTACATGCTGGACAAAATTAATTCTCAGAAGCTAGTCTTGATGTGAGCTCAACAGACATTTGTAATTTATTGAATGAATGACTGGCAAAACCAAGTTCTTGGCACAGACTACAATAAGTCACTTTACTTACGCTGTATGTGAATCAGCTGCTTTGGCATTTTAAATTCTCCAGGATATATAGATTCATAGTATGCAATATTACTTTCTGCTTCTGGGACTGGTATGACCATATTATCCCTCTTCTCTCCATATACTTGTTGTGCTGAGATAGCCCGTTGGAGATGATGTTCCTATAAACAAACAAAAAGTCAACGTAAACATATGAGAAAGTATTTTCAGAGATTAGACTTTCAAAAGTTGAAGCAGGCCTATTTTTTGCAAATGCCTGCATTCCAAATCCCTGAGATCTCTCTCAGACAAGAAATCAGTATCACACACTTCATTCAAAATACACTCCATAAACTGGTAGTTTGTTTCCAGTAGATGGAGCTCTCCCTCTTACACAAACACAGGGGACTGCAGTTACTAAACTTAGTGAAGTTGCATGTTCTTGGCACACCAAGCCACATAAATCCATCTGTAAATATTTCTGGAGAGACTTCAGATCGATTACACATACAGATTATAACAAGTATCTGCAGACAGATATTCACTTCAGTTTTTTTCTGTATTTGTTATGACAATTTATAGATAGCGATGCCAGAAAACCAGGAGGGAGGCCTACTATCACCTCCTTTTAGGAGAAGCAACTATTTTTATCCAGGTAAGTGGTTCCTGAAGACATTCTTGTTTATTGCAATGCTTTCCATTATCCACCTTTTCTCCCTCCTAATCCAAAGTTTAATATTAAACTATTAAGCTGTGATGAGAATAATTAACCATTAGAAAACCACAATTGCTTTTCAAGCTTAAAACTAAATTACATTCACATTCCTTACTGCAGTCTGAGTAACTGGTCAACAATATTATGAATTCTAATGATTTTCTATTCAAATGCATTCAGTAGTTCCCAGGGCGCTGCTAAGACAACAAGTAGTATCAGCAGAGTTCATATGGAGCTAAAAGCCAACAAAAGCACAAAAAACAACAGATGTGCATGTACATAAATTATTTACCCACAGAATAAAATAATATTTTTTGCCTATTAGCAAAGCAGGTTCTCTAAGTTTCTATGCTCAGGTGTTTCTTCCCAAGCACTCAGGAAGCCAGTGCTGCATCAGTTGTGTCCATGCAGCTCTCAGTGGGATGCTGCAAAGCTGGTTACTGAAATAGTCCACACCAGAACTACAGCAGGTAGAGAGAGTAACTGGTTTCATTTCTGAAGTGAAAACATAATAGTTTTCAACCACATAATCTTATTACACCTTTGTCAGACTTCAGTTTACCCCTCTTCAGTACAATAAAAGCTATTAACATCTTTCATCTAGAATTAGAAGAAAAATTAGAAGAAAATTATAAAAACGGCTTTACTGTAAAATACAGAACCAGAGCACAGCCTCAAACTGAAACCTGCTGAAAGGTACAGTTGTTATAGTTGCTTCAAGAACTGACAAGATTTTAGCTTATCTTTTCTTCAAACAAGCTGCAGAGATTTTTCAGGTTTGTCCTGTTATTTAAATTCATTATGAAAAGAGACATCATACAGTCCCAAGCAAAACTCACTAAATTTATTTTGGTCCTCTAGCATTTGATAAACATAGCCGCATATGTCACACAGGAGACAACACCTAAAATGCTTTCTTCGGGGTGTTTCTTTTTTTCTTAATCACAAGAGACACTCAATAATAGAAAATAAGCAGAAAAGGCAAACTCCCCACTCCCCAGATACTCATGTATTTGGACAGAAATTAACAACAGCAACTTTGCACCTAGCTTCAACAACTCAGCTGGTGGCTCGGCCCATCTCTTCCCTGACAATACATCTAATTACCAATACATATAATTGGTAATTTATTACCAATTTATTACTCTGGTAGCTCTCATATTTAAACATGAAAGCATGTTGAAAAACCACTACAGTTACTGTAGTAGGTTAGTTACTACTAACTTACTACAGCTTCCAGTTTCTGTTCTGCAGTCATTCTCTGCTGTGATTGCACAGCTGATGACTCCCACTCAAAGGCAACGCTTCATTCATCTGAGGCTGGAACCTGGTGTTTAAAAATGCAGTGGTTGCCTCACTTTGCCAGAATGACTTTGTATTCTAAACCCTGACTTCTAATCCTAACAGGCTGGCTGTCCTTGATGTTATGTTGGTTTGTTACGTAGGTGCTGTAGTCCAAGACATTCCTGAAAATACCAACAAGTGTTTAAAGACAGACCTCGTCAGAAATTCCAGAAATCCTTTGACTTGAGCCATCCTTTTCCAAGTAGAGCTATCCAGCCAGATACACCTCCTCTATACAGCAGCTATCTGCCGCGTTAGGCAACCAACAGCACCTTGTAGTATCAAAGAACATTTTAAAAGTCAAGTGCAACCATCCACTAGGTCCCCTGGTCCTGCTGCAGAAGGAAGTTAGACTGGCTTAACCAGGTTTTGCCTTGGAAAAACTCTTATTATTGTTCACAAAGAGACCATCTTCCCAAGTGATCCGTGGGGCCAAATACTCATTATCCATATTCCTCCAGGAAGTGCAGTTAAGCTGCTGGTCTGAAACCCTCCAGGGCCTGCCTTTACAGCAGTTTTTAAAGCAGCGCGGTTGAAGTGCCTTTTCCTTTCTCCTCTGGAACATCGTCTGTCCCTCAGAAGTTCTCAGATAGATGTGAAGTTATTTCAAACTGTTTCTTTGAGTTCCTGGCGTGATTTTTAGATGGCTTAGTCACGCTCAAAGGCTGTAGCTGTCATGTTAGAAGGAAGCTCATGCACCAGCTAGCTGCCACCACAAGGTGCAGCGCAGTGCCCCTTGCTGCTGTTCCCTGATTTATCACTGCCTCGCCAGACTGATCCTAGGACAATTCAGGGTATGAGACAGATAGAAAACCTGCTCTCGCCTGTTATTCCCCTGAGAGCAATTAGCGTTCTGATAAATTAGCTTCCTTAACTGCCAGGGGCTGGGAGAGAGGAAGAAGAGAGAAAGATGATCCCCTTTGGCTGCAGCTAGCCAGAGTAGCTTCGCTGCATCATTAAAAGTCATCCTTTTTATAAAAATGAATACTGTGGGGAAAAAAAAAAAAAGACTCATGAAAAGCTCTGTCACAAATATTTTTCACCATCTTAGCATCAAGTATAATCAAGAGGTCCTCCTCTTACTACAAATACTTACAGAATATTCTCTTCTTATCCTGCATACTTCGCATAAGCAGCTGTGGATGCCCCATCCCTGGAGGTGGTCAAGGCCAGGCTGGATGGGGCTGTGTGAACAACCTGGTCTGGTGGGAGGTGTCCCTGCCCATGAGGGGGTGTGTGTCTGTATGCAACTTTAAGGTCCCTCAAAGTGTGTCTTTAAGGTCCCTTCCAACCCAAACCATTCTATGATTCTAGCTATTACTTGCTCATATATTATTTGTTCCAACTCACAAGTTTCCATGCAACTGGATTTTTGAGCTAAGTTATCCTTCCTATTGGAACTACACTGGAACAGCCTGAAGTTGTCTTACTACCACTCAGAACTGCTGAAAGACAGAGGAGATAGCACTTTCTTCCCTCTCTCTCAACTTGCGTCCCTTGGGTCTTTCATACTTACCCTGTTTAACAACAGCTAGTTATGGAAATGTATTCTTTGCTTCTATTATTTTTCCTTTACAGAGAACTATAACCATGAATGCAGTTTATTCTCTGAAGCTGCCTTTCACTTTCACACAAACTATGCTCAGCCATTAGGCACGTATCCAGAAAAGCTTTCCTCTTAGTTGTTCTCCCTGCCTGATATAAAGGCTATTGGTAATACAACCTTGGGAGCTGTCACGCTGTGATGCTAATTTGATCCACGACTTTCAGAACAACGGCCCTGTTCCTGAAATTTCATTCCCCCTACCTTGTGCAGCACTGATGCTCCTCCAAATTTGTGTTTAAGCCTAGTCAAAGAGTTCATCCCAAAGTAAAAATTCTGCTTGCTTACCCTCCCTCCCCCCAGTTAATTTTCCATCAGGTTAGTTTCCTACGCTGGCTCGTCATGAGCTCAGACAATCTCAGAGTGAAAGGGCTGCAGTCAAAGCACTCAGCCCATAGAGGGCTGAGGCAGCAAGCAGCTTCATTACTTTTTGCAACACCCAGCCATTAACATGAAACTACACCTTATTCCTCTATATTCCTATGCAGAAAGGTATCTGGGCAGCTAAAATTCCAATACTAATCCTTGTATTGCAGATTACTCTGCTAGCTGTTTAAACAAACAAAAGCTCAACAACTACTTTCATCCCTTTTTCTCTCCTTTCCTCCAGTTTTCCTCTAAATTGAGGGTCTACAGGAAAAGCCCACTGAAACAGCAACCCTTCTAACTACCCAGAATGGAGCAAGGTGTGATGTATTTCCTAAGCAAAACTACACAAACACAACTCTTTATTCTGCAGTCTTCCTTTCTATTAATTCTTAAAATACAAAGTCTGTCACTGGCATCCACTTTTATTGTATCACTATGGCCAAGTGGATTCCAAAAGATCAGAGGGAAAATATGATCTAAAGGAAGAAGGTATTAACAAGGGCACCGGGGAAAGCAGGATTACAGCAGAGCAGCAATCACTGCAGCCTCAAGGAACAACCATGAGCTAAGGAACTGCAACTTTTGTTCAGCGTTGATTTGAGGAGCAACAAGACCTCTCTCAAGTGATAATGCAGGAATTCAAGTGTAACTCTTCAAGTTCAGTACCTGCTCAAGTTGCATTTCTAGCACACTACATAAAAGCCATACGTGCCCTATATACACTGTGCACATAGCTTTGTATATTATAATTAAAATGCCACAGACGGCATACTGTAATTCTGGCTCAGCCTGACTACAAGTAATCACGTAGTAACTGCAGGCAAGCAGTATTTGCTTCCTTTCTCATTTTGGTAATACTTGGTGAGGTTTTGGCAACGAGACTGCTTGCTGGATTCTAAGTTAGAGTTTCTCAAAACCCGCACTGACAGAGCACAAAGATTACTTTGACAAAATACTTACTCTGCAACACACCCTGTAGACAGACGGTGTTCAAAGTAAGGTAACCACAACACAAGGCATTTGGGATGATCAAATAAAAAGCCTAAGTGACATAATCATGTCACTAGCAGTTGAACAAACCTGACAGGACGTGCAGTATTGTTATGTTACCGCAGTAGCAAAGACTGCATCTTATTAAAAATGAAAGGAACAATCCACTGTTTTGTAATTTGATTGCATTTTTTTCCAAATACTTCACTCCAGAGCTCTTAAAAGTAGTAATAACTCACAGCACCGTTATTTACAGGAATTACCAAACCAGCCAACTCTCCAGCCCACTGCGCAGAGCAGAGCAGTTCCCCCTGAGTATTCAGGTCTCCTGTTCCCAGAGCCTACACGAGGCCAGGGAGCGGCTCTCTGCTGAGGAGAAGCAAAGGGCTGGGGGTAGTTGTGCGAGCCATGCTCTGCTAGACGAAGGAGTTTTAGAAAACCTTTACTCTTGTACAAAGGGCTCAGCAGCGAGTTCAAGTCTGCACAGGTCATGTAGACGACGCTGCATCCAAAATATAAAAAGCACATCTGAGGACTCTACAGCTGACTCTCTCACTACTGCAAGCCATGGCAAAGGCCCACTCCCAACTCCCAAACCTCCATGGACCTGCTTATTTACATCAGAATGCCTTGTGAGGATCCTTTGAATCCAACTTTGCTGTCTCACAGCTTACACTGCAATGCCTGATGCACAAGACCTACAAAGGACACCAGTTTCAACAGGCAGCTGTCAGGAACCATGAAGTTCACGAGAGTTATACTGAAACAGACATAGCTGAGACCAAACTGAAGGCATACAAGTATATAAGCTCCCAGACCTGCTGTTTTTAATGCACTTTTTTTAACCTAGCAATTTGCAGTCCAAATCTCTTTTTAAAAAAAGCAAAATCACATTTCATCTTAAACACAAACCCATTAAAATTAGGACAAAAAACACATTATGATTTAGATGAAAAATGAAAACATTAGGAACCAGAAAATCAGAAGCTGTAGAGTTCATTAGAGAACTCGACAGTTCCTCGAGCACAAGTCTTACGAGGAACGGCTGATGAGGAACCCAGAGAAAAGGAGGCTCAGGGGAGACCTCGTCACTCTCTCCAGCCACCTCAAAGGAGGTGGTAGCGGGCTGGCAGTCTGTCTCTCCTCCCAAGCAATGAGTGATAGTGCAAGAGGCAAGGGCTTTAAGTTGTGCCAGGGAAGGTTCAGGTTGGATATTAAGAGTAAGTTCATCACTGAAAGGGCTGTGAAGCATTGGAACAGGCTGCCCAGGGAAGTGGGTGAGTCACCATCCCTAGAGGGATTTACAAGATGTGTAGGTGTGCTTAGGGACATGGTTTAGTGGTAGACTTGGCAATGCCAGGTTAGCGGTTGGACCTGATGATCTCAGAGGTCTTTTCCAACCTAAGTGATTCTATGATTATGTCATCTGAGAGCTGATGAACTGGTGCAGGAGCAGCCTGACTCCAGGCTACAAAGCAAAGACTCCTGGCTGCCAAGTTCACAGGGACAACGCTATCCCTACACCTAGGGTTACCTCATGTCATCAGCACCAAGGCTTCCTGGTGTTAGGGCAGTGTAGAACAGCACAGCTCAGCTGCCACAAGACCCAGTCGAGACTGTTCCAGTTTGTCCTGTAACACAGGGATGGGACTCCCAGAGCACTTCTGTGACCTCCTTCACACAGGTCATGCCCTGCTCTCCCCTTTCCTTGGCTCAGCTCAGCAAGTTACGGGGTACACGTGCTGTCTCTCAGCCACATGAGGATCTCAGTAACCTGCATGGTCAGGGAAGACGGTCTCTTTTGGAAGAATGATCTTCAAACTACTCTGAAGAAAATTCCTCTCCAGATTCAATCCAACAATCTATTCACAAAGGAGACAGAAGGGAGTAAAACAACCAAACTCACTCCCTTAACCTGATACCAGCTCTTAGTTTTTCTGCAACCTACTAAACAGACATTAATTTATATCCAAGATTAGAAGGAGCAGGGAGTGATCTGAGATAACTGCAAGCAAAAAAAAAAAAAAAAAGTCAGAAACTGTTTGGCCTCATACCACCTGCTAGTACCTTACATTACCTGGCCCTCCCTCGGGCCAGCCCAAGCACTGCAATGTGTTTCTGTGGGACTCAGGGGGTAGCTATCTGCCACTGCACCATCTGCCTACCCACGGACTGACAAGCACCAGCAATGCTGCAAGCAAAGGTACAGAGTACACAGCCAGAATATAATAGCCAACTTGGATCAGCATAAACTGGTCAGAGACACACCAAGCTTCCTTTGCATTTTTCTAATCTTTATGACAAGTGGCATGGTGGCTTCTCATATGACTGAGAGCAAAAAAACGCTTCGGTCTTCATAAAAAAGAGCCTTCACAGCTTATTACAGAAACAATACCACACACTTTCCCCTTTATCACCTCACACGCATATCCAAACACACGTTAAAACATGCAAAACAGGAATGACATTCTGAGAAGTTTGTTACAGCATCTGCTTCCAAGTAACTGCTGTCACAGACCTCCAAACATACTCTCATCAGCTCCTGGTTACACTGACCTGGGGACTCACAGACAGAAAACTGCAGCTCTTGAACACCTTTACTAGTGGCAATGCAGTGGGTATCTGGGCAAGCAGGTAAGGAGCTTCTACCCTCCTGACCCCACGTATGTGAATAATGTAAAACATGTTGGCAATAGTTTGAATTTGGCTACAACAAGTGCACATGATCAAAACAGGACAAGGGCTGTGGGTCACCAGAGCAGCATTATGCAGTTCCTTGCTCTCCCTCCCTCTGATGGGTCCTGAAGGAGACAGCAGATTTATAAAAAGCAAAGTCTGGCCCACAAACAAGTGTGAGCCACCCTTCTGTTACGGGTACTTGTATATGTAGACATAGTGTAAACAGCTCCTCACATCAATATAAGCTGCCCAGAGATGCGCCCAAACCACACGGCTCTAAGACCTTCCCTCAGGCAACCGGGATCTGTCACTGCCCTGAATCATTCCATGCAGTAGAGAAATCTGTTTGCTTCTAATTGTGGCACAGCCTAGAGCTGTCCCTTCATATTCTAGACATGGTGAAGGACCATGGAGATCACTTCTGTTAATCAGCTGATGTCGGTCTCATGAGTAGTCAATTAAGAAGGATTCCACTGTAATTACTAAAATAATTAGATCTCTGCTACAAATCCCAATTTAAAACAGCTGTCTAGGAGCAGCAGTTGCTCAGTGAAAATGTAATCTAATTGTACTTTAAAAAACACACATTTCTGTAATTAACAGACTATCAAGAAACCTTGCTGATTATTATTCGTTTTATCTGGAGCACTGGTTAAAAACAAGGTCAGCCACACAGTGTTGAGCATCGTAGCCTACTGCCTTCCCAATGCTCAGATCAGTTACTTCTAGGAGTAAATGAGGAGTCTGCCCTTTTCTTGGAAAAAAAAATATTTCCATATTTTTAAACTTCCAGTAGGGAATTGCTCACACATTCTGGGAAATTTTCATTTGTTATGTTTGTTTGATGAATGGTGTTATGAGGGGGGAGGATATGGGGCATCTGATCCACAAGCCCAACAACGTTATTATTGGAGATCATAACCATGCTTGAAGAAACAATGATTTGCTGTTCTGTTACCAGAAGACTGAATAAAGATTACTTCCATATTCCAAATTACTGTGGAAAAACAGACAAAAGAAACAAGTGAAATTGTCTCAAAGCAAACTACAGAGGATATAACATTCATGACACAGGAACTGGGAGCCTCTGGTATTTATGCACTGATTCCACTACATAGCTCACCAACTGAATCTACACCTCAGTACTCCCAGGTACAGATCCTCTTCAGACTCCCTATAAAAAACTGGAGCAGCGTGGCAGCTTGTCTAATCACAACTGTACTAAGACCATTCAGAACCACAAGGCTTGGCGTTGCTTTGAAGGGTTTTGTTTAGAAATTACTAACAGATCAGAAGAAGCTATCCCATTTCCTTAGGGTTGGTAAGAACCGTAAGAACTCCCCACCTTTTCCTTTGCTATCATGCAACTCCTCAGCCTATTCAGCCCAGAAACCTATGGAGAAGGAAGTGAGTTATTCTTAGGTGAGCTGTTTTCTGCTTGTGCCTGAGCTAAATGGGTTCACTGAGAGGTAATGCAAAAACCACAGCCAGCTCTAAGGAAAAGGTGGAACTGCTTCTATTCAACAGCAGCACAGTTCAGCCAGCTCAGCCCATCTCTCCGACTTCACCACACAACCGCATTTCACACAGTTCCAGAATTCACTGAAAGCCTGCCAAAGCCCACTTCCTTAACACGGCCGGCTGGTCCAGCTGCACAGCTGTCACTGGGGAGACTGTGATGCAAAGCCACCTAAGTGATCTGTGTTAAACAGAACCCTACATAAAGGATCCTGAAGGACACACGAAGATGCTTTTAGTGCATGTTACTTCAGTAGTCCAGGGCATGACCTCCACTGCTCAAAGCAAGCTATATAAGAAAACAAAATATTTGATGCAGTTTACTAAGTCATAGCTTCCAGGATACACACTCTACGTGGGAATGGAGAAAAAAAAAACCAACACCTTAAAATCCAGCCTTTTATCATCAGATTCCAGCTATAAAGCCATTTCAGAGAGCCTGAATAAACTTTAATGGGAAAATATTTCCCCCTTAGTATGAAATGGAAGTAGAAGTTCAAGATCTTTTCATTAGCTGACCCATAAGAAAACTGTATCAAGTTCCCAAACTAAATTAAATAGAAATGCAGCAATCTTGTTGCTTGCTTGAACGTTACTGCATGTCAGCAATCCCACCTAACAACTAAATTTTGTATGGCAAAAAGCACTACACTTGTGTTCCAGCATTTTTGTTTTAGGGACATCACATTAGCGTTAACTAGAGTGAGCACTGCTAAAAAAAGTGTCATTTGAATAACAAAGAACACGGCAGACCACCTTCACAAGAAACAAGTTTCTATTGTTTCACTGCTCTGAGTATTAGCATGCACAGGCACACACGGCTGCGCTCCATTCAGACAGGGTGCTGCAACTGCTCCAACTGTATGGCAGAGAAGAGTAATGTACACAGCACTTGCAGATTTACAACCTGCCCCGAACTTCACCATTTAGACAGATAACAGGACTCAAAAAGATGACAACTAAGTTGGGTGAACTCTTATATTTCTCTCAGGAGTTTTCTACATCAGCCACGGAGTGACGTATCAACTACTTCTTCCACAAAGATGTTCCTGAGACCAAGTCTTCCAGTGTTCCTCATTAAGCCAACCCTTTTTCCTCTGCCTTTAAAGCATACCTCAAACCTGACCCATTCATCAACTTGACAGCAATACAGTAACAAGACAGGAAAGGCACTAAAAAAACACCAGGCAAGGGAATAAATCCATAACGTGTAGTTCAAGGACTGCCTATATCTTTCCATGATTAGTTCACAGAAGATTTAAAAACCATTCCCTTCTGCAATCCAAACCGCACAAACTGCACGGATCGGCAGCTTCCCAGATCTACATCTGCTTAAAGATTTAGACTTTTTTTTTTCCAGAGTAAGAACAGAATTTGTTTTCTTTTGTTAAATATCCTTAAAAACAAACCCTGAAAACGATAGCCAGGACTACCATGTAAAACTTAACACTCCTCCGAGCTTGAAGGTCAGCTCCCTAAACATCCAGTTGTGCTGCGATAGTCAAGGAGCTGTAAAAATACACAATCTTTGGTTGTCTGGGTTAGTCAAAACCATAGGCCCAACTAGTAACCAAATTATTTAAAGAATGCAGTAACAGTTGTGGTAATGAACCACAAGACAAGACTGCACTTCACCAGACAGCCACTTTGCCTAATACATGGTCTCAAAAAGGAGCCCATGGGCATCCCATGAAGGCTAAGAACAGGGTAAAAACCAGCCATGCTTTCACAGCCATACATTCCCTGAGCCACATGGTATCAGAAGCTAGGAGCTCAAGCTACATTTATTTTAGTCTTTATGTTTGGTATTGAAACGTTTCTTCCATGAACTTTCAGTAGTGTGCACTGCCCAACTCTGGAGTTAAAGAGGTTTGACATATACCCAACAGGTATGCAACCTCACTTCTGGTTGGGAGAAAATGAACAAGAGAAACAAAAACTAAACATAAACAAATAAAAATAAAAATGGTGACTGAACCATGGGGTTTACGCAAGGATCGTTAACACACCACTACAACAGCTGTACCTTCCCCAAGACTGCCTCATGTCTACAGCATTCTTGTCAGGTCTAACTACCTCTTCTGTAAAGTACAGTTTCATTACCTCAAGAAGTCATTTACGTTTAAGTAGTAACAGAATTTGATTGATATTTATACTGAATATTTTACAGTATTCAAGTCACGAGGGGACAGCAAAACATCAAAATCATCATCAAGAAAACTGAGCATCAACATTTGCATGAATTTGTTCAATAGTTAAGGCTCAGCATCTCATGTCAGACAATGAAGCAAAAAGCAGCTTGCTTTATCAATGTAAGAAGACTAAGCACCTTTTTTAGGAATGGTCAGACACATTCCATATAAAAAGCTCATATTGGACAGTCCAGTTAAAAAAAAAAAAAAATCAAACCGAAGAAGCTTCCAGACCATCTCCTTGAACTATCAAGCTTATTTTTAATTTTGAAAACAAACAAATAAACAAACCTGTAGCACTACCCATTTCGGTCCTACAAGGAAGAAAACAAGTTCAGAGGAAAAAGAAAATACAAGGCAAATCATACTAATGGCTAAAACCCAGCCAATTACACAAGCACATTTTTGTAGATTCCAGAGCATTTACTTTTTAAGTACTTTCTTCCTCTGTTTAAGAACTCACACAATGGTGGAAAGAAGCTATTCTGTAGCGATGAGCAGAAACACAGGTTGCAAAATACACAGACTGCCAGAGAGTATGCCTAACCATAACCCTTCAGCAACTGTCACGGTGTCAGTGGTATCAAAGCTCCCATCTCACATTCCTTCGAATCATAACTTTTGTTACAAGAAAAGAAAGCGCCGCACAGCGTGTAACGGTTAGTAAGAGAAGTAGGGCTTTCATGTACCAAGACAGCAAAACTATCAAGACAGTTGCTAAGGTATCTGGGAAAACCAAAGTGAGCCTGGTAAAAAGTAAAAATGCTAGAAGAGATGCTCAAAATTGCACTGCATAAGACAGGTAGTGAAGAAGAAACTATCCTAGCAGTTAGTATACAACTGCCCTCATCAGCTAAATTTTGTCATGAGACTCTGAAAATGCAAGTAGAATTTATCAGTACTTTTCTACTAAACTCTATTAATGTCTGTATTCACAGCACCCAGTAGATCAGAATTTCAGATCTGATGTCACAGAAGTGGAAGGAAGAGTGCTTCTTCGCTAGTGACAATGACAGGCGCAATGCTGAATAACTTAAAATAGACTTTCCAAAGATTACACCACTGTGATGAGCTTATCTGTGTACTTCCTGCTGCAGTGTCAGTCTTCAGTTCGCAAATCTACAGATTTAGACACTTTCTTGGCTTGGAACGAACAGAGCTACATTTGAGTGCTCCAAGATGCTGCCTACAGCAGAAACCTGGATTAGGCAGAAAGGCTCAGACAAAATACAAACTTACATGGTTCCTGACCAGTAAAATTTTTTTTTTTTTTTTTCGAAAGACAGTGCAAAATGACATGCAGTGTGAGTCAGATGCCAAAACATTATTCTTTATAGGTCAGCTATTCTTAGTGTCTTGTAATCTCCAAGTTTATTTAGATTGTCTTTAAAAACACAGGACAGACTAGCATTCCAAATTCATGACCTTTTACGTGCAGTTATGATCAAACTTGTTTAGAAGTCTGATATAAACACTGAGCAAGTGAGACAGGTTTGAGGCTGTAAAGTCATATAGAGGTGGGGAGGGAGGAGGGAAGAATGGAGGCTGAATAGTGAAGGTTTACAGTAAGGACAAGCACTTCCCTAATGCTCATAAGCTCGATGCATTATAACTGTCGTGGTTTTTCTTTCTGTGTACACAGTGAGACTTAAGTGTCTGACTGGGACAATATATGATCACTGAACGGGATTTAAAAGATGAAAGCATCCGTAAATTCAGGCCATGAATTTCCAACCAGAAAGATTTTTGCTGCCTTTTTCAATTGTAAAGTATTATTTTAAGTTGATCTGAATGCTGGTAAGACCAAGTGTTAGGATCTTCAAGACAAAGGTCTGTACCCACAGCACACATTCAGTGCATGTGATCTCTCAAGGAACAGATAGATGTTACCTCCACCTACCAACAGAGACAGAGCAGTCGAACCTCCTAATGCCACTCATCATTCCCCCAGAACAAACCATATCACACGTGTGGAACACAACACTAAGCTACCTGTTTCTCCATCAAATGTGCAGCTGTAGACTGTTATGCTTCTTGATGGGTAACTAACTCCTGGTGCCCAGGGAATAAAGTTAGTGGTATGAATAACCATGCTTATATATATATATATATATATATATATTATATTTTAAAGTGTTATAGGTATTTTAGAAACTTTGTGTCATTCCCAAATACTAAGTCGAAGAATACAGTCCACGTATCAGCAGAGAAACCCCTTTATGAAACCTAAGATGCTATTACACTAGCCATCCTTTCTCTCCCTTTTACCAACCAGCACCACGTAAACTATCAGAGGTTTACACATCAGATTTTGTGTTCTGCATCAATTCATCAAGTCCCTTCTGTGCACAGAGTATTTTAGCTCTATCACCATTCACATGTGCTAAATAATCTCTTATAAATATACTATCTGTCTTGAAAACCATCAACTTGACACTGTGTACATTTTTAGACAATAAAAATAGGGGCTGCCATTAAATTGCCAATTACAGTCTTGGTTTCATACTGCTTGCCACGTTCAATGATCATCCTGTTCAGCTCCCACACTTTTCCCCATACTGAAAATAAAGACCAAATAACAACTGATTGACAGAAAGGGAAGACAGCATTATACCGCAAGGTGAAAAAAACCTAGGCATAAAGGTAAAGTGTGCTGTTAACAAGAAATTTTAACCAAAATGACCAAGTGTTTGCCACAGTTTGGTATCACATAAAAAGTCTCTATGGTATTTAGGACCACGTTTCAGCCCAAATGTCACGGTGGGGAAGCTGTTTCCTTTAGGTTTATCAACAAGATATCACTGATATATGGAAAGAAAAGTCTTTGAGACCAATGCTTCAGAACACTATAAAAAACACCTAGAAGGCATTTCAATCCATTTTCATTTGCATGCCTGGGTATTTCTGACAGAACACTGGTTCCAACACATACTTGAGGTTCTCAAAAAATGGCAGCGTGTGGCCTTTTCCTTAAGTAGATGTTTTATCCCTTTCCATATTGCTAAGTTAAAGGGAGAACCATTAGCTATTCACGAGACAATGTGTACCTGCTTTCTCCATCTACTCAGTATTCCAATAAAGATTTGACCTAGTTAAGTCAGTTGAGGAACAATAAGCCAAACTAAGATGATGTTCTCTCCATCCCTGGAAGTGATATTGCTGCCAAAAGCTGGCTTTAGGCCCTCAAATTCCAACGCCACCTGAGCAGACAGTGCCGTCTGCTAAAGTGGTGCCCTGACTTCCTTCAAATCCTCAGCAACAAGTACCGTCTAGTTTGCTCAGGTAATCTGAATGTGTAATTTACCAAGTGCAAAAGAGCAGAGTGTTGAAAAACTCCAGAGTGTATTTCTCAGTTAGCACGACCATCTGAAGAGAAATGATCCCACAGTCCAAGACATGTAGGCACACTGTCAGTGGTGGGAGAAACCACAAGAACAAGATAAACTTTCATTATAAACACAGAAGTGAACTGTATATACACTCCTGATCCCACTGCAAAACAATCCTGGACAAAGGACCATCTCTAGACCTAGCTTCTATTGCTAGATCTTCCCCTTGATTAACTAAAAACGGGTTTCTTATCCAGAGTTCTCTTGAGCACAGGTCAAGTATGAAGTCAAACCCAGACTGCTGATAAACAGGATGATGATATCCATAAGATGACTAAGCTTGAAAAACATTATTAGCTTTCCCCAGAATATCATAGCAGAGAAATTACAATTTAAATGAAAGCCAAAATAAAATGGCAGATACCTTGCCCCTATTTTTTCAAATAACCGAGTTAAGTCAGCTGCCAGATACAAAAAATAATCAAGTTACCAAATCGCACCCATGGGCCTTTACCTGCCGAAGTTATTCAATAATGAAAAAGCTGAGGGCTCATTTTTTACACGTTTGTTTTCTACACGCTTGTAATGAGCACTTCAGAGCTGTTTTTTCCTCAGAAGCTTCTCCAAACTTTCTAATAAGGGCCAAGGATCTCTATTCTAGGACCTATTTCTATAGCCCAAACTTTGAATACCTAAAAGCTGATTAAAGCTCCCAAACAAAGACAAAATTTAACTACCATATGCCAGCTCAATGTCTTTGTGCAATGAGAAGAGAGATGCCATGGAAAACCAGGACAGACATAAGGGTTAATGCTGAACTGTCAACAACTTCCACCAATAAAACCCTGAAGGTTACCAAAAACTCACCACATTCTTTCCAACCCATCACATACCAACTGTGGATTTAATACTTAGCTACCAGTAAGGACATTTCTGACCATCTTCCCAAGACAAGACTCCTCAGAGACTATTTCATCATCAGAGGACAGCTGACAGAGTAAACACACAGGAGAAAGGTCTGTTACTCACTTCTACACCTCTGGTAAAAGTTTTTTGAATGCGTCACTAATTCCCCCCACACACGCTTTACTCCTCATTGAGCAAGCCTTACATTACTGGAAAAAAAAAAAAAAAAAAGCTGTTTCACTTCAGTTTTGGTACTCAAGTTCTTTCCCTTCACATGCAAACAGCTGAAGTCTTGTCTACTGGCATGAAGTTTGTTGAAGTCTTAACTTGATGAAACGCATTAGCTTCCTGAGACAACTATGAATATTAAGTGGCCTTCATCCTACCGTTCCAACAGTCTTATAGAGCACTTGGCCTCTACCTCACAACTACAGCATCCTTGGCACAAAGCAGAGCCAGTACGCTAATATTAATCATAACTTTCTTCTAACAAAACAGAAGATAAACAGAAAGGGAGAGCAAACAAGGACATGACTTTAAACAACGAACACAAGTAAAAAAAAAAAAAAAAACAAACTGTAAATAAATTGAGAACCAGAAAAGAATGCATGAACTTATCTGTAAGCACCTGCAGGCTTTAAAAGTTTTGCAGAAGTAATCACTGAAAGGAGTCCAGTAACCGTACAAAACACAAGTTCTGCAGTGCTGACGCTCCAGTTGGCTCTTACCTATACCCTTTTTCCTCAACTTGCCAGTAAAACCCCTATGTGGTTTTAAATTCAGACATTTTCTGAGATACCCACACTACCGAACTGCAAATATTATGTTAAATTGCAGTATCTTATAATCTTTTTGCTGTCATTTCCGATTTTCTCTCTAAACTCTTCAGAATCATATCGCACTTTTTAGTATCATAAAGGCAGGCACAACTTGTCCTGCAGACATACCAGTATGGGATATGGTTGGGGAGGGGAATTATGTAGATTTATCATGCAATTGAAAGCAGCACTTCTTAAGAGAAAATGTAAACACACAGGAAACCAGGAATGTGATTGCGTTATCAGTGTTATGAAGAAACTTGAGGAAAACAGAACTATAGAACTTAAAAATGCAAGAGAATTGGCAGTTTCAGATATCAAAATCTGGGGAAGTGTCTGGAAGAAGAGACAACAGGTACTATGTAGACAGACTACTACAGGCGATGAAAATGACACCCACAAATAAACAAACGAATCAAGCTACATCCAGTGTTTCCTACCTACACCCTGAAAATCTTTTTGGGCAAGATCTACTGCAAATCAATAGTTTGTTAAAGTTACTTGCACCCTTCTTTCCCTTCCAAGAAGGGTTCTGCTTCTTTAACCCACCATCAATGCACTTTTGCAACAACACAGTCTTGGCACAAAACTCTCAGGTTTTGAAAAGTCTAGAAGCAGGAGCCTAAACAGAATTTAACTTTCCACACTAACACCTTTCTGACAGCCACGCACTTTGGGCTGTGTATCTAATCAGTGAAGAACCTGAAGCCTAGAGCCCTACAAATCTGAACAGAAAATACTAAGCAGCATAAAGCCTGCACCATGCATACACTTAATCTCAAATCTCTCTCCTTAAGCAAGAGTTTGCTAAGTCTTCCAGGCAGGCTAGAACATCTCTTAACTAATTTCTATTTACAATTAGGAAGGCACAACCTCCGAGCTGTGTACAAAGGTATGAAAGCAAAATGAAGTAGTTATTCACTCAGTAACCATGTTTAGACCAGCCTCATTTTACCATGTCACTCTGGGCCCTCGTAATGGAAGAGTGCGTGATTCTGTACCAAGACGCAGCATTGCTTTGGATGCTAGCAAACAATCCTTTCCAACAACACCCTCCTGAAACCTTCCATTTCAATTCAGAAAAGCATGAATTTCCCAACTTCTGATTAAATATAAAGGAAATGAATCTTCAAGAGTGGTACTTAAACCGTTAAGAGGATAGTTTCCTCTCTCGCTCAAAGTACCTGTGCTTGAAGAGATAGGCAGACCAGTGGGTTCTCAAATGTTTCTTTCACCCTCAATTCATGCAAGTCACCATCATACATTTTTTTTTTTTTAATCTAGAGAGACCCTCCCAGAATTAGTTTAGTCCTAGAACAAACACACAGCTGAGAAATACTCCCTTGGCAAAGAAGAAAGAGCATATAGAGCTCATTAAACAGCAGGAGGATATACATAACACCTGGTATTTCTATTCTGATACATTAGACATTTGATGCGTTCCTGGATATTAAAACTAGCTCTCAGAAATAACAAAGTGAAAAAAGAACAAGTAACATATTACAGATAACTAAGGCCAGTGAATTACAGTACTCTGCTTTAGCAGCACAGACTGCCATGCATGAACACACACTTCTTTAAAAACATTTACTTGAAAAAGTAATGTATTAACTTGCAGGTGTACAAATCTCACTATGAATACTCTGCAAATTGATATTGAAATCAATGCACAAACACTGCTGGGCATGGCCACAGAATTATGGCAACTCTTGAGACAGCGACAAGCAAAGTGGTATACTCAAAGAAAGTGTTAGCACATTTAAGGGCTGGCCACACTGCACATTTTTTTCCCCCTACCTGAAATCAGGTAATAGATTATTTAAGTTTAAGAATAAAATACAAAACTTTGGCTATTAAAATCCAAAAAAAACCCAAAGCCACATCACCCTGCCTGATCCTTAACCATTAGGGTTACTCAATTATTGTCCCTTCCTGATGTTAACTTTACCAGTATTTTACTGCATACAATTAGTAGATGTCCCTTTGCTGAAATCCATTACACCATAGATCAATTCTGAAAAACAATCATGAAGATAACCTTATCCTCCCTCAAGAGACGATCTGAAAATTCCCGGGAGGTAGAATCTTTCTGTACAAGCGTAGCCTTAAAATGACCTGAAATTTACCCTGAAACAAAATCAGCACCTCTCCTTTAACTCCAAAAGCTCCCTACCAGCTCTATTCCTTCTTGTGCCATTAAGAATATGGCTAATAAAGTTACCTTTGTGGATTTTTTTCAGTCCTAATGTAAGTAAATAAGGAGAGATTTTCAATCTCTTCTGATGGTTAACAATCCTCATAAACAAGAGCTCTAAATAAGCCTAGCCTTGTTTTAAGCCTGAACATGAACAACTGGTCTCAGCATAAATTACTCTACTACACAGAAAACCACTCGCTGCTGCTACACAAGCCTCCTCTTTGTGCCAATTACTAGGAAATCAAGAAAAGGTCAGAAATAACTTGAGTGTGCATATGTCAAACTCATTACTCAAAACCGGTTTACACTTTCCTCTTCTAGAAGAGTTCTAGGAGAAGTTAAATGGCTTTTGTATACATAACTTGCAGGGAAATTAAACAAAATAGAAAAAGGATGGCTTTCACTTGCAACACAAGTGAAATGCGGCTTGAAGTTCTTCCAAAGTGTGTTTGCTAATTCATACCCTCCATGGTGTGAATGACATCCTATTTCAAAACAGTTTGTACATCCTACAGAAGCTCCTGACCAGCACAAGACACTGATGATCAAGTAACACTCTTCTTGCTGTTTCCTGTAACCTTAATTACTTTCTACATTGCTCTAAAGCATGGGACATATACCTTCACCATCCTATGTTTAACTGGCAATATATACAGAGCAAACATCACACTATCAACTCACTTTGTGACAGTCCTCTGCTTACAACCTCAAGTTAGCGCCTGACTTCTGTGTGGTGTAACACACTATCCTGAGTCCTAAACTTTCAATCAGGACGCTTAGTCTCCAGGATACCATCAAATCCCATAGCTGTTCTATGTGCTTCCTGTTCCTAACTGAATGTGGTTAATTTTTGCTACATCAAAGAAGGAAAAAAACAAACTTGAGCCTAATGATTCAGTCACAGGACCTGTTATGATCTTACATTCATATAATTCTGATTGCCCCTACAAGAACCCAAAGCACTTAATATCAGCGAATATCACTACACCTCAGCTACACACACTTAATTCACTCATTTTTAAATTCACCATAGCTGTGATGGTGATGTAGGCCTCATCTGCTATGTTCCATACCAGCTTTTGCCCTTGAAAAGGTGGAAAACAGTTGTTTCAGTAACAATATAGTCTGGCTATGCTATCTTCCCAACGTCTCCAGCATGGATTTGGGAGGAGAAAGGCCTGTTTTCTCTGGGTGCACTTCCTGGAGAAGAGCTATAGCAGCTGTGCTCAAGGAAGTTTTGTGGAGAGGATATGATTCTTGAGCCTGGTCAAAGGAGGTAAATGCAAATTAACTCGCTGCTTTGCTAAGTTAGGGATGCCCTATTAGAGAATACATTTTAAATGTTTCAAAGCATCTGAATGAACACTAGATCATCATCATCAGGTTGTATATAACCATTTCAGAAATACTGGATGGTCATGCTAGTATCAGGAAAAATATGATTAAGGATGTTTAATAATGACATTTTATCAAATACACTGCTCTTGAACATCTCTCAAGCTGGGGCAGGGAAGAGAACTACAGCTATGGGTTTAAAAAGATCAAAAGCACACATTAAAATATTTTGACAGATAACAACCACCACGTAACAGAATATAGTTTTTACAGCTGACAATTGCACGTGCAGACTTCATTCTGCTTTCAAGGCAACCTGTTAGTTACATTATAACACATCTGCAAAGGAAAAGGGTAAGAAATGAAGAAGCATTTGTGCAGCTTACAATTTCAGACTCTGGGTGCCTAGTTTTTCTGGATACCTAGCTATTAGTAACTAACCAAAATGGAACTGTAAATCCTGACCCCTAAGAACAGAACTGTACACAGTGCATCATGCCTGGAAGAAATCTAGTAGGACAAGGAAGCTACTACTGCTGAATGAAGAGTGCAGAGATTAACCACTGGCCCTCGAGCTTAGAAGAGGAAGTTAAGAGTAACGTAACGAAGCAACACGACTTCTCACCACTTACAATAATTCACTCTCCCCTGCCTCAACACCAAGGACACTGGGATTTGAAGAATTTTACCTGATGGAAAATTTGCATCTACCATGTACAATCTTTAACATAAACAAGGCTAAATGGAAATATAACATTCAAATCCTTAGTAAAACCACAGTAATATCAGCATTCACATCAGGATAACAAACTTAAAAAAAGCAGGTTAATTCCCATACCCACACTGTATAGGACCATCATTAACTGTTGAAATTTCATTAAGATAGCCATGTTTTCCTATTTACATAATCCATCTTTATGTGTAACATAGTATTTATTTAAAAGTATCTCTGCTCACACATTGCCTTTGTTGTTGCAGTACTTCAACTGAAGATCCTAAGAAGTTCACACGTCTTGATGTGTTAAATACACTTACAAGTGTTGACTTGAGGTGCTTCAAAAAAACACTGCTTTCTTCTTCTTCTTGGGGGGAAGAAGGGGTGGGGAGGTAATATCTTTTTAGAAAGAAAAAACATTAAAAACCTTCTAGAAAATTGAATGTAGCTACAAAGCCTCCAAAAAATCCACCCATCTTAAGTTTCTGTTTTTGATGTAAGGGAACAACCTCCTCAGCCTTTAGGCTCTATCTCCTTTCATTCAGGGAAAAAAAAAAAAAAAAAAAAAAAAAAAGCAGGGTAAACAAAGTCTTCCTCGGTATGCCTGGAAAAGCCACCAAGTTTAGGATGCTTGCAAAGCTACACGCTTCCTTTGCGAAACGTAAGTTAGTGAAGAAGCTAAAAAGATTGACTGATTTTTTCAGTAGTTTATCTCAAGTAACTCGAGAAAAGTTACCTTTGCTATGCTTTTCCAGCTGCCTGCTTTATGTTCCAGTCTGAAATCTGAATTTCCATTTTTTTTTAAAAAAAAGGCAAAAAACACGTCACACATTACTATCTTGAAAGAAACATTACTCCCAAAAGCTAAATGAATCTGCCACCATCTACTTCCTTATTCAGGCCGTTTGTTATGAATTAAAACGAACTTGTTACCTGAATTTGCATTACTATAGTATTAACAGCGACCTCTTCTCTGGCTGTCAAGATCACTGCACTGAGGATGCATTTTGCTCAAAAACAAGGCTGAGATAATGCAGCGGATGTTTAGTGTTGCATAAGAAATGTCCTCACATTTTTGAGGCTTTGGTTGTAATTATTTAACAGATGCATGCGTCTCCTGATTGTTTTCAGTCTCTTAGATTTAGCAACAGCCACTGTGTGTTTACCCTACAAACTCTGGAGCTAACCCAACTGTCAGAACTATCAGCTGATAGCTCCAAGTACCACTGCCTGTGTGCCAGGAGTAAGTAAAAAGCTAAGTCTTCCACCTCCAAACAAAACCACTAACTGAACTTAGGACTAACTAAGCAGAAAGGTACACTTGTTAACAGAATTAACATGACTTTAAGGAAGGTCTGCAGTTGTCATTTGTTTTTAAACAATTACAATATCCCTCTTATCTGTTGCATACTTCAGAATTGACAAGGTTTTTTTGGCCTTCAGAGGACTCTCACAAAACAGCATTGCTCATCTAAAGTTTCAAGTTGCAATAATGAAGATGCACTATTTTCCATATTTATTCTTTGTAGGAACAGGATGGGAGAGAGATAAGATGAAAGGGAAGCAAAATATATTCCTTTTTGTGCATCAAAACACTAATTAGTCATTTAAATATCTTGTGACTTGATGCTTGAATATTAAATCTTTGATTGCATTTTTCCCTAGGGAAAGTTATTTAGTCAAGAGAAGAGCTCTTAACTCCAAATGTGTGTTCATTTGAAATTAGATTTATGCAAAACTCAAGGCAATGCTAGAATTCTATTTATAAAATACGTTATAAATGGCTGTTCACACCAATTGAAGTCACCCCTCCTCTCCCCCCAGATTCCTACGGACACTTTGCCATCTGTCCTTAAATAAATTGATAATGTAAAATATATATTATTTTAAGTATTAGAGAAAAAAACAAGGCTTCTGCTGCTACATAATACGATTTCCAACTTTCCAGAAATCCTTCATGGCATGAACTTTAGGGAAGAGAAGCTAGTAGGGTATTAAAGCTGTAACATCTGCTGTAAACCACCACATTGCTATGTTGTCAGCACCAATACAAAGCTGAGGAGAAAGCTTTTTGGGGTGATACATGAGAAAGAAGGAAAACTAGCAAGTTTGCAGAAACATTAAATGGGAAGAGTTTAAAATCAACTGGTTTATGTAAGAAGCTCCTAAAAGGATTCAAGAAGACACCTGTGTTTACCAATGGCAAACAAATTTCTCTCAGGGGTGTGTCTGTGCACGCACATGTGTTCAGAACAAAGGCATGACCAAACTTTAGCTGTGGAAAGCATTTACTTGCACCTACTCTGGAGTTTAACCCTCAAAGCTTGATCCTACAAACACAAGCATCCCATTAAGCACAGAAACAAAGTCTTATAATTAGCACTGAACAATTTTCCCCTGCTCATGACTACCTCTTCCTTAGCTAGGACACATATCTGTGGGTTTATGGAAGCTATAGAGTTACCCCGTATAATTTTCCATCCCCGGGATTTATAACTGCAAGGCAAACAGTGAAAGCAAAAGTTATCTGACGTTTCTATATAAATAAACACATGCAGATACTTGCTGACTAACAAATATAACAATTTGAAATTCTGCTGCAAGCTGAAACCAAGGGTACTCTCTCATGTCAGAATCTACAGGTATTGCTTCAGAGTACGTCTACTGCTTAAACACGATTACTAAAAGGATACCATGATAAAGTTTTGAACACCACCACTTCAAAAAAACACTTACAAAAGAATACTTCACAATATATATTTCAGTGGATGTTTAAAGTTATGACTTGCACAAACTTGGAAGCGTTATATAAGTTATGCTAGAATGCAGCAGTTACAATAGGAAAACAAACAAAAACAAAAAACATCAAGAGCAGTTACTGAATGGAGATAACATGCAAAGGGCATTAACTGTCCAGAATACATTCAGCCTCCGTGACATTTCATAAAAATTCATGGAATTGGTTAACTTAGCCCAACAGTACCACAGACAGAAGACGACGTTTAAGGAAGGTTTATGCGTTTTAAGTTTTAGAGAAGTAACTCAAAGCTCGCTACTACATCTAGAAATACAAATAGGAACCTGACAGCCTGTCACCTTCGAAGGACAATGGCAGCCTGACAGGAGGCAAAACTGAAAGGGTATGAAGTTGTCACTTTTGTTCTCATCACAATTTCAAAGCCTGTTTACATAACTGCAGTTCCACCGTTCTCTCCCGTTCGCTGCACTTAATACATAAATTGAAAAAATAAATGCATAAATGGAGAAAACAGGGTATACTAAGGAAGTAATTAGAAGACACAAGAACTACCAACGTGACACTCCAGAAACACTTCAGCAAGGGTCTTTAGCTACAGGAATTATTAAACGTCACGGCCGCCTCAGACCGTGGGGACTGAGTGATTACAGGGACCTCGCGCTGGAGAAGCTCTAAGTTTCATACTTGACTGAGACAGCACAACCGAGAGGAAGCGGTGGATTTCTGGCGCCCAGCTCAGAAACGTGTCAGTGTGCTGGGACTGACTCCGGGACGGACTTGTGTGCTTCCACACCCCAACTTCACCCCCAGACTCCCAGACAAACCTACCCCGGCCCCCTCCTTGCTCCCGGCAGCACACAGACGCCGGTCTCGCCCTGCCCGCCCCACGCCGAGCCCATCTCCCCACCACCACGCGTGCTGGGGGGCCACAACACCACGCTCGCCCCCGCTCGCCCCCAACCCCCCGCGCTCTCCCGGCGCCGGCAGCGCGCCCCCGAGCCGTGCGCGCTCCCGCGCCGGCCTCCCCGCGGCCGGCTCGGGGGCGCCCCCCAGCGGGGCAGAGCCGCCACGGCCCCGCCGCCCGCCCGCCTCCCCGCCGCTCGCTGCCGCACAAGGCCCGGCCCGAGCAGCCGGGAGACAAAATGGCGGCCGGGCGCGGGATCACGTGACCCCCTTTGTGCCTAGCGGGGCCCGGCGGAAGGGGCCCGGCGGCCGCCCCGGGGGGGGGGGGGATGGCGGTGGGGAGGGGGGCACCGGGAGGGGGGGGTGCGGTAACGGGCGGCCGGGCTCGGAGCCTTCTCCCCCCCTCCTCACCGGCCTCCCCCCCCTCCCTCCTCCCGGCGGGCGGGGAGAACGGGGAGAAGATGGCGGCCATTTTGTGCTTGCGCAGAGGCGAAGGTGGGGGCCCCGGGTGCGGGGGGGATGGAGGGACCCGGCCGGGGGGGGGGTCTCACGTACCGACTCCTCTTCCTTCTCCATGCCCGTGGGCATCTGCGGCACGGCCCGGTTAATGGAGGCATATTCGGCCAAGTCGGGCAGGTCCTCGCAGCGGAAGACGGGCAGCGGCTTGGACGCGTCCAGCGCCCGGGCCCGGAACGACAGTTTGCTCATGTTAGGCGGCGATGGCGGCTCCGGCTGGGGAGGGGGGGGCGACAGCAAGAGCGCTCCGAGCTGAGAGCCGGACCCCGCCGAGCGCTCTCATGGAGAGACCGGGGCTCCCCCGGCGGGGCGGGGCGCGCTCCGACACGGGGCCCGGCGGCGCCGGCTGGCGCGGCTGGGCTGGGCGCTGGCTCCTCTCCTCCGCCGCTCCGGCTCCGCTCAATACGCCACGGCCAACATGGCGGACATTAAACCTCGACTGGCCGCCTCTTTCAGCCAACCCCAGCGCCACAGCCATTCCCACACTGCATCGCGCAGGGGCGCGGGCACAGCGCCGCCCGGGGGGGAGCGCGCGCAGCGCGGGCACGGAGGAGCGCGGGCACGGCAGCGCGGGAGGGCTCCGGGCCGGGCCGGGCAGAGGCGGTGGGTGTGGGGACAGGGCAACGCGAGGGGTTTCCTCCTCACGGTTCCTTCTCCTGAGCGCTGCTCCACCGGGGAAAGTAACCGTCGCTCGCGCGGGGTGGCGGGGTTCGGTCGCTACCGGACGTCCCCGCACGCACACGCACCTCCCTGAGGTAAAATATCTCCCCCCACACACCCCAGCGGAGCCTCTCTGAGGTAGAACCTCAGGAAAAAGGAAAAGGAGAGCGGGGCTCAGCCACCCCCGACCCTCCCAGCGGCTCGCGGGGCAGCCGCTGCCGAACGTTCCGCTCCCCCCGTTCCCCTCAGGGCGCGGCTCCAACGGCCGCACCGGGGGGATCGCGCCTGAGGCGGCGGCAGCGCCCCGAGCCCGGACCGAGCCCCGCGGCGCCTGAGGGGAGCCCCTGCCGGTCCCACCGGCCCCGCTCCGAGCCTCCCAGCTCCGCCAGCCCGCGCTCGGCTGAGGGAGAGCCGCGAGGAGCTGTCAGCAGCGGCCGCCTGCCGAGCGGCTCCGCGGTTTCTCCGAGTTTTTCAGAAAACTCCGTCCTGCACTTGCTAAGTGCGGGCACGTGAAGCAGTTTAACCCTTGCCTGGGTTTAAGTTATCACTCCGTTACCCTCTCAAGCACGCTCGTTACAGGCAGAGGCTAGAACTAATTGCAACATGTCTCATTAGGTAAGCTAGTTTATGTCTCAATGGCTTGATTAAATTGATGGAACATTCTGCTGTAAGCAAAGGATGGGAAATTAGAGCCTCACTTATCTCAGTAATGTCTCCTCACTCTGCCCCAGGTCGCCCAGAGCAGCCTTACAAATGTCAAAAAGCGTTTCTCCCTGCCCATCCCTACAGCCAGCTCTTTAAGGAACGCAGCAAGTGCTTGAACACGTTAGGGGGTTGCGTTATAACGTAACTCTAGTTCTACAGCTAAATCAAAAAAATCACGATTTTAATTTTAAAATTAAAAGTACCAAAATGTGTTTTGTTTGAATTTCAATATTCCTCCTCGTTTCAAGCAAAATCTTATAGTTTTGTTCTGTTACGTAAGAATCAGTACATGAAACCTATTCCGTTCCTATCACATATTACTCCCAGAAAATAGAAATTTAGGAAAAAGGACATACGTGTAACAAAAGGATTTTTTAAAAGTATTGGTTAATTTTTCAAATATGTTAAGTCTATAATACAAACAAATACTATTTATTTTTAATCTCATCACCTTTTTAATCTATTGGAAATAGGTAATGCAGTGGAATACAGCTCCTAGGAAAAACGTTACTTTTTTAAGGAAGAAAAATACTTTTTTTTTTTTTTTTTTTTTTAAAGTATGCTTGCATGAACTAAGGAGTATCATTGTATTAATTTGTATTTCAGTAATTACATCAGAACCAGATGTGAAAACTGCACATTGCTTTTTATGCTCATTTTAAAACTTAAGCGTTCCCTAGCTAGAAATAGTAATCCTAAAGAAACCCTAAAATAAGTTGCATATAAAGCATCTACAGTTTTCCAGAAATACTGAATATTTTATTTTATCTAACTAGCAGACATAATGCAATGACTATAAATAAATAGCAACACACTATTATAGATTTCCTTTGACCTAAAATGCTAACTGAAAATGAAATACCTGGCAGCTAAGCAAGAAATAAGCCAATTAAATATGACTCTCCAATGAAAAGCAGAGTATAGAAAAACATTCTCAACTATAAAGAAAGAATGCTTAAGTTTAAACTTATCCTTAATTGACCTTTGCATTTCTAACCCCACTACAGGCTTGAGAAAAGTGCAGAACAGGCAGAACGGACAGTAACATTTAGATACAAATAGGACAGAATGCATTAAGACAAATTTTTGGCCTGAAGCTCTTGGATTCATCAGCTTTTATTATTTTACCAATAAAACAGATTTTGTAGCAGAATTTGATTAGTCTTCAAAAAATACCTGAATTAATTTGCTAGCGAGATGAGAAGTGCGATTTGAAGGCAAGGATATTCCAAATCAATGTGACATCAGTACCAACTTCTGTCAAGGCGATAATAAGAAAAATATAGAACTTTTCTGAGGCAGGAGTTTAAATGGACTGATAGATATTTCTATTTTACCTTCCTTTCAGTTAGGATATGTAGGTATATTTTAAGTTTTGCCATTTTTGTAGCATTTACCAAAATGCTTACATTACGTTTGTAGACATCAGTACTTTGCTATGACAGTTGTCAGCTTAAAATTGGGATCCTGTTTTGCATAATGACCGAACGGCTTTGACAGCTCTCAGTAAAAGATCAGTAAGCATAAATTTAGTTCTGGAGAGAAGTGCTATTTTCTTCTTTAGTCCTAAACATAATAATGCATTTATACTAAATTTTAACATACAGAAGATGAACCATTATATGCTATGTTGTCTGGTTTATTAAATGAACAAACAACATGATAGACAAGCATAATCCAGTCCATCTCTACTTTGAAGTTGAGGAAGTGTATGGTATCTGTTCTAAAAAGTGAAATTTGATGAACTGGGAGGTAGCTGAAATGTTAAAAAAAAAAAAAAAAAAAAAAAAAACAACCACCACAGATTTGTATTCCTGGTGTTTTTTGTTTTTGTTTTTACAAACTGATTAAAATAGTTCTTTGGATTATGAAAGAAATGCCTCTAACACTGTTTTTATGATCTTAAAATAGTTAAAACAAGCTTTACTAAACCGAAAGAAGTTTATAGAAGAATTTTAATATATCACCTGTCTGGATGGTAAATATAAGCTGATTTCAATATTCAGTCAAAACTACTGGATTCAGATTAGGCATTAAGGGAGAGGATCCAACAATTTGATCTATGTAGCTACAGACAGGGGTCTCTTGTTAGAGCATTTAACTGAGGTTTATGAAGCCTAATTATTTAACTTGCTATTTTTGTTTCCAAGATCTATGCAGCACTTGACAGGTTTTTACAAATTTCAGTCTTCAGTTTTGTGGTTTAAAATTTCTCAGTCAAAAAAAAGACTTTCAGTAGTTTATTTAAACATGAGTTGTCTTCTGAACAGGTGTCTAATATGGTCTCCTGTTCCAGCAGCAGTCATTGGTTCTAGGCACAAAACAGCTACACACAAAGGGTATATAGCTTAAACTCTGTACGTTGTTTTGGTGCTTTCTGGAATCAAGTAACTCTATATTTTAAGAATATAAAATGCTAGGAGGCAGTTCATTTTTATTTTTTTTAATAAAGATGTATGTTATAAAAAGGCAAGTGTTATATTAAAGAGCTAAAAACTGAAAACAGGTATAGTACAGAGGCTGATACGTATAATATAATGGCTGATAATACATATATGAGTTTTCTGATCTAGTTTTATGGAAAGCATATTTGTTTGAAAAATAGATCTTCACAGCAATAGCCAGTAGTAGCAGTGAACATCTGATGTCATTCCACACTCCAGCCTCACCAAAAGATTACTTCCTTGCCTTCCCCCCCAAAAAACTGAATCCAGAGTCAAGCTAGGATTAGCAATCCCAGTACATTTGACTCTTGTGCATATATGCATCTTCTCTGGCCCTACTTTTCTTGTGCTTACTTAAAACTGTAGCAGATTTTAAGAGTAGAATATGTTAAGGGTAAAACATATTTCTCATTTGTCAACCATTTAAAAAGAGATTTTACAGAAGATGCTACCATGTTTCCATAAACTGAGGAATAGACTGCGTATACTAGATTATATACAAACTTGTTTATCCATAAGTATTTGCCTTTTGTCCCCCCCGTCTCAGCCTATTTTATACCCGGTTTCTACTATTGTAGAGCTCACTCTCTCACCATTTAGTTATATAACAATTTTGATAAGCTGTGTTTGGCCTTTGAGCTTTGTTACAGTTGGCTACTCTGAACTGATAAAAAAGTATCACTGATCTTTTTCCCCCCGCTTTCAATAATCACATATTAAGAAATAGCAACTTAGGAAATTCCCATGCTTTTTTTTTTTTTTTTCCCCCCCACTATTTACTCTTTGGAAAAGTAGAGGTGGTTCTTTTGTTCTATGGTAAGAGATGATGGATTCTGTAAGCATATTCCTGGTTAATGATTCTTCTAATGATTCTTCTGTTCAAATTTGATTCTCAGCTATCTTTTTGTGCTTATGTTTCATATCATTACAGATAGCATTACTCTTTTAAGTCATCATGGTCAACTAACTGGAGTTTGGATTAAAATGAAGTAAGCAAATATGACACTAGAAGTTCTTCATTTTATGAAGTTTCATGCTACAGTAGTAAGTAGACACAATGTTGAAATTACCTTAAATATTTCAACCATAAATGAACTGGTGTCATTCATAGTATATTTCACCTTATCTGCTGACGTCAACTACCTGTTATAAAAGAGATAATGGACCTGTCAAACATGTAAAGTGTTCAGATACCACACTACCATAAGCTAGTATAAAACGCCTGTGATAACTTCTGGCAGTTTCTGAAAGACAATTTAATCTCTCATAGCTCTGGTATCTCAAAGAATGATGTAGAATATTCACTCAGTTATTTTAGGCATTCACAGTTGAGATGCAACAGGTACAAAGCTTGTCTGAAGTTCTTATTGAATCATAACTTGAAGTAGTGACAAAGTGAATCACTGTTCCTCACTTCTTGCCTCTATCAGGAGAAAGTGCTTTGTCATACACGCACACAGTTTTTTGTTGTTGTTTCTGTAGTGAATGGGAAGGTACATGTACTGCATGACCAATTCTTTTATTACTTATTCTTTGTAAGCACCTTTAATTTACACTTTGGAATACAAAACAGAGCAGAGAAGGGTTAATACAACAATTAATCTTCTATTTCTGTACCCACTCAACATATAGAGGGTAGAAACAATCCTTTAGATTTCAAAGGTGCCTAATTTTATATCTCAAAAAAAAAAAAAAAATCAGCCTGATAAAACAGGAAGCTCAGAAGCATTAAACATGAGCATGTGTTTTTTCCACCATAAAACCAATGACAGCTATTCTCATGAATAGTACCTGAAGAGAAATGTCTAGTAAAGCAGTCTAAAAAACTACCTTTCCTTAACATTCAGAACAGAAACACAGAAGTTGGCAACAAAATCTGAAGTTTCAACACTTTGTTGCAATGCCCATACTTAAAACTGGATAAAGGATTACCACCTGATCAATGGGTTTCACATTTTACAACTACATGAAGGAAGTCACAAGACAGCATTACCTAACCTAAAATAAAGTTAACAAAACAAGACAGGCTGAAATGAACAACAGTTCAGTCATTTCACAGGCTCCGAGCACAAGACTGTTTTTATAGTGTGTTGCCTTCCTAAACAACATTGGCTTAAGATACTACAGTCCTGCCCTCTGCTCTGCCAATTTGTTCTCTCCCCTCTTTCATATCAGGTGAATGACTGGCCACGTGGCTACTGCCACCTCAGGGGTCTGGGATCTGTGAGCTGACACCAGATAGGGCACGCCTGGCCAGGTGTGGCAGGAGCATTCTGGGCAGCAGCTTGGCTGGGTTTATTAGCAGAACTTTAAACTAGATTCAGTGGGGAAAGGAGTAGTTTTGAGTGACAGGGAAAAAACAGGGAACACCAACACTTTAGGAAGCAGCAGGGAAATACTTGAGAATTGTCCTTAAGGAAATAGGGAGGGCTCCTCTAAAAAGGTGATGTCGCTGAGAGCCCAGCTGAAGTGCCTCTACACCAATGCATGCAGCTTGGGAAACAAGCAAGAGGAGTTGGAAGCCATGGTGCAATTAGGAAACTATGAGATAATTGCTATCACAGAAACATCGTGGGACAAATCACACAACTGGAACACTGCAGTCAAGGGCTACAAACTTTTCAGAAGAGACAGGCAGGGAAGGAGGGGTGGTGGTGCTGCCCTCTACGTTGAAGAATTAATAGATGGTGAAGTGCTGGCTCTGAGAAAGAGCTACAGACAGGTTGAGAGCCAATAGGTAAAAACCAAGGACCAGACCAAGAAGGGACACCTTGTGGTTGGGGTGTACCACCAGCCACCTGATCAAGGGGAGCCTGTTGACACTTCCTTGCTTCAGCTACAGGAAACATTGCACTCACACACTCTCATCCTGATGGGGGATTTCAACCACGCGGGTGTCTGCTGGAAAAGCTACTCAGCAGGCTGTGAGGAATCCCCAAGACTCCTGGAATAAGCTGAGGATAACTTCCTGGTGCAGGTATTAGACAAACCAACCAGAGAAGTGTTACTGGACCTCGTGCTCACCAATGCAGATGAACTCATTACAAAGGCTAAGACTGGAAGCAGTCTGGGCTGCAGCAACCATGCCATGGTTGAGTTCCTGATCTCAATGAATATCACCCTGACAGAGAGCAAAGTCAGGACCCTGAGCTTCCAAAGAGCAAACTTCTAGCTATTTAAAGACCTAGCGGATGAGGTTCCCTGGGAAACAGTCCTTAGGGCCAGAGGAACCAGAGCTGGCCGATCTTTAAGGACGCTTTTCTTATGGTGTAAGAACTCCCCACCTCCATGTGTAAATAAATCAAGCAGGGAAGGCAGGAAGCCGGTCAAACAGATATAAGAAGGAAGTGCACAGGCAGCAGAAGCAGGGACACGTGGCCTGGGAAGAATACAGGGATGCTGTCCAGATGCGTAGAGATTGGATCAGGAAAGCCAAAGAATAGGTGACACTGAACTTGGCAAGGGCTGCATAGACTAACGAGAAAGGATTCTAGAGGTACACTGGTGAGAAAAGAAAAGCCAAGGAGAGCGTACATCCTCTGATAAATGAGAAGGGAAAACTGGAAACAACAGTTACCTCTAGGCAGGAGCTGGAGGAACAAAGTCCCTCCTACTGTAAGCAAAGAGCAGGTCTGATGAAACTGAACAAGCCTTTGGGGCCTGATGGCATGCGTTCCAGGGTCCTGAGGGAGCTGCCTGATGGAGTTGCCAGGCTTCTCTCCATCACAGTTGAAATGTCCTGGTGGCCTGGCAACGTCCCCAGTGACTAGAGAAAGAGAAACATCACTCCTACGTTTAAAAAGGGTAAAAGGAAGAACCAGGAACTACAGATTGGGCCTCAGCTCTGTGCCTGGGGAGATCACAGAACCTGGAAGCAATGTCAAAGGACACGCAGGACAAGGAGGTGATGTGAGACGGCCTGGTGCCCTGCTATGATGGAGTGACTGCATCAATTGACAAGGGAAGAACAACCAATGTTACCTACATAGACCTCTGTAAGGGCTTTGGCATGGTCCCACATGACATCCTGATCTCCACACTGGAGAGAGATGGATTTGAAGAGTGGGCCATTCAGTGGAGAAGGAATTGGCCTGATGGCTACAGCCATCAAGTTGTAGTCAAAAGCTCTATGTCCAGGTGTAGGCTGGTGACAGCCTCAGGGGCTTGTCTTGGGACCAGTCCTGTTTTAGTACCTTGATCAGTGACACAGACAGTGGGATGGAGGGCACCCTCAGCAAGTTCTCAGGCGACACCAAGCTGAGTGGTGCAGGTGATACCCCAGAAGGAGAGGATGCCATCCAAAGGGACCTGGGCAAGCTTGAGAAGTGGGGCCATGTGAACCTGATGAGGTTCAACAAGTCCAAGTGCAAGGTGCTGCACCTGGATCAGGGCAATCCCAGAAAAAAGGACAGACTGGGAGAAGAACTCATTAAGAGCAGCCCTGCAGAGAAGGAATTGGGGGTTCTGGTGGATGAAAAGCTCAACATGAGCCAGCAGTGTGTGCTTGCAGCCCTGAAGGCCAACTGCGTCCTGGGGTGCATCAACAGAGGGGTGGCCAGCAGGGGAGGGAGGTGGTTGTGCCCCTCTGCTCTGCCCTTTTGAGGTCCCACTTGAAGTCCTGCATCCAAGTGTGGGGCCCTCAGCACAAGGAGGAGGTGGAGTTGTTACAGTGGGTCCAGAGAAGGGCCATGAGGATGAGCAGAGGGCTGGAGCACCTCTCCCGTGAAGAAAGGCTGAGAGAGCTGGGGATGTTCAGCCTGGAGAAAAGACGACTCTGGTGAGACCTCATTGCAGGCTTTCAGTACTTAAAGGGGGCATATAAAAACGCTAGAAAACTTCTTAAATGGGCAGATACCGATAGGACAAAAAGGAATGATTTAAAAATAGAAGATGGGAGATTTAGATTAGATATTAGGAGGAAATTCTTCACTAAGCAGATGGTGAGGCAGGTGGCACAGGTTGCCGAGAGAAGCTGTGGATGTCCCATCCCTAGAGGTGTTCAAGGCCAGGCTGGATGGGGCCTTGGGCAACCTGGTCTGGTGGGAGACATCCTACCCACGGCAGGGGGTTGGAACTGGATGGGTTTTAAAGTCCCTTTCAACCCAAACCACTCTATGTTTCTATGATTCTCTGTACCCACACTGCCCCTTCATATCAGGCCACTTGCTTATGAAGCTGCACTAAACACCAAGTTGGGAATCTGATCAGATACTTCAATAACTCAAAAAAAAAAAAAAAAAAAGCAAAAAACTATATAAATCAGAAGGAAAAACAGTAAGACGACCCGTCCCGTGCTAGACATTGTTCTTCAAGCTACAGCTTAATGCCAATGCCCTCTTCCCTCATCTGATCCAGTTTGTGAAAGCCACACAATTCTGGAATGATAAACCTGTGCAAAAAGGATTTGAAAGTGACCAAACTACATGCAATTTAATACATACTCAGGACAATAAAACTGTCATATGCTGTATATTTGAAAACCTTGACCTATGAGACTAGTGTCTGAGCTAGTCTATACATGAACCCTTTATTATTTTCTTACAGGCTGGTTACAACTGTGTATAGGTGGGATTTTATAGTTTCTATTACATATAGAACAGGCAACCTTTTTCCACCTGAATGGAAGGCGTTAGGGACCATTTTAGCAGAGTAATCCTGCTTGAAGAATGTGTAGGGCCAGTCATACATATGCAAAAGTGAAGCCCAGCATCCTCAGGGAAGCTGTTTAAATGTAATCCTGGAATAATCAATTTACTGCAGGCAGTACTGAAAACCCAAGCTGAACCTGAAAGGTTGTGCCAGTGGGCTACATCCAAAAGAGGAGGTAAAGCCAGCAGCAATCAATTCTTTTTCTGAAAAGAAGCAAAGCTTACAGAGGAGCAGCAAAAGCTATTACCACACTTCTACTTGTACAACTGGAGCTAGGATCTTCAAGACATTGCAGGCACTCTTCCTCCACAGGAGGAGCAAAAAGTCTGCAAGAGGCACTAATGACCTCCTTCTAAAGTAGGATTATTATTTTAAACAATCAACATTTGTTCCAAGGCAGACAGAACGGTAAAATAGGCTCTATCTGCCTAAAACATCTGAAAGCACAAACAGTTTGCAGGGTATGGGTTTTTGTTTGTTTTAATTGTTTTGATTTAGGGTGGTTTTGTTTTTTTTTCCTCCCCCTTCTCCTGGCACTGTCCAAGAGGAATTATCTTCCTTTATATGGCTTGTTATTTAGGAGACGTACGTTTTTGTGTGTGTGTGGAAAGCATGTTATAATGGAAGCAGTGATTGTCAGATACAGCAGTGCTAAAGAAATAAAAATTACTTATGCTGAGACTCTTCTATATTGAAAGAGATATCTTTCCCTTTTTGAGTTCTTTTTAAGTTTTAGTGGATTCAGAATAGTTATCTTGAACTCTAAGTATTATAAGATAAATTGAGTTTCTCCTTTATTCTTCAATACTGTAATATATAATACTCTCTCCAAAATACAAAGCTAGACACACCTTGAATTCACGCTTTAGACATATTTTCCACCAAATATTCCACAAAATAATATTTAAGAATTTAGTAATAAGACAAAGTTGTAAAGTGTAACTCTTTAGTGAAGTTAAAAAAAATAATAATAAAAGGAGTGGAACAAAAAATCCTGAAGTGTCTGACATTATGCTCTGTTCCATAATTTGGAAAATATCTATTCATGAGACGATCACTAGAAAAGAAAATAAATTTGTGATTTTCTAGAATACCAATGCAGTAGTTGATTCATTTTATTATGAACTGGACAGCTTACATGAAATACACAATCCGCATTGTGAATTACCTGATGCTTTACTCACCTAAAAGTTTCTCTCTCTACTGAAACTGTGGTCTAAGCTGAAATTTTTAAAGACTCTTCTATAATTATCCACAATTCTCATCTAAGTTGAACAAGCACTTTCCCCTTCCTTGAGTACTAAGAAGTCCAATGCTGACTATAAAACTTAGTAACCAGACCAGCAGATTAACACATGAGATGTTGACACTGGTCCCTTTTTTTTTTCCTTAGCACTCATCGTAAGCACTTAATTTCAATAGTATAATTGAATTTATAGTATTAATTAAAATATTGTTTTTAAACAACATTAAAATAATACTACTACTTCAGAAGGAGGTGTAAGTCATCAGTGCCTCTTGCAGACTTTTTGCTCCTCCTATGGAGACAGAACACCTGTAATTTATGTTTAATTTTTTTTTTCATTTCAATTCTTCCTATTCCACTAGCAAATGACCGTAAAGCAGTTAATTTTAAAAAGTAACCAAGTTCCAAAATGAAATAGTTTATTATGAATATAAAAAACTGCTCTAGTGACCACCACAATCTCTTGTATTTGGCTGCCCTTATGACATTCACTGAAGCTTACAGAAGGAACTGGACTAGTGGGATCCTAGGCTGAGCTTGTAGAAAAGAGCACTTTCAAGCTCCTTTTCCCTGAAGTCCTTTAAAAAAGGAAAATGAATTTTTAGGACTTTTTGAGAAGCACCTTATTAATGGCACTACCTATGTGGTTCTTAAATTTCGTTAGTCTTCTGGGCATTTACTACACGTTGTTACCACATTATTGAGTTTCTATAGATGTACCCGAACAAAGGGAAGTTTCTGTATTACCCCTCTACTTAAGCAGATACCAATCAGGTGCTGTTATCAGGCAAGAAGAGTCTATGTTTCAGTACAAAAAAGCAACATTATCCAAAACATTTTTGATTCTGAAATACACATCAGTAATAATAGTAAAAATCACTATTCATTCTTTTGTCACACTAATTACTCTGGTAATTAAATACTAGTTAAAAAAAGCCATGGTAACTGAAATTTGAACTTGACACACAGGCTACCCACCCCTTTCTTAGGTATGAACTTCAGAGAACACTGGTTTATAACACACAATTACTGAGTCAAGTGAAGTTCATCACAATTGTGCATTTCCAGTAGAAAAGCAAGAATCTTATCCTTTTCTTGCTGGAAATGCAGAGGATTGGGCTCGCCGAAAATAATAATGAAAAATATTAAGACCACCAAATTAAAAAAAAAAAAAAAGAACACCAAACCCTCCTTCTCTACCTAGCACAACTGCTAATTCATTAATCAAAGAGCTAAGTATAGATTACTTTTATATTCCACATAGGATAAGTTGAAGGGCTAAAAAGGTAGAGCAAATATAGAAATTATGGTTATACTTAGGTTTAATGGTAGGCACAGTAATGAACTCTACCTTTAATCTGTCAACTGACCATTAAGTTAAAAAGAAAAAGCCCCCACACCACTACATATAGCTTAGGCTGCCATGATGTCCACGCACTGACCTGGGATAAAGAGTGTACTGGGGCCAAGCCGTGTTCATTGCCTAACTGGAGAAAGTTTACTGTCATAACTGTTAATTGCATGGCCCTGTGCATGTATTTGCAACTTTCCAGCAAATTCAATCCACAATTTTCAATGATTTTAACTTTAATACCTTAATCTCCTAGGATAGGAGCCCTGTCTTGCAAGTCAGTCTGTTGTTTCAAGTGTTTCACAGGTTCTGGATTGAATGATCAAGTCCTCGCAGACCTTCAGAATTATATCACTGATGTTAAATAAGGCAGAGTAATAGCCAATACCTACTCTATCATGGCACATGCTTTAAATTGCAGTTCCTGGTTCAGAATGAAAGTAGCGTATCTGCTTGCCTCAGGAACTGCAAGGAGATCACTGACGTATCTAGATAGGAATTAGCTGGATTTCAGACTTTTGGGGGGCAGGAAAGTATACTTGCCTCTTGGAACGAAAAGGTATTGCCTAATACACACATTTAGAGGGGAGGGGCAGTGGGGTGGAAGTTAGTGGCAAATACAAGCTTTTTTGTTTGGTTAGTTTTGTTTGTTTTTAAATGTCAGCGGACCTATCTACCCACTTATAGTATGACTAAACTCAAATTCCAGATCAAAGTAATAGGATTGCACTGTTCCTTTCAAACAACAGATGCTTGTGAAATTCTGGGCTGTTACACTTAAATACTAGTGGCTATTGGAGTTTATAGGAGAGCTACTGAAAATATAATAGGAATATAGTAAAGTCATGTAGATGTAACTAAGCATCTAATATAGGCTATACCATCTTTACTTAGGACCAATACATTTCTCGAAAGAAGGAAAAAAAAAAAATGAACACACATCTCATCTTCTGGATTCTGAAAATCTGGAACTGCAAGAGTAACATTTAGAAAATCTGTAAACTAAGGGATGTTTCACGTATAGACACAGGATCCTTAAGTACAAGTTTTTTTTAGTTATTTTTAATGGTTAGTTACCTTGATTAGCTTTCCTTTGTCTCCTCAGTCTTCAATTTGAAGATTTTTACAGTACTTCTAGATTTTTATTATGAGAACACTAATTATTTCAACCTCGGATATGGATTCCTTTACATTACACACTGTATTTTGATTTATACTTCTAAATTAAGCATGAGAGAACACTACAGAGATATTGTTTGTCTTTGGGATACAAACTAATCATTATATTTATATGCAAGCATTTGTATACATGCTTCAGAAGGCTCAAATTAATACTACTCTATTAGTGGAAAACATAATGAACTGCGTTTGAATATACATATCCAGCAGAGGAGGCTAGATCTGAATACAAAACCAACTGACAAGACTGTTTTGTGATATATATGCATATGTGTGTACAAATGATTCTATCAGAGGCATGAAAATGGAAAACTGATAGGGTTAACCTGGAGATACATTGCAAGAGGTCTTTCAACATTTAGAGAATGCATAACACTTGTGGGAGTTTGGCAGTTGTGAACACAGGGTAAGTGTTTCAGTTGAGAAGCATAAATTAAATTGCCCTAAGAAAGAAGAAAGCTGATTATTTTCTCTATGCCTCTAACATATGTGGGCTCAGAAAACCAAAGCTGACTTGATATCGGCTAAGGGGTTGGTTACCCTGTGTAGATTAGAGATCACAGAATGGCTTGGGTTGGAAGAGATCTTAAAGACCATGTGGTTCCACCCCCCCCCTGCCATGGGCAGAGATACCTTCCACTAGACCAGGGCTCAAAGCCCCATCCAGCCTGGCCTTGAACACCCCCAGGGATGGGGCAGCCAAAGCTTCTCTGGGCAACCTTTACCAGTGCCTCACCACCCTCTGAGTGAAGAATTTCCTCCTAATATCCAGAGTAAGTCTACTCCCTTTTAGATACTGAAGTAGTCTTCAAGAATAGACCAGGACACCATATATATTTCAGGTGAAATCCTGAAGTCCAGTGTAAGGGCATCCTGAGAAACACAAGCAAGTGGTAAGTGGTCTTCTCAAATTATTTAGAGTACTAGTTAAGGCTCTCTTCCTTGCTCCAATACAGATACTTGATTCTCTTAAATAATGTCTTCATTTTACTGTTGTCTGGCACTCTCACCTTCCAAGAGGAGACAGACCACCAACATGTGCACAGGCCTCTGTGTTAAAGCCAGCTACTGGTCACAGGTGCCAAGTTTGCAGAACTTCATCTAATTTGTAAGCAACTCAAGAAGGTTGTTAGCACAGAAGTACATAACCTAATTAAAGTAATATTAAAAAAATATCAAAGAACGTAAAAGACGGGATGGAAGACAGTTTCTCACATTAAAGTAGCTCATCTGAAAGTATCCTTGCCTAGAATTTCTAACCTGCTGTGACAGCAGATTTTTAGCTGGGAAATTGATTCAGAGATGACAAAAGAAATTAGAACACATTTTTATAGAATTCTCATTCTTTGAGTGCTTGTAAATGGATATGGGCCAGAATATGTGCATGTGGAGTCAAATATAAACTGTTTTCCCCTCTGTCAAAAAAAAAGAAAAGCTGATTGCATATTCACAATTCAAAGAAAGTGCCACAATCAGTGTCAAATGTCATCAAGGTAGTCTGCCTCGTATGGATACGTTTAAGACCATCAGAAATAACACAATTGCTCTGTATTATAACATTTTGAAATTAAATTTTAACTTTTATTCGAGAAAAAAAACTCCCTGAACCAATACATCAGGCTATAAGATGCTCTGTCTAGGCCTGGCATTACAGAAGATGAAAAGCTGCCAGGTGAAAGGACTCTGAGGAAATTATTTTAGTCATCACATTGCATCAGCAACACCAAGATTCCCAGTAAACAAATACAAGACCTAAGGGATGCCTATACTGCTGAAAGGCCCAGAGTTGACTCACCTATTCTTCATCCGGTTTGAACAAGCCTGAAAAACTCCTCCTTATTTTTGTTAATGAACACTCAAGCTGCACATAACCTCTAGGGCCAGAGAGCTCTTGCTTATATTTAGCAAGTTTCTTAAAGCTCTGAATAGTAGAGGGGATTAAGAACTAACTTTTCATTACCTAAATCACACACATGTCAAGGTGAAAACAAACTGTGTGTGGAATTTATCTCATTAAGTATGTCCATTCACATCTGAGCTAGTCATACTAGGCAGGTGGTGATCTGGTCAGGATAATTAGTAAAGTTTAAACTGTTCTTCACCTCCAAATAGACACAGAATACTTGGGTTATTATTTTTAAGATATGGAATCTTCAACCTGTTTCTTTTCAGCCATTAGGGTTACAGATTTAACAATACCCATCTAAAGTCAGGTAAAGCAAGTTCTACATTAAGCGTTTATGATATGGTGATTCCAATTTACTCAGAAGCATAACTTACTGTTAATCCACTGAAGCATGAGTTAATACTAACACCATCTTACGGGCTTGTTACTTTGACATCTAGCCATATGTTTGTTCCCAGAGAAAAAGCAAAATGGAACCTGACACAAAGAGGACTGCTCTGGGAGGAACAAGTCCTTGGTTCTGTTCACTATTCCTGGGTTTTCCTACATTTTGTTTTCTGTTGTACAGTATTGTATGCCTCTGAGCAACCATCCATTTACCATCTGGGATCTCTATAACAGTATCTCAATTTCCTGCAAAACCAGCAAGGATTAGTACTCACAAAACATTTAGCAGTTCCCTTTTCTCTCTCTGTTGTTTATAGGGGAAATATTTAAGGTAGGTAAAGAGAGTCATTTTTAGCAAATGTATGTAAATTTTAATCACTTCAGTGCCCACTTTAAGGGTCAAATTTTGCAGGGCCAGTGGTAATATGATATACTGGAAACATGACTTAAGAATGTAGAGAAGCCCTGGGGAGCTGAAACCGCTGGTTGTACGTGTCAAAAGCATACAAGTTTGCTTTGTTGTGAACAACAGCAAATCAGAGAAATTGTTTCAAAGCACTGATTTATTTTTCCCCACCCACGTATATTTACTAAATCACTTACAATCCCAGATCGTCTCAAGGATTTGGACCTCTTTATTACAACATGAATTACCTTCTTGAGCCTTTTGATAAAAGAGGAAAACTATGAAGAATGCTAGGTGGAAGGATGCTTTAACTTCTGGATGCTAGGTGGAAGGATGCTTTAACTTCTGGATGCAGTCTCCTCTGACGCATAACATTGAAGAGCCATACAAGTTGCAGTCTGGATGAGGCATGGAAAAATAGAAGTCTGGAGCAAGACAGACATCCTTTGTTCACAGCTGGGAAAAAGGTTATCCTTAAAGAAAGTTTTTTAAAAAGTATTCTTTGCTATGATTTGATGCTGACATGTATGATGTGGAGTACTACAGATAACAAGGAAGGTGAGAAACAAGATCCTATGTCAGATGGGTTTATAAAAGAAAGAGACCTCTTTTATTCCCCTTCCCTAAACCTTGTTGAGTGTTGAATCACAGAATCAACTAATAGTTTAGAAACCTCAAAAGGGAACAGCCAGGTGTCAAAGCCATCAAGGTATGTTACCACATGTAGGAAAAGGGAACAGTGATATATGGAATGAATAAATCGGGAGGTACAGATGTGATTTGAACCAAGTTGCAGTTGATGTTCTCTTATACCACTAGCACACATCTGGGGAGCTGTCTTCACATCATTACTGGCTAACTTTGGAAGCTGGTTAGATCTGCCTGGGGTCTGTAACATACATCTGCACCTCTACAGCCAGGCAGCGTTACCTTCTGTCTCTTACTTGAGTATATAATACTAGTAATATTGGTAGGAGGAATGTCATGAAGACACACAGAACCTATTGATTAATCACAGGTCCAGCTGATCAGTCCAGATGGGTTAATATCTTAAAAAAGATTATTTAATGTACGGTAGGATGCGATACTTCAATTAGTTTTAAGCCAGGAGAGCCAAATATCTTGAAAAGGTGTATGGAGTTTGCACAAAGTTTCTAGGTAAAAGGGAAAGTGTATTAGGAAAAAATCATACTAGTTTTACTATCTGAGAGTTGGAGGGGTATATAGGGAACAAAATTAAGATCCCCTCCAAAACAAACAAAACCAACAAAACCTACAACCTATTGTTTTAGATCCTGATATTCCACAGACAGGCACAGACATTTCAGAAGGAGTGCATCTGGGAAACGTGCAGTCAAGGCAAAGCCACTCCTCAGTAATGTGTCTTCCAGATATTTCTGCAGAAGATGCAGGAAGTAAATTAGTTGTGACTTAGCTTTGAGAGAATAATAAATCTTAATCCATTCTTATTCCTTGTTGGCAATACATCTGCTGGGAACTGTTTCTTGTTCAACAAAGGCTCAGAGAAGCAGCAGGAGAAAAGCGAGGAAACCACTAAGTTGCAAAACATCATCACTTCACTCCTCTTACCTTGTACCTTCTTGGTAAGAGTGAGAATAGACGCTTTCATAAGATGCAGCAAAGCTGCAAAACCACAACCAATGATAAATAATAGCCCTGCCCAAAGAAGATAAAATAGCAAATTTCTACTCAGAATTCATATTTTTGCTGACCAGAGCTAGAAGCTGCCTCTCAGCAGCATGATCACTAGCAATCAGTTCATTTGTGGCCTGCACACATACACTGCAGTCACACAAAGTCACTACTTCCATAGTCCAGGATGGCAAGAGAAGCAGAAACATGAAATTGCCTTCAGAAGTTTATCATTCCTTCAATATTGTTATTGATGAATGAGCAAATTGAACACTGGTCTACATAATGTAAAGAAGAAAAGGAAAGTTGTGTAAGAATTACTTAAATCTGAATGACCCAGAGATTCTCCAAGATTTATCATTACTGTAATAGATTCAAGAAGTGGCTTTACTGCTATGGGTGTAACCTCAAGTGCCAACCTTGTGATCTGGCAGTCTGGTTTCAGAGATGGAAAATGTCCAAAATTCTTCACAGAAGGCCCATAGCTTGATACAACTCTTGGATCTAGGAAAAGTACGAGGGCCTTGAAGACAATGTTCATAATGAACCTTCATGGGCCAGCGGGGCTCCATGTTGTAGCCAAGACTTGATAAAAGCAGATCTTGTCTGACAGAGAAAAGAGATCCTGGAAGATGACTACTGTCTTGAACATAAATGTCTCTTGCTGGATCAAGGTTACAGGACATAGTTACCTAGGATAGAATTAAATTTTACTTCACTTTTTTTGAGAGAGGAGGAGGGAGACTATTGAAGCTGCACATCAGTTTGCATTAAACTAAACAACTTAACCAGCAAACTTTCTTTAAAAAGAGGCCAAATGCATTTTTAAAGATGAAAATGCACATGAGAAATGTAAAGATGGTTTTCAAATAGTAAAATACTTGTCAAATTTATTCTTTAAAAGCAATAAACATATTAAGGTGTGAGCTGCAAAGGTTTGTAAAATTATTAGCTTCATATTACTCCAAAACAATAGCCACAAGGATGCCTTAGAAGTATGGTGAATTTAACGTTAAATTTATTCCTGAACCTGTTGAGTTTTTTAATGCATGCTCGGCTCACAGGCTTGCCTATGTCTTCCCACCCATCTTCTTCCAACATTAATCACTCCTGTTTTCTTGAACATGGCTGTTAGCAGAGAGCCTTCTGAAACATTTACAGTCGAAACTGAGATGAGGTGTAGACTGTAACAAAAGAAGGCAGAACGAGATATGTATATAGATAGATAGATAGATCTGTGTAAACTCATGCTCCACTTAGAACAGGGAAGAAGAAACCCACCCACTCCAGGTGAATCCTATTTCCACTCTGAAGAAACGGGTCACATTTCTAGGTTCTTTGCAGTCCCCTCCCAACCCCAGCTCCTAGGGACAGGGGATGTGGGAGCCCAGGGGAAGGAGGCCCGGTGGGGCCGGGCAGCAGCAGCGGCCGGCCCCCGGCCCGAGCTGGCAGCAGGCAGACAATGGGCGAGCCGCACAATGAGCGGAGCGCTGCCTTCCATATTGCACGCCAGCCCAGCTACAGGCAGCTCCTTCGCGGACACCGCAAAATCACTCGGGGGGGTGGGGCCGAGAATCTCATTACCGAAAAAAATAATAATAATAATCTTTAGGTGGATGGGGATTAAAAGAAAAAAAAAAAAAAAAAAAGAAAAAACCCAGCTCCATTCCACAAAGCAGCAGCAGGGTGAGGTCGTGCCCGCTGCGGGCCGCCGTTCCCCCTCCGGGCACCTCCAGGGCGGGGTTGCAATGGGGCTGCCAGCACCCCACCTGCCCCCAGACCCCCCTGGATCCCCCCAAATTCCCCCCGGGTCCCCCCCCCCCATTCCCCGCCAGCCATCCAAAGGGGGAAAGGCGAAACGAGAGCTTTTATATAACTAATGCTCGGAGCTAATTGCCGTAACAGCGCTAATTTGTAAATAAAAAGGTCACGGTTTACTAACAGCCATAACTTCATATAAACCCTGCTATGTCAATCCCCACCTCCGCCATACCAAGGGCAGTTTTCCCCCGTAGTTTAGACCAAAGTAATCCATCAAGAGCCATCGCAAATGGCATTTTAAACTCTTTTCGCCACGGCCACCGCCGCCGAGCAGCGACATAATGTGCTGCCGTGTGGCTCGGGGCTGCATTGTATTTCTAAAGACGGAAAACACTCGGCCACGGCTACGTTTGTTACTCGGTAAAGAAACCACCCCCCAGATGAAAAGCCAGAAGGAAAAGCCAGGTCCATCTCAAAAAAATACCCGAGTCCTTCCACCCTTAAATCGAACTTAAATCGTTGGTAAGCTCGGCGTGCATTAAATTTTAAAGAGGAAGCAAAACTGACTTTAGCAATTGTCGCTATTAAGGAGACATCGCTGGGTGGAATACACACGAGATCAAAGCTAAGAAAAATACAAGGCTCTGTTTTGTTCGCCAGCACAAGGCGAACCCTCCACAGCACGAACGCAGGGAAAAAAAATAAAAAATAAAACCCCACGAATATTTTCGGTTAAAAGCCCAAACTTACCTTCGGAGAGGGCAGCCCTTGCAGACCGCCTGGAACAATATGGACCGCATACTCGCTCTCCCACCGCCAGCCACCTCCATGCCGCAAAGGGCTCCCCGAACATCCTTAAAATATTTCGCAAATGCAAAAAAAAAAAAAAAAAAAAAAAAAAAAAAGTCAGTCTTTGTCTCCCCCCCCGCCCCGGTCCCTCCCCCCGCCCCCGCCCCCGCCTGGCTGGAGGGCGAGGAAGGCGGCGGCTTCCCCGGGCTCTGCGGGCGATGCCGGGGGGTAGCCACCGGGGTCACAACTTTGCCACGGTCGCCCCCGGCTCCCCCTGCTTCCCCCCCCTCTATCTCCACCGCCACCGCCTGGAAAAATGCGGCGTTCCATTTTCTAGACGCCTTCCAGCCATCCAGGACCAAAGTCTAGCGCTGGTTTTCGGTGACACTGCAAAACTACGGCTCACTCCGCGCAGCCTACCCCCGCCTCGCTTCCCCCCCACCCACCTTTTTTCTTTTTTCTTTCCCAACGCCAGCAGCCGCCTCCCGAGAACGAATAAATAGAGGCAGCTGGAGCAAATAGCGCCGAGACTTCGCCCTTCTCCCTCCCTCCGTGCCGCCCCACCCCGCCGGCAGCCCGGCACCAAGTTGGTGCCCGGGAGCGCATCCCTCGGCCGGGCTCGGCGGTGGGGGCACCTCGGGGCCAGTCCCCGGCCCCGCCGCACCTCAGTCCCCCCCGGGCGGCTGGAAAAGCCCCAGTCGTGCCCGAAGCAAAGCCTGGAAAGCGGGAGGCTTGAATTCCCAGCGAAATCCTCGCTTTCCTTACGCGCAGAACCACCTACCTTCCGCGAGAGCTAAATTAACGCTAAATTCACCGGGTACGCCCGTCACGGCGGGGATAGTTTTTCCATAAATGCCGTTTTAAAAACCCCTCCTCGGACTGACTGACAGAATTCTACCATGCTGCCCACAAACAAAATGGCTGTGGCACCGAGTTTTTTGGTTCCTCCCACCGTGCCTCCCCCTGGCCTCCAGGAAGTGGTAGAAAATCCAAAATAAAAATCGGCACGAAAAAGTACAATGCGGCCCCAAAACTCGGGGCGGTACCGCCAGGCACCAGGGCTGGGGAAGCACCTTCCCCGGCGCCGTACTTTCTCGAGGATTTTTATTATTGTTATTATTATTATTTATTTATTATTTTTTAAGGACATCAATCACTGGAAATTTACATCCCTGTGTAATTCGAACTTCCTGCTTTACATATTTATAAGGTCTTTCACCTATCTTGGCAGGCGTTCAGCTGAAGTGGGTTGGGAAATTCGATGCTGTGGCTCCAGTTCGGGAGCTGAGTCAGGTACTCGGCTGCTGGAAGCCGGCTGGCAAAATGCTGGCAAATTCTCACACTTCCAGGGCTCGGCGCGGGATTAAATCGCCCCCGTAGCCCGGACGTGAGCGTGTAGCCGCAGATAGGACGCTGGAGTGGGCATTCTCATCAGGATCGGGAATTTGGGGCTCTTGCACATAGATACCCATTTTGTAACGTTTACCTTTTCACATTTGTGGCTCACAGTAACCTCTTAGGGTTTCTGTGAAAATCATGTTGCATTTTCCCTTGTTACACCCCTATATAGTGTAACGACCTTAAACTTTTCTTGGTGTTCCCCTTAACTAAATAAACACGGAGGTATAGCTTATTCAAATTAGAGATGATCATAAAAATGCCAATATGTGGTCCTCCACCTCAGCCAGCAGCCTCGCTAGGCAGTAGCAGAGCTCCTCCTGCATGCTGCTTCTTGGGCCCCATAGGGCCTGATTCATTTCCCAGGAGAGTCTTTTCACTGCCTTTAGTAGGAGTCACAGTGGAGACAGGCTGTCAGACCTGCTGAGCCTGATCCAGAGCTAATTTAAATGGCTTGAATTAATATTCCCCTCCATTGCTATTCTAAACCTTTTCCAGAAGCACTAAAAAAAAACAACAGTGAAATTGAGGGGTTTTATTCCTTAACCACCTCCTATTTCTAGGCCTTAAATTTCAAAAATTTATCTGTAAAAGAACATAAAGCAATTTTTGTCATAACTGTTATTTGTTTGTACTGTCCTGATATCTAGCATCCTTAATCCTGGACTATGATTATAATAATATACCACACAGAAATATAGGGCAAATAGATAATTCCTGCCCTGAAGAGCTCAAAAGTGTAAGACAAAAGACAGCAGATGGTTACGGACAGATGAGGGAAACAATGAGCCTATATTGATCAGCCAGGAAGGCACAGTTTGCAACGCACCATCAGCCCAACCTTGTTTCTGTGTATACACCATGGGAAGGAAGACAGAAGGTGGGATTTGATGAAGAAAATTAATTGTTCTTATGGTGGTTTTAAGTGGACTTCTCCAAGAGGAAGGACAGCTTGGAAGAAAGCACAAAGAAGCTTTTATGAAAAAGCACCAGATGAACTACCTAAGCCTAATAAAATTGGCATTAATTTCTTTATAATGACAGAAAAATGATGAAGGGGGATGTAGGCCATGACAGCATTGAATATACAAATGTAAAGCTTATCTTTGATATAGCAAAGGTCAGGCAGTGAAAGAATCCAAAAGGCAGGTTGAATGAAAAAAGCATAAACTAGGCCTGTTAGCAGTCAACAAGTCCTAGGAAAAAAAATATATATATATATATATACAGTAGCTTAAATTTGATGGCTTTGAAGAGGTGAGGCTGTTGAGATTCTGTTTTGTTTTGAAACTCACCATTTTTTTTTCACAGGAATAAAAGTGTTGTTCTTAACCATTACCACTACATGTTGCTCATCTGAACCTCCCGCCTAGCATGTATTTAGTGAATTCATAAGTGCTATTTCTCATGTCAGCGATCATTACACGAACCACTACTTAGTGAGTAAGCATCACCTCAAGCCTGTTAGTGCAGATGTTAGTACACAGGTCGGTCGGCACCAGAAGGACCATGCAGGCTGGGAAGGTTCCTTCTCCTGTTAACTTGTTTTTTTGTGAAGTCCTAGCCTCCTTGCAACGTCCCATAACTTAAACGTCCATCCAAAAACACCAGCCCTGATTGGAAGGGTGGGAAAGGCAAAAAGGGCCACGTAGCTCTGCCAGATGGTGGAGCTACCTCCAGAGAGCTAACCATGGTGTGGAGGAGTTGCGTGGTCTGTGGTCTCATATACCACTCTGTAAATTCTTCATTATGCAATGTTGTTTTGCGTTTTTAGACTTTTTCTTTTTCTTTCTTATCCACATTTAATAGCAGCTCTGCAGTAGTAGCAGCTGCATATTTGCAGAGTCTTTGTGATTCTCTTGCAGTGAATGCCTTTAGTACAATTATATTTACTACACCAAAAAGTATATGTTAGCTAGTCATGATATAAAGCATTTTAGTAAATTACCTTAATAGAGCTAGGCCCTGGTGGATGCCTGTGGTTATTGTGGTGTGGTGCAGGTGAAGACTTTGACTGTATTCTTTTGTTGCAGGCTCAGCTAAACTGAACCATCCCAAGTTTCCTGTTGATTTAAAGCTCACCAGTTCTGTAGATGGGCTGGTGTATGGTAACTGTCAAGCCAGCCGGGGTCGTTTTCTCTTATGTTTGAATTCATCATCAGTTTTAACTGAAAATAGTGGATATCAAGTGATAAGTGCTGAGAGTTGAGATAGTGATTGAAATGCCCATTGCAGCTTTTTAATCTGAGTAACTGTTCCAAGAAACATTCCCATGCCTTAAGAATGGTCCTCATTTGACCTGATGTCAAATTTTCCCAATTTTCTTGTTGTTGAGACTAATTCTGAAGAGCACCACCATGGTGTATCCAGTCTGCACTTTTTTGAAGGATTGCCCAGTGTTTGTGTAAGTGTTCATCCTGAGATTTTACTCAAAACCAGGGAAAAAGAAAACCTGTGTGGGAGCAGAGAAACAAACTAGCTATATTTTAAGATGTAAACTAGCACAAAAAGTGGCTAAAACTGATAGCAGTCAAATAACATTTTCTTACTCAAATTAGTAAAACTACTTCTTGCAGTGTCTGCCATGTGATTGCTTTTATTACTCTTTATCTTTCATTTCAATTAATCTTTATCTTACCCATAAAGATTTAACTCTACTGCCATATTTTCCAAGTAGGTCTCTGTCTCTACTCTTGTAATAAACAAATTACACTGATCTTCTTTTGACAATCTTTTCTTGACGTCTTTATGAAGTAAATTATCAATCCTGTTCAGTCAGTAAATCATTTGGTAGGCAGCAATAGCTGGAGGATTTCAAAGTGCTTTTACCCCTGGTATGTAAATTATCATTTATTTTCTTTTCATAAAAATGGCATTGAACGTTTCTCAGTTGAAAGATCACTAAATGCATAAATATTTTGCATTTTAATTCAGTAGATAAGGTTCACATAGCTGCATAATTGCTCTTGAAGAATTTAAGAAACCAATTTGCTGTAATTTGGAAAATTCATAAATTATAGCATAAGAATGGATCATTGATGCCTGACTGTATAAGAGAGGACATAAGACTTCCTTAGCTTAATTCTTGTTTGACCCAAGTCAGATATTTTTAAAATGCATCCAGTCTTAACTGAAAATATATAGTGATTAAAAATCCACCACAATCTTTGCTATGTCTTGTAACCTATTAAACCTCCTTTCCATCTCTCTGTCCAACTTTTTTTTTTTTTTTTTGAGTATATGAGACTCACAGAATAAAATGCTTTTCTGTTATAGAAGTTACATGATGGTAGTGCTTCTCTGAGTTGTCTCCAGTTTATCAGCAATCTTCATACTTCACAAGTCATGGACATCGGAAACAGGTGTAATATGCCAACAACAGTTATGCTGTTTTCCACATACTGAAGTCAGGCAACACCTGATCTCCCCAAATTTCCTTTGCTTTCTTGCTGCATTATCATGATGAGTGCCTGTGTTCAGTCAGCTATCCAATTAATTTCCATATCCTTTACAGTCAGCCCTTTTTGATCATACCTTCTTATTTCTTTTGTCAACGTGATTGTTCTTAGAATATTGTTTCCCCTCTATGCAGATATACATCTTGCTCTCTTGTGCCCATTTTAATAAACTAATCCAGATTGCTTTTTACAAATAACCCATCAACCACTATTTTCCTTTCATCCAAACTCTTCAATAATATGGAGCATCAGGAAGGAATTATTTTCTTCATACTCTCACTTCAAGAAATGTTTTTTCTTTGTTTCAAACAGCGACATTTTGCTGATTTTCTTTCTTTGTGCTGGGTCCTCATTTTCAAATATTTTATGTTTAGACCAAGTAGATTTAAATTACAGCATTGTCACAGGTGGATGTGTCATTCATCCTTTTCAAATCAGAAGTCCTGCCAGTGATAGTTCAGATGGTTTTAGGATAATGTTCAGTGACAGAAGCTGTGGAAAAAGAGCCAAGTCAATAAAGTTGGAAAAGCAGTTGGTTACAAAAGTGCATGGGAGTCTTCTGAAAAAAAAAACAAAACCTAACCAACCAAACAACAAAACCCATCAACATAGAAGTAAACCTCCAAAACATCTGTTGCTGGTAGTTGCCAAATTGTGCCACAAATTTATTGTGATAGCTTGTATTTATTTATTTATTTTTCCCTCCCTGTTATTTGTGCTACATCCTTGTATGGGTGGTCTTAAAGTGTCTGCACAGATCCACTGTACAGATTGGTCAGCTCATAATCCACATCTTTTTATGCATTAACAATTTTCATGAGTTTTTGAAAGTATTGCTGTAGGAATCAAAATGTGCCATAGAATTAAATCAATGTTCATACGAAAGGTCCTATGTAGTAGTATTCTTATTAAAAGTTTGCTGTTACCATAGCATATTAGTACAGATGTATTTCAAAAAATTCCAGTCTTTCAGTTGTATTTTAGTTTGTTGGAGCTGGTGGAGAAATACTGGACATGAGTTTAGAGCAACGTCAGAAAAAAAATAAAGTTCATTGTAAAATCTTTCTCTGAACTTTGGCAACTGCTTGACTAGCATTGTTCTGCACACTTTCCTTGTTATGTGCCATGTTCGAAAAAAGGTCTCACCAGCCCTTGTCCAGGTCTTGGAATTTCAGGTGTAAGTTTATTCAGTGTTTTTAAATCCAATAAGGCACAGAATATTTGTTCCTCTTCCTTGTATAGAAACTGAAACTGAAGAAATATTCACTGAGATGTTTACAAGCAGAGCTAACAGTTAAAGCATCTTTTTCACTTGCATGCATTCCTCTTTTATGTCTGCAGTGGTTCTTGTGTGAGCATTGTTCACAGACGCTAAGATGCAGCAGTTGCCACTGCTTTTGGGATGCTTACAGTGTGTTGTGCCAGGCCAAGGGAACATGCAAGTGATGCTTCTGCTTTATTAAATATATTCTGTCGTCCCCTTCTCCCAGGTTTTCATTTTCTGATGATTAAGGGGATCCCTTGTGGGTTTCATTAGATGACCTACCATTGGAAACAATTTCCCCATATGATTTTCTCTACCTAGGAAATTTCAGTAGAAAAGTGATGGATTTAGTTAAGATGGCTTCAGTCCATCTGTGTTCAGCCAACTTCCCTGTTGACTGGTTTATGTGTTCAGCACATTTTATTTGTTCTTTTCTGAATTCACGTTTGTCATTCAGAATAAAGGGCCAGTACTGAAAGCATCCAAGAAAGGTTTAGTCACTCATAGTACTCACTTTTACTTCTGCTGCAAACAAATGCATCATCTGTATGGCAAAGGCAATGCTGTCACAATTCAGTTATCTTCTTTGAAATGTTCTGGTGATGTGATATAATGAACAGAAGCCAGTTTAGTCAGCAGAACACTTGATGAGCATAGGAAGAGTATATCAAGGGAAATTTAAGAAAAGCCTATGGTTGTATACAACTCCGAGGATATTCAGATCTGAGATGACTGAACCAATGTCCCTTACAGTTCCAGATTCAGCAAGACTGCAGTGAACCGCAGTCATAAAAGCTTTAGCTTCTTCTCTTTGTTTGGTGATTTCTAGTTCATCTTGGGTACCTTTCACTGAGGAACTAGAATCAGACAGCATAACCTGGTCATCAAGCTCAATGCATTCATTGGGCAGCTCATTTGGAATTCCAGGATGCAAATGATAAAGGATTAATTATTTTAAGATATCAGAATACAGTGGCTGTTGGAAAATAAAGTAGTTCATATATATCCTCTGGTATTATTATGTCATCCATCATATTCTCAAATATGAAATTTCCTATTTGACATATCTGCTCCTCTGCATTATTTTTATTAGCTGTAACATTTCAAACCACTCGGGGCAAATATAATGCCCACAAGCTTTTTTTTTTTTTTCCTTTGGTGGGGGGAAGGGGGGTAAATTTCTGTTAGTTCTTTCTCATATCCCTAATTTTTCTGAATGAATATTCTTTGATTTTTCACATTCTTGTAGATTTCCTAGAGATTCTAACTTCCAATACATATTTATTGTCAGTTTCCTTATTTTTATGTTTAAACAATGTGCTTACTGTTAGCTTTTTTATTAATGTTATAAAAAGCTCTGAAGACTATGCCCAACCTTGTTGATTATAAGTGTAATCAATCATCAAAAGAAGGTATATATCAGTAGACATACCATGTTGCAGTGATGTGGCATTTTCATTTAATGTCCTGTGTATCTTATGTCCCACTGGTCCCAGTTTTGCCTTCCCCAGTCTCCCCACCCTCCTGCATGTGCTACAGATGTGATAGTAACATTCATTCCCGTGCTGCTCATGTAAAATCAGCAATGCAGTTCTTGCCCTGCTTGTTCCACTCATATTGACCTTCACGGTAGCAGCATCTCTTAGCAAGGGGCATGAAGAATTTTTCTGTTGTGCCAAAAAAAATCTTCTCCATAGTTTCCACAAAGAAAAAAAAAATGCAGACCAAAAGGAACTATTCTAGAGAGTAAATCTAGTACATGTGTTGCCAGCTGGATCAAAATACCCCTTTATAAAGTAAATTTCCAAGAAATATTGCCAGAGCTCATATGGTCTTAGCAAAGATGCTAAGCCTTGCATGCTTAGCCACACAAAAATCTTAATGCACATGCTTCTCATTGGTTTGTAATTGACACACCTGCAAGTGATGAGCTACACTTCTAACATTGATCATTAAACGTTATAGAAGCCTGATTCACACTCTGGTATAAAGCAGGAAAATGTCTTTAGTTTTGCCTTACATACCTATGTCAACCTAACGTAGTATGTTGTCAGTCCATAAATGGAAGAAAGGGGAACTTAATTTATAAACATATGCTTTACCTTCAAAATAATACCTGATTATTTATTTTATCTGTCAGGTTCCTCTTAATTTTTAATACTAGCATGGATTTTTCTGTGTGTGATTATAGAACTTAAAATTACCTTATAGCCACTAACTTTTCTCCTGGTGTAGCTTCCCCTGAAATTATTTAGCTTTGAATTGATTATTTTTTGATAATCAAATCATTTAAATAATTTATAGTTTAAAAGTTATTTGCAGCCATATTTACTGCTTTATGACTAGATTTTTTAAGGGGAGCAAATAACAAGATATTAACTGTCCAGCAAAGGTGTCTATGTGTTCCTTAGGAACACAAACTCATTGTTTTAACAACATTCATATTTTTGTCACTCAACTATTAAACTAAAATGTTGGAATATAAATTTTAAATAGTTCTCCCCTGCAACTGAATCCTTTATGTATGAAACCTGAGTGTACACGGAAATGCAGACCACCAAAAGGTCATGTGGCTGGCTTCTTTTGTTTTGTCTGGGCAAAACCTGGACAAGTCTTCCTGCAGCCTGTTTCTTCAGTGACTGAGGGCTTAGCAAGTCCCAGTAATTAGGAACTGGTCACTGATTTAGCATTTCCCCAATTTAGGCTGTGTTAGTGTTAGGACAGAAGCTGTCCTTCACTGTTCAATGTACTGCTGTGCCATCAGATTCTCCCAAAGCTTCATTTCTGCTGCTTGACAGGCCTGTCTGTCCTGACCTGCTCCTCTGATGTACGTAGTGGCAGTGACTCCTCTCCTTCCTGACTTTCAGTTGTTCCATATAATACACTCATATCTTGCTCTTCAGACTGAGTCATCCACTGGTATTTAATCCTGGGTTACGGTGGATCTGTTCCTGTCTTTAGCCTGGCCAAGTTACTTTAAGCCGACCAGTGTGCTCAGTGCACATGCAGAGGGCTGACTGCATCTCTCCAGTCTTCACTCAGGTGAGATCCAGACTTACACATCTCAGGAATCTTCCAGACCTTGTACCATGCCATCAGGTATTCAGGCTCTTTAGTACTTATTCCTCCACTTACCCATCAGATGATGCAGGTTCCCGTTATTTCTCCAGCAGTGCCTAACATGTTTCTGTCATCAGCCGGATTCTCTTAATGCTCTCAGTTCTTCTCAGGGCTGTGTGCCCTGCATGCTCTTCTATGTAGCTTTGCCATTCTTTTAATCCTTTGCATAACTCTTTGTATTAATATTCCTGTTGTGACTTTCAGTCCTCTTTTGCACCACATTCCACAGTCACTGTGTGTCTTCTTCTCTTTTCCCATGTGAGTTTTCTCTTTCTTTCCACTTGCAACACCATGCCTGTACCTTCTATGCCCTTGGCACTATTATTTCCTTTTCTTCTGTCTAATAGTTAAGACAGAGAAGCTCCTAGAATTTTAAAACTGTATTTGGCAGATCAGAATAATGTTATGTTCAATGCTTCAAGTTATAGGGAAAAGGAGAAGTAGTGGTGTGCTTTTTCAGTCTAACTCTGAAGAATTCTCATTTGTTCCTGAGCGCCAAGATTGCAGCTCCCAACAGCAGCTATTGACGTCTCCTAAATGACATATTTTTCAGCCAGTCTTAGTCTGTTCTCCTTATTATTATGCAAGAATAGGAGTAAGAAAGGTAAATGTGACTGCCGGTTAGTTATCCTTGAAATAAAGTCTGAGGCTCACAAAAAAGATAGCCCTGATTTTCCAGGCCCTGACTTTGTTGAAGCATGCCCCTGGGTGTTGCATGGCCATGATCCCTAGGTGGCACAACAGCATAATAGCAACTGTCACCACACAGCCAGAGCAGCCCTGAAGTTGCTTTAATTTGTCAGAATTGGGCCTTATCAGTCATATCCCCCCTTCACCTTGAGTCTTGCTCTGAGAGCAGCTCAGACAGAACAGAATTTTTCTGTCTTTAGTTTGGAACTTCTGTGTTATTTCACATGTAGCTTTCCTTGGGGTTTGGTGCTTAAAAGGTAAGTCCTTCACTCCTTCATGTGCTTACTAGTTTTTCACAGCTATACCAAACCAAAGGAAAATGAGTTTATCTAAGGAACAAAATTTGCTTTTGTGACTCCCTTTGTTTAAAGGAAACAAACAAACAACAGCAAAACACCAGAATATGCCTTATAGAGCTTTTTGAGTAACTCAACTCAAAGAGGTGAGGAATAGTGCTGGTAACATTGGGAAGGACCCAAGAACAGCATCTTCTAAAATATCAAGACAAAAATCAAAATAAAATGTATTTTGCAGCACTAGTTTTTGTGGTTTATTTTGTTTAAAAAACTCTTTGTCTAACGTTTGGTCACCTGACCACAGGAAATTAAAAAGTAGCCCTGAAAATGGATACCATGCTGTTTGCCTTAGGTGTTCATTCTGCTACTGACTCTGGGAAAAATAGCCTAAAAATTCTCCAATGTCTCTAGGCAGGCATAAATATATTAAACAATCTCAAGAATTTTCTGGAAAATTTTTGTCTAAGTGTATCTCATGAATCTTTGAATTTAACCCAAAGGTTCATGTTGATTCTTTGCGAACAACAGGTAAGGCCTTACATATGCTTTAGACTATTTTGTTGCCTAATAGCTTTAAAGTAATTATTTAGGTCTACATGTGGTTTCACAGTGCAAGGGCTAGCTCTAGATATTAGAGTAGTATCTTTTTAATAGCTGACCTGTAAAAAAAGTCGTGAAAAGATATACAGTACTGTAATTATATAATGTCTTATTAATCCAAAATAACAATGAAAACTGTTACTGCAGAATATGTACTCTAACCTATAATATTGTATTTTTTGCCCCCAATGAATGCTTGCAGGAATTAATAGGTTTCACACAGCCCTGATGGTTATTAAAAGTACCCTAACTTTCCACTCTTTTTTTGGCAGCTAGCCATAACAAAAGGACCACGTGTCTCAAGAATCGTTACTTAGGCTTTTTGTCAATTCATTCAGTACTGGCTTAACACCAATGCTAACTGCAGCTGATGAAGAACAGTTTGGTGTCTAGCACAGCAAACAACTGTCCTAGAGTCCCTAGGTGGCTGGAGCACTTAGAACATGGTCTTATTTCCTAAGGAGCTGGTATGCCTTCTAGTCCCAAAAGACTGACTTCTGACTCAGATTGTAATGAAATGGTACACCAGACCTTTCAGTTCCAGCCTTGATTCATGAAATTCTCTCTTCTAAGTTAATTTCTGTACCCTGCTGACTTAAGTGACAGCAACTGTGGATTTACTAAGAGCTAAGAGCTCTCCAGTCCCTGTGCTGTGCTCTTGTTGCTTAGTGCAATAGGTGTGAACCACACACACTTATGACAGGTAACAGCCTTGAAACTTCCATTCCCCATCCATGTTTCCACAGTGGTTGCCCTAATCCTGGCACCAAAGTATTGAGTGTTGAGTTGTAACTGGACAAGAGATTTCTCATCCCCTCATCCTGATTCTAATGTGGGGCCTGAAGTCCCTTCTCCTGTACTGAGCAGCACATAGTAGCATTATTTCAGATAATACAGAAAACGTTCATATGAGAGCCCTGCAGCTGTGTGTAAGTGGCTGATGGTACCCAGGTGTGTACTGTAGTTACTTGATATGAAAACAAAATGGTAAAAAACAGTGAAGTACCTTCTGTATGTTTGCCACATGGGATATCTCAGACTAACTAGTACCAGAACACTTATGTACAGTGATAATTTGTATGTGGTTAGCAGAGGTACTGGAGAACCAGCAGTGAGGCTTTAGTGTCTACTGTCAGCTAACGTGTTGAATGAATTGATGCAAGTACAGATGCAGCATTTTTTGTTTATATGTGAAGAAACAGTGATGATGAAGTTTTGGACAAATATTAGGTAGCTTCACCATCATTTATATTTCCTCGTAATTGTTGTTATGTACTAAAGTGAACCATGAACTAAGATAATCCATATTGCTTGAAGTACTTTGTAAGACTGGCAATACTTTACGCAAAGCACTTCACAAGAGCCATGAACTCACAATGGAATTGAGCTCAAGTATTTTTACATAACACAGCTCTGTTTGGTTGCTTTTTATCAAGCTGTAGCATAGACCGTTATTTCAGGTAGACCTAAGAAGCTTGTCAGAGAGGATAGTTATAAATATTTCTGTCACAGTGCAAAAAACAGCTTACCTGGTTTTACTTCATTTTAGTCTAATTTAGTTTTCTGAGACAAAAGTCATCCTTCCCACTGTTAACACATTTTTCTTATTGCTTACTGGATATCATTTAATGGATCACTAGTTAACCTATTGACACTACATTGAATTTCCTCGTTTATCAAACAACACAGCAAATAGACTTGGGAGGCTACTGAGCCAACATAAAATCAAATGGACTTTATTGCTACAGAATTACTAGTTAACATCTTTCAAAGAAAGGAAAAAAAGGACTGAACACATTTAAGTTTTGTAATTCTCCTTAGACTTAACAAAAAATGGAAAAAGAAGATGAGATGTTCTAGAAAGCCGGTGAGTAAAGGGTTTGCTTTCCCAAATGAAGTATTACTTGCTGAAGGACTGGAAATCTTAAGAATATTCTATTTTATCAGCTTTAAAATGAAGAATAATCTATTTTATCAACTTAAAAACCCATCCTAAGGCTGTTAGTTCTTCTTGGAAGATATTAGAAAAGATTTAATATGATAAAAAACATTATTATATTTGGAGTAGTTTTAGTATTGGAACTCCATAGACTTGTGAAATTGCTTATAAACTGATTTGTTTCCCCTTCTTCACTTTTCATAGTAGTAATACTCAGAAGTTCGCTAACAATTTTATTCTGTATAATTGCCTTAGAAGATTTTAAGTAGAGTCCTTAGTGTAAGCATAATATTAGAACTTTGTATTGCCTAAATTTTACATTAATGTAATCCATGAAATTTTAACTATATTTAAACTAAAAGTATTTCATGAATTTTATATATCATTCTATTTCTTTATAATTTCAATATGTTAAGTCAACACTTTTTCAGCTCAGGTTCTTCGTAGCAGCAAGTTCAGTGAACAGAAAATCAAGGGACAGAAGATCAAACTGGCAAAATCCCACATTCAAAGGTACCATCTATGCCTATTTTCTCATTCATGTGCTTACTTTATTGATATACTCAGATGTAAAATTGCTAAGAATGTACTTTTTTTTTGGCTCCAGTGATATAATTTAAAAGAAAAAATATTTAATAAAATTCAAAAACCAAGAGCAGTTTGTCAGTCTCTTTGCAGTCAGTCATTCAGACCACTACAGATGAGAGAGGGAGTTAGGAGAATCTTAGCAAATAGAGATGGAGCGTTGACAGTATCAGACTAGTGGATGCTGCTTAATGTCTTTGCTAACTAAGAGAGACACTGCGCAAGTGCAGATGGGAGGAGCTTATGCAAATGACTTATGGAACTAATTTTAATATGAAGCGGGGACAGGTTATGCCTATGTATAGGTGCATTGTGAAACTTCATGCATATGTAACCCTTTACTGCATATAAAAATGGAAAGTTGCTGTGTCTCATGCACATGACTTTGGTGGGACTACCCCGTGCCGCCCAGTGCTGAATAAACATACCTCCTTTACAGTCTTACTGATTGTGGAGTCCGTTTTCTGCAAGTCACAGGCACAAAGGACCATGTTATTTTCAGATAAACTTGATCTAGAAAATCAAACTTAAAGAGTTCTAATTCAGTGTACAAATGTGTTCAAGTATTGTTACTAAATGTCTACAGGTAAATGCAAGACATTTCTTTTCTGCGCTTTCTTATATGTCTATGTTTACAGAGGCCTTCTGTCTTAAAGGTGACTGGTATTAGGACAGCATCTGACATATTTCAAACCATTGATTCATTGTCATACATGTTGCTTATTAAATGAGCAACAGTTAGACGAGTGAGTTTGGTAATTCTCCTGACTTTCAGAAATGTGTTATTTCAGCAAAATGCCCTTCCCATTCAGAGTAATGCCACTTTGAGTTATCCCTTGCAGTTAACAGTTTCCTTTAATGTTTTTGATGCCTCTTTCTTCACTCTCTTCACTATGCTTTTAATTTCTTTGCTAATTTCTATGACAGTAAGGTCCAAAGATCCTTTGCTTCTGTACAGCTCTTCCCTTAAAGTTCTCACATGGCTTTGTAGCAGGTTTTACAGGGAAATTAATCTTGTACAGTCATCTACTGCAGTCCTGCTTTAATTATTTCTGAACCTGCTGGCCAGTTTCAATCACATGTGACAGAGGAATAAAGAGTGTTTATATCAGTCTGCTTTCGGATGCCTGATTAACGTATATCCACAATCAGAGTTTTGTGAGCTCCTAGAGTGATATGTATGTATTTAAATGTATTCAACTCTTATTAATTTCATTAAGCATTAAGACAGAGACACCGTATTAATACCCACACTGAAGAAAAATAATTGCACAAAAAAGACCTACAGTGGAGGCTAGGCTTGTATCCTTCCATTGTTTTAAAAAATCTTTAGTTTCTATTACTGTAATTAATTTATTATTTTTAACAAAGTACCATCCATTCTGGGGGTAGTTTTTTCTTTCTTTCTTTCTTTCTTTCTTTCTTTCTTTCTTTCTTTCTTTTTTTTTTCTTCTCTCCATTACCATGTTAGCAGTTCATTTGTCTGCTTAGGATTGCATCCTAGTATCCTATTCATCCTATTCATTGGCATAAAAGGAATACATTCACCCCATTTGTTGAAAATTTTAGAAATTGTTGAGAAGCCTAGTTCCATTATTTTACAAAGTAAAATGTATTTTCTGGCAGAGGTAATCTCCCTATTTCTACTGATTGTAGTTTTAAGAAACATAGAAGAAGAAACTCAAATTTAAACCCCTGTTGAAAAGTAAGGTGCTTCCATAAATAGTTAGTTCTGGGTGGTGGGGAATGGGAGAGTTTTCACAATATCAGAGAAATATTTTCTTTGATGTGAAAAAATAGCAAATATACAATTAGTGGAAACTGAAAAAGACACAAGAATCTAGGTCACATGCAGATCAATGAATGCTTTTGCTTGTTTATTTGGCATACTTTCACTACGCTTATATTGCTCAGTAATGCAAGAATGTAAGAACAGCCCGAGAGTGAAATGAAATGTCTGGCTGCTGCTGCTGCTAATGACAGCAGGGAAGAATATAGGAAAGAGGTCAAGTGAAGAGTGATCCTTGCACTGGTATACATACATGCTCAGCTCTGACAGGTGGCGAGTAATTCTACACCATTATTTCTCTGATGGATAATAGGAATTCTGCTGTATTTTGGGGGAAAATAAAAACTTCTTGACTTGAACTGAAGTAGTTCAAAGCCTATTTTTATCTTTGTGTCCTTTCTTTGCACCTTTTCTATTTTTTTATTCTGAGATAGGAATGTCAGAAGTAGATGTCGTAGTCAAGGTGTGACCATGCCATCCACGCATGCAGCAATAATGAAGTCTTCTGCTGTATTTTAGTTTTCCTTTTTCTTATTCTCCTCTGGTTATTTTTGTTTTCATTTTCCAATAGTTTTTAACATTATTTTCTCAATACTAAAAGTTAGTTTAGAGAAATAACTGCAATAACTTCCATGTCTTCCTTTTGCAGGAGAGGAAGGAAGAATTAATAGTGACTTAGGATCCATTTATATATATGTAGTTGTATTTTTTTTTTTCCCAGTGTGCATTATTTTATACTTAGGGAAGTGATGATGACTCTTCCCCAGGTATACCATATTTATCCACCTGCCTTTCAGTACTATATCTATAATAGTTTCTATGAGTTTTCCCAATATGCAGGTAGGTCTTGGTGGTTTATAGTCCCCAACATATACCATATTTTTCACATTTAATTTCCCTGGTACTGAGATTTTAGAACTATAAGGTCTAATATCACAACATTTTGGAGCAGGAATTTGGAGTTTGGCAGCAGAACCTCTCTGATATTAATGATTTGAATTTACTATTTTTATGTCAGCCATCAAATATTGGCAGAATAAGCCCCTGAAAAATAATTTCCATTTGTTCAGTAAATACTACTGCATTTCTCTTGCTTCTACCTATAAATTGTCCAGTTTTATTGTCTGCACTTCTACATGCACATCTTGTATGGCTTATACATTTCAGAAAGATTGCATCTGTATTTACTCTGCATATGTAGAGTTCCTCATTGCCACATAGCTCTTATATATTTACTAGACTCTTATTCTGCTGCATCTTGAATGTCATCAGATCCTTACAACTGTTTATATAGTTCTGCTCCGATTTCTCCTCCCTTCTGGCTAACAAGGTGGTAGTTAGTCTGAGGACTGACGAGCTCAGCAGAACTTCTTACACTTCTGTTATGGCATTAAAAGTTACAGTGATGCTAAAACTAAGACTGAGGATAATGTCTAAGGGTTTTCCTTGTTCAGCCACTGATGTGCAGAGAGTTTGCAGATGCAATCTGACTGGAATACAACTCTGCCAGGCTGCTCTTATTAAAGGAGACAAAGAGAACTTGATTAGGAGGAGAAAAACAATGTAGAATGGCTAAGGAGGAAGGAGAAACTTCTCTGAGTGCCTGGAATTAATCCATAATTTTTGGAGTCAACGCGTGCCTCTGCCATCTGCAAATAGCCGTGGAAACAATTAAAAGGTATGTGACCTCTCTTCTGATTTCTGTGTGTAGAAGACAGTGACAAGTTACTGGGCAGTTGTCTGTGTGGCGTCTGAACTCCGCAGTATTGTTCAGAATCTGTGTAGAGTATATATTACGTTTCCACGTGATGAAATATCTGAAGTAGCAAGACAGAAAGCATGCGTGTGTATCTCCCCCTCCCCCCCCCCCCACTTTTTTTTTAATGTTTGATAAGTTATTTGCATATTAAAGCAAAAGAAAAACAACATACAAGGCCCAATTTTAAAGGAATACTAATGTTGTGAGTTAAGGATTCATATTCTAGAAAGTGCTGTCTGTGCAACCTTCATTTGGAGAACTTTTGTAAGAGTCATGGAGTATGAGCCTCAAATAAGTGGTTACTTAGCAATTTTTATGCAAGATTCTTGCTTCCTTCAGTGCATAAAGCTGGAATTGAGGTTGTCTCTGATATTCCAAGTTCATTTGTTTTCAGAATATGAAAACTGAATGTGTAGTGAATGAGGTAGAAAAATGCCTCAGAAAAAGAAAGGATTAAGGGACCTTCATAATCCCCAAACGGGACTGAATTTATCTCTTCATGTATGATCCTGGCCCAGTTACTCCAAGAGAATTTAGAAAAGTGGTGGAAATGACCAATCTGGAAATGTCACAATGTGCAGAGGGACTTAAAATTCCTAATGCATGGGAAGTGAGTGGGAATCCTGTTTGGAACACACCAAGTGCTAATGCCAGAAAAATTAAAGCTTTACTATCTCATGTTGGATTTCAAAAACAGGTTGACACTATGTCTCTTTACGCTCATGTATAAAATAACACCGTGACCTCATCCACCATCCAAAGTGTCTTTGAAAACACGTGAATTCACATTTGTAAAGTACTCATACTGGTGACCTGCATTATAAAGAGGAAAAAGCCGTAAAGAATTAATAATCCCTTATGTATATCAACAGTAAGAATAGAATTAAACAACCACTAACTGCTGGTTTTTGGGTTCTTATCTTGGAAAGTGAAGAATTTTCAGGTATATGATAATATATTAGTTTTTCCATGGGACTTTAAGGTGTGTAAAACACAGAGAGGCAGGAATTAACATTTTTTTGGTGCAAATTTTGTTATGCCATTTCCTAACCTTCAAAGACTTGACCATACAACAATAAATATTTAAATATAGTTTATATGCAAGTTCAACAATTACATTATAGTCCAGTTGAATGGACTATAAGCTAATGATTACGCAGCCTCACTGTATTAATTATGAAATATGAATAAATAGTCTCTGTGTTTACATAAGTTATTCAGCATCAGTATATTTTCAAAAGTGAAGGATCATATTCATTTTTTTTCCATTTTCTATCTTAGAAAATATATGGTATAACAAAGAGTTGGTGTATAAAATGAACATACACAATTGCAGATGCTTATATATTTCTTTATTTTTAAAATGTTAGACACTCTTATTTGTTTTACTCAAACTATGTAAATGTTACTCTGTTTTATTCAGACTTTATGGAAGGAAGGGGGTTTCTGTTTGTTTATTCAGGGATGATTTCTCTCTCACTGGAGCTGAGCACTCCTAATAAAAATATTATGTATATATCAAGGAGTGCTATTTAAATTATGTTTCAGTTGATAAATTTACTGCACTCTATTGTTGCTTCTCATGCTTCTACTTGAATTTATATTTGATCTAAGCAGGTTATTTGTAATGGGAAAATTTTCCATTACAGAAGGTCCCTGTTGTGCTTAGCAACCTCCCCCCTCCACATTTTAAAACAGGATTCTCTAAAACAGGATTCTCTTTGGGGTTTATGTATACATTAAGTCTGATGTATTGACAAGATTTATTTATTCTTTGTCCCATAGGGTAAGAAAGAGATTCTCCTTCCCCCTGTCTAAAAGGGTAATTTCTGTTTTTTGTTTGTATGTGATGGGAATACACCACCTGTTGCCTGTGTGTAAAACAGAAAGTATTGATGTTAGAGGCCACATGTAGCTGCACTTTAATGTCAGATTATTTTAATTAAAGCCTGAAGCTCCAGTAACAATAAGGACTTTAGATTACTTGGTTGCTCTTTGATACCCTACATTATTCATTTCTGAATTGCACAGCCCAGCTGGGTTGATCAGTTCCAGGCCCAGACCACTGCTGTCGTGTGACTATAGGTGTGAACATGTGGTGAACAACAAGCACAACGCTGTGGTGCCTGGCTTCCCCATATTTTGTGACACTACATGCAAACACATAGCTCAACAAGGACGATCAATCATTTTAGGTTTGTATTCGTTAAAGTTGTTTTGTTGTTCTAATTGCACACAGCAAACAAGGCCTCGGCTCGGGAGACCGTGCTCTCCCCTCACAGCCAAGAACCGGATTGGCACTGGCTAGGCTGAGCCCCCTCCAGCTGGTGTGTGTGTGTGTGTGTGTGTGTGTCTGTTTCTGTGTGTGTGTGTGCTGAGAGGGTGTCTCCCTCCCCACCGGAGGGCTGGCAGCGTGCCCCTCCGGCTCCCCCCTTTCTCCCCTGAGCCTTGCTCTGGCAGGCCTTCGCTGCATCCTGCATTTGGTCCACAGATCTGGTCCCCAGATCGAATTTCCAGAGCTTGAACTTGAAGATGGTGGTAAGATTTGCGCTTTTTCTATACAGTTTCCAGAAGGACAAGATATAATTCTTTCATCAAATGGCACAGATATGGAACTAAATTGTCATATTGGCTTCAGATCATCTATGCTAATTTCATCTTTAGGGAGCATATTCTTCACTGATGAAGAAGAAAAAAGGCAAGGAAGAAGAGGAGCTGAAGTGGGAATTTACAGGAAGAGCGTAAGCCGTGTCTTTGCTCCTCTGTGACTTTAGGGCTGTTTTTGTTAGTGGCAAGCAAACTTTTGCATGCCTAGACAGAAGGAAAAATGACCAGGGATACAGATATTCTTAAAGAACAAGATAGGTGTATGGACTAGAGTGTACTGACAACCCTGTATTTTGGTGCAGGAAGAACCAGGAACTAGCCCACTTCTTTTGCTACAATACTGGAATCTGCTGAGGTTAAGGTACATCCAGGTGCATTCTCAATAGTTATAGCTGTTGTACAGTTTGCAATGGAACACATCAACTTAGAGATACTGAAGGAGTTACTGTCCTCAGTAGGACTGGACTGTGAAAGCCCCTATCCCGATGTATATTTTCCTGTAACTGGAGTAGAGCATTAAAAACATTATGACTGGTGTCTTCCCAAACCCTGTGTTACCCACAGAGAAAAGCATATGCAGAAGGTGCTATTCAAATTAGACTTAAAAAAAGACATCACTGCTTTCAACAAGCAACAAAAGTATAACCAAGTAAAGCCAGAGGTAACGTTCTCATTAATACAAAATCCCTTTTATTCCTATGTCTGTCAAGTTTCCTGAAAACTCTTTTAGAGATGGATAGAACTGTTCTGTAGCTGGATGGATTTGAGGTGGATGTTTGTTATATATCTGTGAACATCCTGCAGCCAAGAATGATTTGATTATTTGAAAGAAAAAAAGGAAAAAATAATGTTAAGGAACCTCCTAAAATAAATTTTCTTGCTACAAAAGCTCTCTTCTGAATCCACTGAAATAGCATACTGATCTAAGAATATGATGAAAAATGTTGTACTCCAAGTTGGAAATTGGAGAGGAAAATGTTCATGTATACATATTGTACTCAAAAAACTGATGTTAACTATTTAAAGGAAAACTTTAAACCTGAGAAGCAACAGGTAGTTTCTATGTTTCCTTTAGGGATAGTGTACTTTTCTGTATTTTTCTTCATACAAATAGTTCAAAAAATTTTTAAATCATTTAGTCAGTCAAAAACCTGGATCCGGTCCCAAGGTCTGTTTTTTTCTTTTTTCTTTTTTTTTTTTTTTTTTTTTTCTTTTTTTTTTTTTTTGGCAGGAACACAATTCGACAGAGCAGTCAACTGGTTCTTTAGCTTTGAGGATGCTGAAGTGGTCCCCGGCTTGCAAAGAACCAGTTCCCAGCCTGTCTCTAAAAATAGTTCCTTAGGGCTAAAATCTGAGTTTCCTTTCTCTTACGTGAACATCCAGAGAGACCTGTACAAACCAGTGCCTGAGGTATCGGGGTAAGCGTCCTGTGCAAGGAAGATGAGAGAGTGGGTACACAGCCCATGCCATGCTGTGGATTTACCAACGCGACCATGCAGAGGACATAAGAAAAAGGATGGAAAACCTAGGTCGACGCTAGAGGAATGGGTAGGTGAGTTGCAAATAAAAGCAATGAGAGAAAAAGGGGTTCTGTGAGAAAATTGCAGCTCCAAATGGCAGTGGGCAGGGGTCAGTGTGGGCTGGTCCCCAGATCAGGTCCCCAGATCAGGTCCCCAGATCAGGTCCCCAGCTCAGGTCCCCAGAATTTTTTTCCAGGAATGAGGTTTGACAGAGTAGTCAACTGGTTCTTTAGATTTGAGGATGCCAAAGTGGTCCTCGGCTTGGAAAGAACCTCTTCCCAGCCTGTCTGTAAAAATAGTTTCTTAGGGCTAAAATCTGAGTTTCCTTTCTCTTATGGGAACATCCCGAGAGACTCATCCTCCCTTCTCAGTTGACTTCGCTGCTGCCTAGTCTTAAGATTTGCAGTACTCAGTTGCGTACCCCAGATTCTTGTAGTTTGAGAGGGATTGCAATCCCCTTACATTATATGGGAATCCCATTTTTCTGACTCAGGGGTGAATGGTGTAAGGCACTTCAAAATCATTGCAGGTTGTGGTTGTTGTCAATTGCCATGTCAATTAAGGCCATGCAGGTACCTTCTACTGTTTCATCTTCCCTTTCACTTGTTGTCTGGTTACTACTCAATATTACGTATTCGGTGAAATGTCCTCCAAAACCATTACTTTTCAGTTTTAACAGCTTCTGTTTTTTCTTTCTCTAGGTCTGCCAGTAGCTGACAAGGTGGAAGGATGTACTTTCCTCTTTCATTCTTGTGAAGTTGGAGGCAGTGCCGACTTACACTGTGACTGGGGCTCTGCCATGGTGCAAGTCTTCCTACTTCAAATTCAGCGATGCAACCTGAGTTTACATTAACAAACTTCCAAGGATTCAAGCAATTTAAAGCTTTTGGGCAATGACAATTATTTGAAAACATTCCTACAAGTTTATTTTCTTCATTGACAGTTGTTTGCTATCTTCATTTCATTCAAAGCAGTCAGGACTGGTTTGCTTCTCTCTTCTCTGGAAATCTGCACTAGGAACCATTGTTAGAATCACAATCCTGATCTAGGAGTATGATGAAAAATATTGCACTCCAAGTTGGAAATTGGAGAGGAAAATGTTCATGTATACCTAAGAATTGTACTCAAACAGCTGATTACACTTTGTCTTACACCTGAACAGATGCTTACACCTTTTAACTTTAAACCTGAGAAGCAACAGGTAGTTTCTACTTTTCCCCTGGGGATAGAGTACTCTTCTGTATTTTGCTTCTATACAAACAGTTCAAAATTTTGAAGTCACATAGTCACACAACCAGACAACCTTGCACGGCATTACATGTTCCCCCCCAGATAGATCAAGGCCTGAATGCAAGACCAGACAAGTAATTAAAGCCAACATGTAAAACTAACTTGGAAATACATTACTTTTTGGCAGTTTTTTTGGCACTGTGGGGCTTAGCTGTTCTTCAGTGAATGAATGTCTTCTGGTGTGAACTGACATTATACCTCTATGCTGCACTGTCTTTTTGATTTATTTGGGTGGGCGGGGGTGGGCAAAATTCCTTGTGGACACCTGAAGGAGTTGCCCAATAATAATAACATGTAGGTGAAGGAAAAGTTCCTTCTCTGTTGTTGTTGTTTTTGTTTTCTTTTCCATATAGTCTTAAGCTGAAGGTCCCATTTTCTGGCCTTTGGCAGACTGTAAGCATGCCGGAACACAAATAGATCATATTTGTCTGAAATGGTAATATCATACTGCTGCAGGCTGAAAAGTAGCCTATGCCTCAGGTACTCTTTTATGCCTTTGCTTTTGTTCCTACACCCTTGTAAGTCTTCAAAAGGGAAATGAAGTTATCCAATTCAGAAGAAACACCACCCAGAAGAAACTTCAGTTGTTAGGGCCTGGATTCTCACTGAAAGCAAAGGCAGCTATAGAATCATAGAGTAGCCTGAGTTGGAACGGTCCCATAAGGATCACTGAGTCCAGCTCCTGGCACCACACAGGTCTACCCAAAACCTCACACCATGTGCCTCAGTGCACGGTCCAAACACTTCTTGAACTCTGACAGGCTTGGTGCAGTGACTACTTGCCTGGGGAGCCTGTTCCAGCGTGCGACCACCCTCTCAGTGAAGAACCTCTTCCTGATGTCTAGCCTGAACCTCCCCTGCCTCAGCTTGACGCTGTTCCCACAGGTCCTGTCACTGGTGACTAAAGAGAATAGTCGGCGCCTGCCCCTCCACTCCCCCTCGTGAGGAAGCTGTACACCGCGATGAGGTCTCCCCTCAGCCTCCTCTTTTCCAGGCTGAACAGGCCAAGTGTCCTCAGCCGCTCCTCATACATCTTCCCCTTGAGGCCCTTCACCATCTCAGTAGCCCAGGATCTTACTGACTTGAAGAAAGAGGCCTTAATCTATCCTGGTTTGTTTGCTAATGAAGGAGCGTGAAAGAGACGCATGTCCTTGTCTCTGAAGAGGAGGTGAAGGAACAGCAAGTGCAAGGAACACAACAATCAGTTGTGCCAGACTAGTATGTGGTGTATCTGAGCTTGGAGACTGCAACCCTCTTCAAACTTCCAGATCTAGAGGAACACTTTGGCTGCAGCCTAAAAGCAACGTGTACATAAGCTCCCCCAAGCCAGCCAATCTTCTTTCCATGACCTGCCAGGAAACAGCAATGTAGGCCTGTCACCAAATTGAAGCCCAAACCTTCAGCCCAGTCCTTGACCTGAATAGTGAGGGAGGATCCGGATCCTGCCATTTAGACATGATAGTTTATATGCAGATGAAGTAAATAGTGTAGCTGGAGTCACAGGGCTAGATTTTGAAAAGTCCTACATAACAGAGAGCTCTCAGAGAAGCAAATCTAAAACACATTAATGTCAAGAAAAGTAATTCTGATTGCTATAATCTTTATCTGTCGTGACTAGACAGATGAAAATCTCTGATAGCAATTTTGCCTTTAAGGTCATTTTCTTTTTTCTCTTTGGCTAATTAGTTAATTAATTAATTTCATTTATTTATTTTACCAGGCTCTGTACTGATTTTCCTCACAGAATGACTAGCAGAAATATGACCCTTGTGCACCTTTTGTAGATAATTCATTAGGTCAGCTCTAACCACTAAGCCCTTTGTCAGGTTATTTCTCTTAGTGATAACGAGCAATTGACCTTAAAAGACTGAAGCCAGGTGGGTGAGCCTACTCCACAAGGTCTCTTGGCTCCACCCTTGTTAAGTGAAATCTGCCAGGTGTGGATCATTTGACCTTTGCTATATAGTCAGCATGAGGACTTATGGGGGATTTGCCTCCCCAGGGGAGTTTGAGGCTCAGGGTGCTTTTCTACCGTGGTGGAATGGACTCAGCATCTCCCAGTTGGCTGCTTTTTCTTCATGTTTTCTACCATCTCTGTGGAATAGTTTTAGTGACTCTATGAGCCAGCACTGTTGGTGGGGCCTTCTCAATACAGTAAAACCCTGGTGGTACGTCTTCACTGTGAAGTAGTTTGGAAGCAACTCAAGTTCAGAAGCTGGCAGGTAAGTGTTCCTGGGTTCTACAGTTGTTTAATGTTGAGGAGTTTGAGTACTTCCTTCACCTTGTCTGTTAGGAGTGGCAGGGAGAGTGGGAGGATATGGGCAAGGATCTAGAGCAGGGGGGACCTCCACTGGGAAGACCATGAGGAACCCACAGTGGATGAATTGGCTAAACAACCCTGGCAGTGCAAAGAAAGTATCTCTTCCTCCCTACAGGCCTGTATCTCAGCTGTGGAGAAACTTTTCAAAGAGGTCCATTACCTGATAGGAGGGTAAATTTTCTCCACATGTGCAAACCAGTGCCTGAGGTATTGGGGTAAGTGTCTTTCTGTGCAAGGAAGATGAGAGAGTGGGTACACAGCCCGTGCTATGCTGTGGATTTCCCAATGTGACCATGCAGAGGACATGGGGGGAAAAAAAGGATGGAAAACCTAGGTCGATGCTAGAGGCACAGGTAAGTGAGTTGCAAATAAAAGCAATGGGTGAAAAAGGGGTTCTGTGAGACAATTGCTGCTCCAAAAGGCAGGAGGCAGGGGTAAGTGTGGGCTGGGGCCCAGATCTGGAGCCCTTTAATTAGAATTTTGCTTTAGAATTCAAGCAATTTAAATTCACTGATTTCTGCTCCAAGTTGTATTGGGCAGCTGTTGGTGTAGGTTAATCTGTAGATCTGATCCCCTCTTTAAAGGGCTGTTGAACCATGTTGTGCTATTTCTGGTTCACCCACCCATACCTTCAAACCTTAGAAAGCTTTCTCAATATTAGCAATTTTCTATTATGCTGCTAATATCATTGTTTTACGCACTTCCTTAGTGGAAGCTTTGGAGTTCCTGGTGCTGTAGGTGCATCAGTGAGGCTGTCTTTTTGCATATGATTCCTGCCAACACATTTGAAAATCCGGTGTTGTGGCATGGTCTGATCAGGAGATACAGAGAGGAAATTGCATGATAGCTTGAGAGCTGCTCTTGGAGCAGTCATATCACCTGTGCACCATCCTATGTCTTATGGGAGTCATCTGCTCCTCTGGGCTTTACAGTGTGGGGTCAGATATCACCTGAGAAGGCACAGAAACAAGAAACTTTCCCAATACTGGTACTACTATGTGAGAGAACAGGAGCCTCCCTTGGGCCTGATATGGTCCTTGAAGCATGTAAGCTACCACAGTTAAAAGAACGTGTTTTAATCATCTGGGGAATACATCAGAATACATGTTTCTTCTGTGTGGAATTTGTTCTCTGAAAACCAGATAAGGGAGACTTTCTGTCCTGCATGCACTTCGAAGTAACAGAAGAGGCTTTACAAAAGAGGGGAGTGGCAACATTGTTTTTACTGAGTTGTGGTTGAAGCACTAATATCTATTAAAACAATTGAAGTGGGTTAATTCTCATACTGGTGTGGTTATCACAATTAAAAATGCAACATTTGGTTTAGATTTAAAAAAGTTTCAGTAGGCTGTACAAAGTAAGATATTGATTTACTTAATTCAACTATTGTTTTGATTTACTTGAAGCTTAGATTACTCCTTACTTGAATGTTTTTTCAAGGTAGGAAAGTTTCCATCTGCTGAGAAACAGCAATATAAAACTGAATTCTTCAAATACTTCTAGTACTTGTTTTAGTTTTTCATGTATCTTAATGTCAAGGTGTCTTTAACTTTCCATTACTTTAAAGGTCATGAATGCTTGTAACTACAAGGAGCTTTTCCACAAATTCAAAAATGGTGAATGCAATAGTGGCAATTATATTCATGCTAAAGACTTCAATTCATGATGTTATAAAATAGATTTTAAATAAGCCCTTCTTTCCAATCATATTCCTCTAGTTTCTGTAAGCTAAATTGTGACTTTAGTTTAAAAATCTATATGTACATGAAGCATGAACAAAATTCAAGTATAAAATCAAGTATAAAACAATCTGATATGTTTAAGAAGGAAAAGAATATATAGAGAAAACATGAATGTCCTTTCATTTGCATGCTGAACACAAGAGCCAAAAGCCCAAAGGGGTTTTCTGCTGTTTTTTATGGTGCTCAGAGTCAGCTTGAAATCAGGGCTATCCAACCAAATCAGAAAAGCCTCAAAGCTTTCATTTTTACCACTTCTGCAAATATGATCATCTTGCAACATTTTGTCTCTGATTATTCTGGAACTGTGCATTGGCTTCCAACTTTTTGACTTGGCTATGAGGATTCGTTGGTCACCTGAAATGTACCAAAAACTTAAAAAAAACTTTTTAAAAAAATGCATTGTATATTTATATAGTGCTGTGGAACATTTTGCTTTTAAACATGCCAAACATTACTTTGAACCTATGTGAAAGTATGTAATATTTTGTGCTTTGTTTTGAAAAAACACTTTTTGTATACAATTGATGCAGATAAATGGTTACTGCAAAATAATACATCCTCTTAAAAGTAAACAGTACAATTTCTTGTTTACCTGTTTTCTTTATATTTTTGTTGTTTAAAAACAATACAATAAAGCCATTCTTCACAGTGATTTGATTTCCTTGATAGCAGCTGGGGAGCTGGATTTAACTCTTCAGCAGTATGACTAGGCAGCAGTGGGGAAGATCAAAACAAAACATCAGTTTGATTTGTGTAAGCAGAGCTAACTCTTAATTAGATTTTCCCCATTTAATCTCCCATTTAATCATTTAATTAGATGTTTATTTTGGGTATCAGTAGAAGATGGGATTGCATGTGCTGGGGGACAGAACTATGAGTTGAACACAGTGGTTTTGGTACAATTTTAGGTTTAAGTTTGTGAGGAGGTGGAGAGAGTTTATGCTCTGTACCTGTTCTGTACTCAGCTGTTTGCTATTAGCTGTTACTGAAAACATAGCAGTGAATGTCTTATGACTGGACATAGTGGTCACAGTATAGCATGTGGTTACATATGGCATTTATGATGCCACTTTTGACCAGCTCATACAACTCTTCTATGTAGAGCTTGCTCTTCTGTTTAGATTGGTTCTAACCTCTTCAGTTTGAATTCTAACCTAAATTCCTACCCCATTTTCTTGATATTTACTTTATTCGCCATGTATTTACACACAAATTGTACACAAGAAACACTATTATTGGTAATAGCCTGTAGCTTTCAAGGGTTGCTTTATTCCAGGGAGAAGCTTTACAGCAGGGGTGATATCTTCTGTCTTAGCCAGCCAGGAAAAGCTTTGGAAAACATGGTAATTTATTTTGCCTGTCTTCCTCATACCAGAAATGACCTGGAAGGGAAAGGGAAATACCAGCTTCTTCTGCCTTGTTTAGGAAGGAAGGCTTGAAACAAGAGGAAAATGTGCTCAGAGTTACTAAGAAAATAAGCTTGAATGAATTTGAGTTTGTTCATTTGTAGGCAATACATCCACTTACATGAAACACATTTGCAGTGTCTAAGCACTACTTCTATATTGGTCTGATATTAACTGGTTCTGCTACTCCAGCCTAATGTTGTGTCCATTTTTGTTACCAGAAATGGACAGTATCACATGGACAATTGTGAGGAATGAGAGAGTTCCTATAATTAGCTCTCTCCCACCCTTAACAATGTCTGTGGAAATGGGTGTTTCATAGTTTTCTACAGCATTTAGCTGGTCTGAAAACATATACCTCCTTAGACAGGGCTGAATGAAAGCAAAATAAAACCTGATAGGTTTGGCCATCAACAAATGAAATTGCAGTTTTTGTCACTCTTATGGTATTGATTAAACATAGTTTTGTATTAACAGCTGATGAGGGTTTTATACTGTGGTAAGCATGTAGCCAGTCCCAGACTTAGCCTCATACACCCATGGCACACCTTGATGATGACAGGAAACAGCTGCCACGCCTGCAGGAAATGTGATTGCATTCATGTCTTTCCTTCCTTGGGTGTCCTTCCCTTTCTACATAATATTCATTAATTGCTGTGTGTTTATTTTGTTTTTAAACATCTGCTTTGCACAGCTCCTGATAGCACAAAAAATGAAAATGTTCCAATCTATGAGTCCGCTTTACCATAGCGCTTCTGGTACTCTAATAGAAGCTGCTTATGCATTAAAAATATTAAGAAAATGATTGTCCTGATTGTGTCCTTAAGTGTTCCTCAGATCTTCCTGTCTTCTCACAAATCAATACTACTAAGCCTTAATTTCCTTGTAGTCATCTTTACAGAAGTATGTATTTCTGTCTCCCTAAACATAACAAACAATAACAGGAGTCAATTTTGTATGCTTACATGAGCGAGCTTTGTCTTTTGCTTGCTCTCCGGCTTCTTGTCTTCAACACAGACTGGAATAGGTCTGTTGCTCGTGGCATTTGACAAGTACTAATTGACTTTTGTCAATACTTGGCTAATTTAAAACTAGCTCAGATATTTCGTTAACTTGGTAAGTAGCTATAGTCTACCTAATACCAGGTTTGATTTTATTTATTATTTGAAGTAAGATGTAAGTTTGTGTCACCTGGACATTTACTGAAAAACATGATCGATGTCCAAGAGAACTGGGAGCTGGTGGAAGAATTCAGATAGGACAGTGCTGAAGCAAGGGCACACTAACAAATTGAAAGGGTTTTTTAAGGGTTTCCTAACCTTTTATATAAAGATCAGAGGCGAGGGAGGCTGCTTTTGTTTGTCCAAACAGGGAAAGAGAGGAGGTTAAGTAGAGATCAGGCATTGGTGATGAAAGAAAAGAGCAATCAAGATCCTCAATGATCCTCAATCCCCCCCCCCCTTTTTTTTTAATAACATGGTGAGGGAAAACTGTAAAAGTATCCTGAGATTATGTACCTGAGTATCCAGAAAGTTATTTTTGGAAAGTAAAGATATTTTTTTGAAAGAAAAATAGATCTTTTCCGGAAGCTTACTCAAAGATGATAGAACCTTGAAATGACATCTTCTGGGAGAAGGATGGAGGGAGAATATTACAAGAAGAACAATTAATGATGCTGAGCTTGATTTATTAGTCATGAGCATAGAAATGATAACTGAAGATGTGTCAGCTGATGAAATTGCTTAGAGAGAACATAATGTGAGATGAGAAAAAGGCAACGGATGCTGGAATATTGAGAGTGGGAAAACAGCAAAAAGGCTCATTAAGACTAAAAGAACAGTCTTGAAATGGACTGGAACAAGAAAAAGCAATCTTCAAGCCTAATGCGTGTGAACTGCCAGGAAGGCAAGATGGGTCAACATCATCCAAAATAGGAAGAAGAGGGAAGAGAAAGAAAAGATGGGAGAAGACATCGTGCATTCCCAATCCATACATCTGACTATGATTTACTCTTGTTATTGTAACATGTAAGATGAGAAAATATGATAATATGATCCAGGGATTGGAATACAAATCACAAGTGTGTTGTGATACAAATAAAAAGATAATCTTTGTTTTGCAGGGCTTAAATATGTAACACATATGGAAGGGCAGGGCTGACAAAGATAATAAAAATGCAGTTGCTTTTGTGCCTTATGCAATATTTCATGTTATTATTTAAATATGAGGAGAGAACATTCTTTTCAAGGGAGAAATTTCGTTTAAAAATTACTTACACTACAGGCTGATAATTTATTATTTTATGGATGTAATTTCCAATATAAACTAAGTTTTATGTTTAAGATCAATCTGATAGGATTCAATTTTTAAACAAAATACCTAAAGGTAGTAAAGGTTACCTAAAGGTAACCACCTGTATTTCACAGTTATTGCAGAGGATAGACTAAATGAGCTACCAAAGCAGAAGAGTCCTTGCGATTTTGGTATCAGATCTGAAAGGAAACCTTCACTTCAGGAAACTGTCTCTGGCAGCTTGCCAAACAGGCAGCACGTGTGGAAAGCACACAGCTGAAGTCTGATACCGTACTGCTTATGGACACACTGAAGTGTTACTGAGTATACTGGAGTTATTGGGACAGTCTTATCTTCCTGGAGTAACAGTGCTGGATTTTTATGAACAAGGAAATGATTTTAGAAAAATGTTAATGTTTAGAATCCTTTTGTTTGGGACCTATGTAAAAATGGTTAGAAGGCAATGTCTATTATCACATACGTCAAGTTAAACATTGGCTAAAGGAACTAGCAGTTCTGGCACTGGAGAGTGATATATTAGGTTGCTTAAGTGCTACTTTGGTATTTCTTTAAAGAAAATACATTTTTTTTAATAGCTGATAACTTAGGAGCATAGTACTTGAATATACATAAAAACATGCTCCCGATCTTTGTCTGAAATGCTAGATTGTCGCTATAATTGGAAAATGTTTTCAAATGTGTTATATAACTAGGTAAATGTTTCAGCAGACAGAAATTATTTAACTATTTATTTATTTTTCCCTTTAAGCTGCACAGAGACAGGGTTTTACGTATCTGCATGGTCTCTTTTGTGAAACTGTCCATAAATTTATAGAATAGTTTCATTATTCTGTGTAAATATTTTTGAAACCACTTGGAGTAAATGTTGTATCTGGTATTTAGTATATTGTTTTTACTACGGGAATGTAAAGGCACGTTCAAACAGCCTCAACTGTATTATACCTGTCCACACCCAGGGGAGGCTTGGTGCTCTGGATCCTGAGTGGATAAAGATGACACAAAAGTGCCAATGCAATTCAGTAAGTGATCCACAATTTTATTTTTCATAATCCTTATTTAACATTTCTTATTTGCTGACTATGGATAACGTTTCAAATGGGAACACAGAATCATCATATTTTAGTTTTGGGGAGTAAATTGGTTGGTATGTGGTTTATTTTGCTAAAACACCAATTCTCATAGGAATGCAGGTGGATATGCTTCCAAGTTTTAGGTAGTTTTGAATATTCCACACAACATAAACTATATTCAAATGGCTAGATACTCTGTTCTGTTAAAAGAATTCATGCACCATGTGAAAGAACTGAATATAAAGCAGCTGACTGGTGGTATCTCCTTAGCCATGTACCTCAAAGCATCAGCATATTTTTTTTTCTAATGTACTAGATTAAAGAGAAGTCTGCTTCTTTCAGGAGAAATTATTTCAGAAAGAAAATTCAGGAGGTAACAGAAAGAGGACACGTTTGCATACTGACCTGGAATCAAACTGGAAGGGTCTGTATTTTTATACTTTGCCATTCTGAAATTAAGCATTGCTGTAGGTAGTTTGATGTTTTCCAGTCTTCCAGTAATAATATACAATCAGTTATCACCCTTAGACTTTCTGATACGCCTATTGCATCAGCATTCTTATTTAAGGAAGCAGAAATTCTTAGACTATTACTGCTATTGTAGAACAGATATATTTGATCTTTTTTACTGTTTTTCTCTGCCTTTTTATTTTTATGAGGCTCTGAAGTAGGTCTTGATCCTGATTCCATACTTTTCCACAAGTGTATTACTGATTATTCTTAGAGTCCGTGCTTTGGTTAGGAAATATTTCTAGAGTAAAATGTTTGACACTTTAGATATTCATTTATTTTTCACCTGTCTTCACCCTGTACTAACATAAAAATTAAATTAGATGAGAATAAAGAAATAGCTTGTTCATTTTTGGTATGTTTTACATCACTTAATTACTCGATCTAAAGGAATGCAGTGGTTTTATTGAACGATACGGACTGTTTTGTATTGCCATGAGGGTATTGTTGAAAAAATGCAAGCATTTTTTCCATGTTCAGCATTTCAGTTTTCATTTTACAGAGATGATCTTTAACACCAATCACACCTTGCATAAGTGCCATGTACTGGCTCCATCCTTTTCTTTGGTATATGGCCTCATAGTTAGCAGAAGAAAGGAAAAACGAGGTCATGATGAGTAGGTGTATTAGAGGCAAATCCACAGTACCTAATATATGAAGAACACTCTACACTTACATCTACAGTGTTAACTCATTCTTCACACTGAGGTAGTTTTAGCTGATAATGAATATCTTGATAAGAAGTACAATTTGAAAATTTCAAATAGCAAGAAAACTATGATGTATAAAAGACTATTGAATATAGTTTGCAGACTGACAATGGAAGTCTTATTCTTTAAATCATTTAACAGTGACATTAAATATAAAGTGTGCATTAATGTTTGCTTTGACAATCCTAATAATGAATGTAAAATGGGATATTGAAACAAGTTTAAAATTTCACATAGCAGAGAATCAACAATGCAGTACTCAGATCTTTTCTGGATCAAAATACTTGGTTTATGTACTGTGTAACACAGTATTAAAGCATGTCAAGACAGATCATACAACCACCCCATGAAGGAAGAACATACAGTATATCTGATAACTTTCCATTGACAACATTTTACTCATTTTGTTTTAGAAGATATTTCTTAGACTGATCTGTATCATTCTCTTCAGTTCATCATTAATCTTACTTTAAAAAAAAAAGTCCTGCCTTCAAAAATTAGTATTTAACCCCAACATTAAGTTATTTGATATTGTGCCATAGAGGTTGTTTTTTTTTTCCTGTAATTTATCCATTTTAATGAGAAATACATTAACCCTATGTGATTATCATTAATAGGCATTCACTTGAATTACTTTGCAGCACTGTCATACTTGTATTCATAGTTGCTTCTAAGTATTTTCTTTCTGCCAAATACTTTTGATTTTTTTTCAAAAGAGAATTGCTTAGGAAACAGCCTGTAAACAGTACAGCTTTGAAGCTGTAGCACCATGTCGCCAGGGCCGACTAAGAGTGAGCTGAAGTGCACAGCAAGTGTGTACACAAAATATGTACATAGTACATACACAGAAAAAGCATCACAGACAGAAAATGGCACTCGGGATGAATGCCCTCATCCTATTTCCCCTTTCTGGCTGATCAGAATGAAGGCCCACTAGTGGGAGACAGACAGACAGTGTCTGTCCCTGCAGTGACTAGGTTTGGTCTAACCAGCAGCTGGCCCGTGTCTCCATTCCCCTGTTGCTGCTAGCTGTGAAGGCGCTGCTCCAGCAACGATGCTGATCTTCCCCCCTTGAAGACACCAATGCATGCAGGCACACATACACACACGCACCATACCTACTGTTACTTCAGTTTATCCTGAGAAGTTTAAAAAAGAACAGAAAACCCCAAAAGTCAATTCCATGAACATACTATACAATGTTTTTAATTACAAAGTGGTTTTGATAATATATCTAGAACAATGCACCCTTAAAAATTCATTAACACTTTCTTTTCCTAAAAATGCATTATTTTTCTCATGTTGTGTGTTGTGAAACAGCATTAACCACGTAGTCCATTTGATAGAAGAGTATTGAACTACAGAACTTCTTTAGCACACATACAAATAAAAGGCAGTGGCTTAACATCAGTTGTCACTGTATGTGATACGTTGATGCTGTATGTGCTGCACCCTGGCCTTTATGCATTTTTATACAACAACTAACTTCTGTTACCCAAGATCACTTTTACCTAACCTACCTTTTTAACCTAAATTTTCGCACGTTTGATGCAAAAGATGTACTTTGTATTATTAAGATATCTATTACCTCTTTCCCAGACATAGTTATTTCTTTCTCAATAGCATCATCTTTTAAAAGACAAAGAGACAAGATTCAAGTATTTTAAGGTACTTTTATTTAATAAATAACTTCAGTAATAGCACTGTAAAAAGTGAACATCTGTTAAAATAAAAAGGCACTTAAAACAAGAAGATGACTATGATGCAGTTTGAATGGTCAAAGGCAAATATACATGGCACATGTCAAAAATGTGTGACTTGTCACATGACAAACTATGCAATCTTAGCTACAGGGCAAAGGCAAATTTACAGCTAAGACTGCCAAAAAAAAAAAAAGCTTGTGTTGATACAAAAATATTACAAAAAGAATTGCAAACAAATACATTAAAAAGATTAGAAGGGTGACAAAGCACCAGGCTTTAAACTACAGAAACATTACAGAAGAAAGACACAGTATGACATAAGGCCCTTATGGGTTTTGAGGATGTCCTGGTAAAGTACTTCATGATACTGCCACCCAGGGCTTGAATTTACAAAGAAAAACTAGGCAAGTTACCAGTCAGCAACTTTTTCAGTAATGGCACGTGTTTTAAAGCTATTTATTCCTTCTTAAAATTCTTTCCAAACCCTTTCATCTTAACCATAACGTGGCAATAAGCAATTAAAAAATTAAAAATAAGTATGCACACACTTTTTCAGTCCTTTACTCTCCTCATTTCCAACTTACTCAACTTACCATATACTTAATCATATATCTAGTAAGTAGAACACCAGTTATTCACCAGTTCCATGCTACATGAGTTTAATTATACCTGCAAACTCAAGCCCTGATTTCCCTGTAAAGCTAAAAATTTTAATACTAAATGGCTAGGCAGAGCCTTCATGCTGATTGCTTTAACCATTTCCCTCCTATCATGTCATAGCAGTATCACACCCTGTAGAAGATCTAGATTCACAGCAAGGGAGTGGAAAAAGGTCAAAAAGGCACCATGTGACCTTAGCTGACTAGGCTATACAGTCTCAAGTTTTTTTGTCAGACACCGGCACTGATTATTTTTATTTGCAAAAAATAAAAAATAAAAAAATTACATATGGTACATTCTCAAAACCTGAACAGGAAAACAAACCTATATGTAATGAATTAGTAAAATCACTGCAGTTTGCCCTAAATCTATCTTACTGTGACTACAAAAATTGCTATGCTGCATACAGTGTTGTGAAGTTATACAAGCAGTGTTCATTTTCCCTCATATTTAGGATTGACCACAGTTGTCACTGCACTCTTGTAAATAGGATTTTCACCCTAGAAAAGAAAAAACATTTATATTAACATTCAAAGAGATGAAAAAAGTACTGTGTTTGCAAGAAGTATGAAAATTAGCTTAAGAAATTATCCACAAATGTTTTATTTGTATACAAACAGCTTAAGTCAAACTATTTTTCCCTTTTGCAACTTTAACAAAAGCATGCTTAGCTAATAAAGCAAAGGGTTAGGGCATGATCCTATTCAGTTTATGCCACAGGTTTCCTTCAATACTGCTACACCTCATATGCTCATATCTCAGGGCTGAGCAGTCAACTCTGCTCTGCAGCCCATTACGCTTTTTTGAACAACAGAACTGCAAACGGTGTATTCTGAAACTATGACAGATCATAGACCACATTCTGCTATAATATTTAAATAGCTTATTTCATATTATAATTTAATTATATAAACAGATTGGAAAGGCTTGTACTATTTTAACAATATACATTCAATATTTAATTTTGAACATTAGCACTTGTCATTCTCGTTTCATTCCTGTAGGTTTCCCCCTGTCCCAATATATGGAAAATGCATAGTTAAAACTAAGAGATTACTGTCCTGGTAAGAATGCTGTAATAAAAACATTATTTCTACTGATAAGAGGAATGCCCACATAACTTATCTCACTCTTACTGAGATTTGAAAACCTCTAAAATAAGCTTATTTTATGTTTAAACTTCCCTTGTTCCCACATTTCCTTTTATCTCAGTAAATCTTACTCCATTTATGGCACATCTTTGCACACCTAGGATGAACTCCTTGAACTCTAAATGAATAGATAAATCTTACTAGAAGAAACTCCTCCTGTCAGAACTCTACTGATTCAGCCTGCATATCCAGTACTGTACTCTTACCACAACTGCACTTCAAGCTAAATAAGCATTGTTTACCAATGTGAAGCTCTTCTGTGCATGTATGAATACTTTCTGGGGAAATTCAGTACAGAGCAGATCTCAGCCTAGGCACAGCTCTGGCCAGAACCGTATGTGGCCTTCATTAGTGGCAGGGGAATATCTGAGGGTTAGAAAGGGAGTATCTTTGAGGTTCCTCCCAGCTGAGATACCTTGTAACACTATTATTCAATTCTGCTCTATTAAATTACAAACCATTTAAAACATTTCAGGCTAAAACTATTGTTCCCACACTCAAAGGCAATCCTAGCCCTACTCCCCAACCGTGGATGCAATTTTTTTTTCTTCAATCTTTGATAGTCTGGCTTTGGGTGTACAGCAAACTGAGCCTGGTAGAGACTCATTGCTTTAATAAAGTAGATTTTCAAGTAGTCTTTTATCGTTCTTCACACAGCACTTCAGATCAGATGGCATATAGCAGGTGTTCTGTAAAGTGTCTAAACCTAAGTCACTAGTGTTTACCCATTAAATGGGTTGCATCTTGCCATGCGCTGCTGTTCCGAATATTCATTTTATTTCTAAGAAACCCCAAGCCCCTGTAAATATATGTGATTTATAGAGATTAAGCATGTCTGCTTTTTCCAGGATCGTAAACCTTGAACATCAACTACAAATACCACAGGATGTGCCAAAAGGTGACAAGGCAAACAAGAAACGACTTGGTCTGAAACTTTCATATCAATTCCTAGGAAGTTTGTTGCCTTCTATTTGCAAGACCGGGTAAGGGACAAGTGACTGTACCCCAACAGAGGCAGCTCCTGCTGTTAGGGCAAGGCCAAATAGCTGGTATTCTGCCTTTCTGTCACAGTTTGTCTCAGACAAAAAGGGTATTTCTCCTTAAAGTAGGCTTTTCTACATGCCAAAAACAAAGAAGCACATGCAATCTTGCTAGATCTGCCACCCCAGCCTAATCTCTCAAGTCCAGAAACTGGATCACTGGACAGTGTCTCTTCCCTGGAAGTCAAGATTCTCTACTTCATCTCCTCAAGACCTGAATCAGCATCATCTGGTTTGAGGTAAACTTGGAGCTAGGTGTCCAGTGTTGGCTAAACTTCACAAATACACAGTAACGGCAAAAGGCCCTTTATCAGATGCCAGGACAACTTTCTCTTGATTAAAAATCTGTCATCTACTGGTTTGGAAAGAGATGGGGAGCTGAGAGAAAGAATTTGTTTATCACAGAAACACAGTGTTGTGGCTGGTTTTCAGCCAGAAAAATTATCAAGGCAAAAATTACTTGTACCTCCTTCCCAGAATATAAAAGCTTTGCAACTGTAAGATACAGATTAAACTGGAAAAAAAACATCCAGGGACAAGGGATTTCATCAGTAACTGAAATACCTCATTATGCCTCAAAGGGCTTGGCAATGTATATTGATTGTTTCCTAGACAATTTTTAACAAAAACTTCTGAAAGAAACAAAACAACAAAAATCCACACACACACACCAAAACAGTAAAATTTATAATTCAGAGCAAGTCTGTAAAGCTTAGTAGGCTAGATTGAAAACAGACTAGAAAATAATGCACATAGCTTTTCAACAGCAAGGCATTATATAATGCTAGTTACACTTTTTAACCTTCACCATTTTACAAAACAGACTACTCCCTGCACATGCAGGGAGGTATATGTTTACATTTTCTTATTTGTAAAAGGGCAGTAACTTCCATCCATCAGATATTGCAGGAATCAGTCCAAAGGTTAGGAGTAAAACCTGGAAATCTGCAGGATGCGACTCATACAATTAATTTCCATTTGTAATCAGGTCCAAAATGCAATTTGCAAAATATGACTGTAAATATTTATTATACTCCTTCTTCAACAGAAATCACGATTTGAGATGTACAAGCTCTTTATTTAGCTAGCATAAGGCCTATTTACAAAGAACGTGAAATGCTGTACTGTCTTCCCCTGGGCTTGCATTTTACAAGAACTCACAGTGGGATTTAGGTCACAGAGCAGCAGCACTTAACCAGGTGCCTCCCCACATCAGCTGAGCGTCTCAGTTCCCACTATAAATAACGGAGATGCAGTCACCACAGTCAGAACTGTTCAGCTTAACCCAACCTTATGCTGAATCAGCTTAGCAGCTTGTGTGGCTTTACTGCCTATAACCAGAACAAAGGCGCCCGAATAGCTTCTGTTAGCCAGGCTCTGACAGCACTGGCCTTGCCAGCCATGCTCAGTCTGTCTCAGCAAGGTCTTCTGCACAGACAGCTTATTATTAAATCTAACACGGAAGTAGCAAATAATACGTCCACTAGTCTAACCCAACTCTCACGTCACTTAGGCCCCTGACAGCTGGCACGTGGTACGAACTTCCAGAGGTTAGCAGCATTCCATATTTTTAACTGGCCACTAAAACATGGTATTCCAGACTTGCTTAGACAAGAGCTACGGCTTTGTAAGTAAACCCATTTCCTTTATGCCAGTGCAGAAAACACACTGGTTTAGGCATGCAAAGTTAGGAAAAACTTCTGCCACAAGTTCTTATAAATTAAAACATCACACACACTTAAACAAAAACAACAATAAAATAAAAGTCAACAAACAATAATTATATGCAACATAGGATGAAATACATTGGACAAAAGATAGAGGCATTTTAAAAAGTATCTTCAAGAGAGAATAAAGTGTCATGTTCTTGCAACAGTACTTATTTTTAACCAGACTGGGCTGTTTGGACGTAAACAATTTAGTCTGGTGCTTTATAAGGATAAACTTATTATACGGGATGTTTGTTCAACTTTTCTATTCCTTTTTTTTTTTTTTTCCATGAACTTACTGCTTCAACAGTCACCTGAAATACCTATATAGTGGGTTTAAATCCTAAGTCTGTAGGAAACTGCAGTCCAGAATATTTAAATTCGCCAAAATTGTTCAAGAGCTGGCTCTTATGATTTTCAGCTCTTATATTTTTGTTTTATTCATTATATTATCATTATTATAACTCATTATTTTCCAGTAATAAGACAAGTCATCTTGTCTTATTAAGCTGTAAATATAGCAACTGAATCAGAGGATAAAGCAAAGGCCCAGGTTGAGGGTAGTACAGACAACAGAGGGCATCACCTACCACGACTGGAAGACTAGAAGAAAACAACTAGCCTACAACTAAGCAAATACTGTTTTAACGGAGGAGATCTAAACCATGCAGTCAGTGCTGCAGGCCAAGGACAAACTGAACTCGGTTCAGCCTAGCTGCCTTGAGCACCAGCTGTGAGGGAGCTGCAGGGACAATCCCTTCGCCGTGCCACAGCCCAGGGCTGGTGAAGTACCCAGGCACCTGGTCCGTGGAGAGCTTTGTGCTGCTGCAGTTCTGCTTGCTGCAGGAACTGGGCCACGTACCAGTATGACTGCTATGGAAGGGATACACAAAGTGCACGCAATTTCTTTTATTGTGGATGTATACATCTGGAGAGAACTTATTCCAAGGATTTTTTCTTGTAATGGGATTCCAGAACACTTCCTTGTCAACGTGAGACCGTTCTTTCTTCATCTTGTATTAAATGGAAGCCCAGAAAATCTGAGGTATAGGGAAAAGGAAGACTTTCTACTTGTTATGGGTGACCTGTTCTGCCAATATTTTCTGGAAGTTAAAACTGCCCGCCCTCTCTTTCCAAGGATCGGATATTTCCATGAATACTAAAAAGGATAAAAAGCATACTTGAAAACCTACACTCTTTCGCATTTTTTGATTTTCACAGTGAGTGAAACAAGAAGGCAGGATTCACCCTCCATGGAAAGGAAACTTTCTACAAGAAGTAAATTTTGAGGAGAAATGACAACACTGAAGACATTGTATCTTGGGAGGAGTCATGGGGTAGAGAGTGAGAAGAAAGAACGGAAGTTACACACCATGTGGTTTGTTACATGCTTGTTCTGCGCGGAACAGAAAATATACAAGTCAGTGAACAGCAGAAAAGAAGGTAACAGAGACTTAACAGATGGAATACGTGAAATATTACAGAGGAGTAAGAACTCAATTTCCTCCCCAGAATAATCAACTCTGGGAAGAAAAAAAAAATGAAAGAAGATGAATGTGGTCACTGTGACAAGCAAAACAAATTTATTTTTTTTATAATCAATTTTGGACACACTGGAAAATAAAAAGATTGTAAAGAGAAAAGGAAAGTAGTTTTCATCAAGCTGGAGCTCAGAATGCTAGACAAAGTATTTGAAAATGTCATATTGAGGACAGGCAAGAGCTAAAAGACTCTTAATTCCCATATTCTCTTTACAAAATCTTTCAAGTGCAACACCAAAAAACTGAAACAGCAGACAGAGTAAAATTTGAGATAGAGATCCTTCCCTTCCACTAGCTCCTGAAAAAAGCCCTTTGATATTTAGAGGGATGATCTGCCTTCCCAACTTTTTCAGGTCCCACTCCCTCCCTTTAATCAGTTTTTCTGCATTTCTTAACTCTCAACACTCTTTTGACATCTGCTCCCCTACTCATCCTCCCTTTCCCACTCCTTCCCCAGCAACTGGGAGTCCCAGGGAAGGAGAATCCTAAAGCATTCAAGGCAGCGCAATCTTAGTCTACACAGGATATCCATCACTTCTGGTTTACTGTCTTGCTCTTCTGGATACTACTGTTTCTCTCTGGGTATGAAGAGAACTAAGTCAGCATTTCCAAACAAATTAGGAGTTCAGACAAAGTTTAGGAAGGACTAAGAAACTTCCTCCTCTCATATGAATGCTCTTTTCTAAGGAAGACCCCAACCTGACTCACCTACAAGGACAGATATTGCCAGGTAATACAGAAATAGGGATGGAAAAAATAAGATGCATATTTAATTACCAAATGGGTAGAGTATATGTGTTTCACACTTTAAATTCAGGCTCATTCTATTCTAGGTTAATAAGCCAAAGCACTGAAAAAAAATCTCTAAGGCTACCCTGAATGGTCAGAGTTATTTTAATAAAAAGAATTATATTTATAGGCTGGATATCTCAGGAATATCTAAACCAGCTTTGTAAACACATCAGTTTTAAGCAAACTGAATGCTGACTTGAGGGTGTAGAAGATAAATCCTTCCCTGAACACTGCATTTCTTCACAAATCAAAGAGCTTCTTTAATTCGAAGAAGTGTTCTATTATATACCCACATCGTTATTCACAAATAGTTCACTTAAAAAATATGTCACTTGTAGAATAGTTAAAGCCAGTACTGGTGATATTAGTAAGTAAGCAATCTTTCTGTCAAAACAAGTTAGACGTTCAAGCTGCATTCTTTAAAACCCCAGAATCAAAGCAGCAGTAGATAAACTGCAGAAGACTCAAATTGTGATTAAACTGACTGTGACACACAGTGAGTTCGAAGTGACATGCAAAGGAAAAAAAAGGAAGAAAATGAAAGAAGATACAAACTGAGACTTAGAGACCAGCTTTACGTCCATAGTTTGGATTCTTGAAATTGTTAATAGGACTCTTGTATATTGGGTTTTCTTGCTGAAGTAAAAGAAATGGTCAATGTCGAATAATTCAACAGGGATAAAAAAGCAACATTCTCAACTGTTACTGAAAAAATCATGCTATATATAAAGAAAATTGTTAGTATTATTTTTCCAGTTTAGACTTAATGTTCTTAACAGAATACATCCTAGGAGATTTTTTCAAATTATTCTCTCACCAACTGTATATGGGTATTGACCTATAGAACAGTAGCATCGGGTTTTTGATTAGCAGATTCCTAACATTTCCCAGAGGCAGAGACCCAATATCATATATAAGCCTACAGACCATAGGCTTGCTTTTCTTAAATATTTTTTGTGTTGTCAAGAGGTTGGGAAGATTTCAACAAGCCAGCACCAATCATGACCTTGCAACCAGTTATTGAAATCTCCCAACTAATCCCATGTGAATATTTACAAGACCTCTTTCATAAGCATAAAATTTCCTTCTTTAATTTATACAAATGTGATTTTCACCTTCTAACAGACATTTTAATAGTATCTTATAGAATGTGGTACAACTGCAAAGCTGAACTATTCTCTCACCATCACGTTTTCTCTCTGAAATTTTATTTCAACTGAAGTTATTACTCACTTTTCTAAACCAAGATGTTCTTCTTGAAGAGGACTGTGGTTTTTTTTGTTTGTTTTTGTTTTGCTATTGGTAACAAATGACACGTTTTAAATCAGCTTAAAATAAGGATATTTCTGTATTCCTGTCCTATGGAGAAACAAATCTGAAACATATAGGGCATGTGAACAGCAATCTCCTAATCCTCACCAAATACTGCAGCTTTTATACAGATAAAAGCCTCCTCACTTACCGTATCCCACTTGGCATTCATCTTCTCCTTTTCAAATTTAGCGAATTCTCTTCTGTCATGAATGATCATTAGTAGTTTCCAAATCAATAACAATGCAAGTCCAATAAGAACAATTCCAGCAACCACACCAGCTACAATGGGAATGATGTCAGGGCCACTAGGGCATTCTAGGGAACAAAACAAGGGAAACATGATTTTACAGAATGGTAAAGGTAATGTGTATGAAGATGCTTTTAAAATTTTATTTTGTACTGATGACAGTATTTATAGTACCAAAGATAATACTACTTTCACTTCAAATTACTAAAGTTTTAGTACAGAACATCTTGTAACATTCCATCTTATTTTTATACTTCTACTTTTTGTTTAATCTTAGCAATAGAATATTTAATATTCTGATGAAGTCTACACACTAACTCTTTAAGCAATTCATCCAGAGGATAAGAAAAACTAGCAATTGTATTTTAAACATAAAAGAGCTCTAAGTCAAAAAAGGTGTTCCTCATTTTATCTCAGACTGTAAGTAATATATATAGATGTTCCTTAGATATGTGTTAGCTAGCAACTAACGCTTTGCTTCTACTCAACTTCTTGTTTTCTTTTAAATATTTCCTCATCTTAGGAATTGATCTCTACTGAAATAAAAAAAAATACATCTAACTCAGGCAAAACAACCAGAGCTACTTTGTACTATATAAGCGCGAGAATTAAGGTGAGGGAGAAATGACATCATGTTTATACCTGGGGTCTCTACCACATGGACATTGGCTTCACCATTTGAGTTGACGGAGTATGTGAAGTAGAACCAGCAGTCATCAACGTCCTTCTCTTTGCAATGAGACAGTGGATCAGGCTGGCCCGGTTGCGGCAATTTGTCTCGACTTTCTACCCGTGTCATGTTAAAATGCATACATTCCTGAGAACATGTTTCCTTCTTTTCACCCTTATTGAAAGCTCTGCATTGAACACAGTCCCTGTGGAAATGCAAATCAAAAGCAATGCTTTCTAGTATGTTCACAAAAGATTTTTAGCATTTAATCTAAAGAAATGTAAATGAGGGAAAAAACAAAAGAAAAACACTGCCATAAAAGCAAGAAAAAAATGAAGCAAGACTTATTTTTTTAACCAGTTATAACATTAATGTATCTTTTGATTAACAAAAACCTGCTTTACTAAATTTCTGTTTTACTGAATGACTAGCAAGCTTCAAGGACAGGGGGTTAAAAAAAAGATAAAAGACCTAAACTTCTAAAAGGAAATAATTTCAAAACATTTTCAACAGTTGCACATGGAAATTGAATATTCTCTCAAAGAAGTTAGCGTAGGAGCAGAAGATTTATAATGAAACAGTATCTGAGAGACTGATGGGTCAAAAAGAACAAACCGCGTGATTAGTTTTACAATAAGGTATCACTTGAATAAATCGTTGAAAAATAGCAGACTGAGCGGGATTTTTATAGTAAAATGACTGAGATGAGAGAAATCTTAAAAACAGTTGCACAAAGCCAGGAACCAGCAGAGCCACTACCCATAAATTTATTACAAAATTCTGCATGCAGAAAACAGTTTCCTTGCAAAAATCTGGATTTCCTAAGACAGGGATGCAGATTTCATTGCCCCCCACACATCTAAGTTTAGTTTTTGCCTGTCAGGATAATCTGACTTCTTCAATAGGTTTTTAGAATAAAAAAGTTTTAAAACGGAAATTCTAAACAAAAAAGCTTAGCTGAAATTTTAACTATTCTGGAAACTGTGCAGTATATCTATGCTTAATTTTGCTGTATTAATTTCAAAAGGTCAGGACGGTGGGACTTTGCAGCCTGTCACATCAGACCTTATGCATAAATTCACCTCAAAACCAAATGAATAGAAGCTAGGATTTGGTTTTCTGGATACTTACTTGTGCTCTGCACAGACGCCAAGGCAAGTCTGACACATTTCACATGTGGGGCCTTGGAATTTGGGATCTGTACAATTACAAGTTCCACATTCACAGGTTCCTCTTCCATTGCAAATCTGCCCATTAGATGCCATACATGGAGTCGTATCCAGGGAGCAATCACAAGCACTGCCAGTGAAGTTGGGGAAACACTCGCACACTCTGCATTTGCAGATACCATTTCCTGAGCATTGAAAAGATATTTCAGTGAAATGAAGTCTAGTATCAAACAAGTTTATGACATTAAGAAACAAAACGTTTACCATCTTCAAACAGACATAGGGAAAAGAAAACTCTGGTGGACAAACAATGAATATACTAATGAATCAAAAGAGCTAAAAAAAATTGTTTCCTTAAAAAACTACTTACAGAAGTTTCTTTCCTTCTCCCATTTTCCTACATCTGTATTTCCTTTCATAAACAAAACGATGAGACTAGGGAAAGCTGATCAAGAACAGTGTAATGTGATGGCCATACCTCATGGGTAGATAGCATCACAGCACTCCTTCAGCTGGCAATTTTGTGTGTATACAAATACTCTACGGATCAATATTTATTGATCACTACTGTACCTATCTCTATATAGTTTTATAATGCAAGATCTAAAAAGATGAGGAATGCACTAATTTAGACTTTATAACATAGAAAAAAGAAACACATAGAAACATAGAATATTCTGAATTGGAAGGGACCCACAAGGATCATCAAGTCCAAATCCTGGCTCCACACAGGACCACCCAAACATCAGACCCTATGTCTGAGAGTGTTATCCAACTGCTTCTTGAACTCTGTTAGGCCCGGTGCCGTGACCACTTCCCTAGGGAGCCTGTCCCAGTGCCCAACCACACTCTTGGTGCAGAACCTTTCCCTAACCCCCAGCCTGACCCTCCCCTGTCCCAGCTCCATGCCATCCCCTCGGGTCCTGTCGCTGTCCCCAGAGAGCAGAGCTCAGCGCCTGCCCCTCCGCTCCCCTCGTGAGGGAGCTGCAGGCCGCCATGAGGCCTCCCCTCAGCCTGCTCTGCTTGGGGCTGAACAAACCCATGGCCCTCATCCGCTTCTAATACACCTTCCCCTTTAGACCCTTCACTATTTTTGTTGCCTTCCTTTGGAGGGGTCTCTCATAGTTTTAAGTCCTTTTTATACTGTAGTGACCAAAACTGCACGCAATACTTGAGGTGAGGCCACACCAGTGCAGAGCTCCCTCAGGCTCCTTATAAAACCATTCAGCTATTGTAACTCTGTCTCACCTGTGCTTTATGCTCCTTACATTCCCTACAAAGGAAACAGATATCCGTATCTCGAAAAGGGCAATTTGGATGGAATGGAAAGATCTCTGGCTACACTTCTTCTTCTCCATTGAAAATAAAGTGTTCAGGTCAACCCTCCTCTGTCACCATCTATTTTGGTGGGGGACACCCAAAATAGACACCACCACCGCTGCTCCTATCCTTTGGACAGCTGATGAGCAACAGGTATATTCCAACTAAATCAGACAGATTAGGTATTCTTTTAATTCAGCTGAAGCTTAGCTGTTTTGTTTTTTGGATGGCAGTCAAAACTGAGGTAGTAGTTACACTCCCACCAGCTACTTCCACATATGAAAAAGCCTAAGGAAGTTACAGGACAAAAATATATGCAGCAGAATTAAGTTAGACACGAACTGCGAGAGGCTTTTCTAAATTGCTTTTAATTTCAGAATAAAGTCATTTAGAGTCTTGTTTCAAGCACCTAAGGCATCTTTCTGGGTCTAGCACATTCTAAGCTTCACTCACCTTTCAAAATAGTCTCAAGATAGCATCTCACTGGTATGTTGTCAAGCACCAGCTCAAACACTATTACAAGTAAACTGAGGTCATTATCTCTTTTTATTGGCGCAGTGGTTACACTGAGCCAGAATAACTTTATAATCTCATGACAGTTGTCTCAGCGTTCTTTACAATAATACCTGAGGGCAATTCTGTAATAAACAGCAGAAGTCAAGTTCAGTTTACATCCTTCTTTTAGCTCTGAATCAAGGAAGGCTGGAACATGTATTAACACACTCTATTTTCAGGATCACAAAGGGCTGTTTTATTAATAAAAAAGTGTTTTCAGTCACTGTTACTCTGCATTTTCTCATCCCATCAAGTAGATATGTATTTTTAACCTAAGTATCACTGCTTTACAGGGTACAGTTGACAGACTTGTAAACTATTCACCAGTTTTGTCTATAAAAGTCTGAAGTCATTTCTCACCTCCACAAATCAAACCATTTGATCGATCACAGTTGAAGTTATCACATTCACAATATTTGCCAGAATACACTTCGTTGGTGTTTTCTCTTTTCTTGCATACACATTGTCCACAAATGCATTCTCCATTGTTACTACATATTTCTGTACTGTTCTCCCTCCTGCAGTAAGCATCCATATCCTCACTATTTACTTCATCTGTACTACATTCACAAAGTCTTCCAATGCGTCCTTCATTACATCTGCAAGGTAAGAACATGACTGAAAATGTAAACCTAATTAATCAAAACATATACAATAAAAAGACTGCAAAAATAGCACAGAGAACAGGAGTAATAGTGACTTACCTCAAGAAATGTTCCAAGTTAGATTTAAAATAGGATTTCTAGCTACTTAACCTCTAGCAGCTTCAAGAGCTGTTAACTCGACTAAGATCCTCATATCCTGATTACTTTTTTGAGGTGAGAAACTGTTGTCACCACCTCTAACTAGATTGCCACGTAACCACTATTAATTCCTCTCCAATGTGACAGAACAGTAATTTCTTTTAAGTGACAGTGACTGTTCACTGTAGCTGCTGTTAACTTTCAATGAAAGAATTTCACAAGAACAGCTGCAATTAGTCAGGGGAGTAGCTGATCTTCAGAGCTGCTGAACACCAGCAAATTCATCTGAGATCTTTGGTGCTCAGCACTTATCAAGCATAAAGCATTGATGAAGAAATGGAGTTTGTTCTTGTTCAGCAATTGGCAAGCTGTTGTCACCTGTCAGTAAGAGATGATGCTTCCATCATGAAATGTTCTTGCTCGAAAAGCAAAAGGCTGTTCTTATCCACAGGTCTGTTATCCCGTGTGAAATCATGAGGATGCTAATAACAGTGATACCAAGTTTAATAATTCTTTCTACGGTCATTGATGGCTCATTATTTAAAGGAAACACCAAAAAATGTCTTCAAAAGAAGCAATTTATTCAGTGTTTATGGTCTGAAGCAGTTATTCCTCAACTTACTGAGTATTAAGGAGTTAAGAGCCTTATATCATTCTTTCACTCAGTTCTCTACAGTCATCAGCTTCACCACAAAGATATTATTAGTCAGTCCTACACCTGAAGTCAGTAACTTCTGAACTTGAAGTCAGTAACTTCTCCTTTATTTTCAGTCACATAAATAACTACATATTAAAGTATGAGGAAAAAGATTTGTAATTCTTATTTCAGCTACAGTTCACTTAGCAGGAACCAGTACTATTTTCTGAAGTCCTGGATCTTGTTTTCCTTGGGAACTTAATTTTGATCTGGTCTTTGCATTCTTGTCTCAAGGATTTCCAAGAAGAGACTGTTTTCATTTTTGCTGTAGGTTTCTCGAGAAAAAAAGCCTTAAACCTTGACGTACTAGAGGTCAATCTTCAACTACTCTCCAAGTGGTGTGTAAATCCAGAAAATCCAGTATCATTTTACTTCATTTTCAAATGTGTAATAAGAGATATACATCTAATCTAATGACTATGATTGGCAATAATGGAAATTTCAAAGGCATAAGTATATAAAAGATTACACAAAGATTTATAGATGCATGTAATTAGAAGAAACATTTTAATAAGACCCTAAAGGGTTAAAAATAACATATGGGGAAGAGACTGAGGAAGAAAAAGTCATCTAAAATAAAAGTCGCAAAAGAACAACTACTTTACTCTTCCCTTCTATGGAATAATTGGTGACAACCTAGGTAGGAGATCCTATCAAAACCTAGGAAGACTTGGAATTTCTTGAAATCAACAGAATTCACATTAGAAAGACAAAATTAGGTAGGTATTAATATTTGCAAAAATATCACAAGTTAATCCTATTCATTTTCTCCCTTAATTCAGCTACATTAGATAGACCTTAAAATTAAATATGGGAACAAAAAAAGCATTAAGGCCTGTATCTTTTAAAGGACTAACCCAAGGCCACATTCTAATTCTCATGTGTGCAATAGCTCCAATATAATGATTTATATTATAAATTCCAGCACAAGGATTATTTGCAGATATATGACAGCGTGTCAAGATGTCCCAAAAGAAACAGGGTTATAACAATAACTCTCGTTCCTTCACTCAAAAAATATTAAAATCAAATAAATCTTAATTAAGTAAACCAAATATAGCTCATCTTTCCCATTTGCAAAAGTAAGTAAGGTCTATATATTTACCTGCATGCGCCACATTCAAATGTTCCATTCCCTTCGTGGCAGGCTGGACTATTAGGTTCCCCTTCGCTTTGACACTGACATTCACAGATGAACTGGAGATTAATTTCCACTTCTTCAGTGAATCCCAGTGGTTTAATTTTAATTGTTTCATTTTGTCCTTTCTTTGGACATTCATTAGCTGTTACATTAATCTCAAATCTAACCTGCAAACAAAAATAAATGGAGTGCTATATTATTAAAAAAAAAATAGTAATATTTATTAAAAAAAAACACATTAATATTGGACACTTTCAATGAAATTTCAGAGTAGCACATGTATTTTAAGTTACCTCATCTCCTATTGAAATGTTAGAACATTTCCTTCCATCTTCTTGTGTGTCATTCACTCCATTCTTGCAGTAAGACTTGTAACTGATTGCCACTCCTTTTGGTAGCTTACTGTTTTCCAGGATAACCTCTGAAGAAAGGGACTAAAACAATTGCTATTAGCTATCTCAGAATGTAGTTGCAAAATCATTTTGATGAACAAATACAGGACAGTCTGAACAAGGTAGCACTCTCCATCACTCCTACTGATGCAAAGATATGCCAGCAAATGCAAGACATGCAGGAGAACGAGCAAAAGAGGCTTTGGGACCTACTCCCAGTCCCACTGCATGTTGTGCCCAGTGGCTCTCAAGGGGAAGCACAAGTGGTCTCTGGCTCTTAACACAACAAGGTCCAAGTACGCTCTTCTCCCTCAGGTATGTTTTAAGCAGAGGGAAATGCTGCAGTGTCTGCCCGAGCCCAGCAGTCTGGGACACTTTGCCCCAGCCTTCCAGGTTTCTGGGCTGGGCAGTTCCAGTGTGCTGAGACATACCGCCTCAGGGCTGCCCATCCTCAGGCATGGTGACCCCCTCTCACACCTGAGCCCTGCTATGCGTGGACGTTGGCAGACAGTTGTTCTATGTACTCCAAAAGGGCAAAAATTCTCATTTACACAACACAGCTATGTAGAAAATATTTTGGAGCCAAATGAAAGAACTACTGAGGTTGATGGAAACATTTTTGAGGTTGAAAAACGGCCCATTCCTTTTCCATGTTAAAAAAAGGCAAAGAGCCAAAGGTCCTAAAGTAAGGGTTATGCTTGTTTGTTTAAAGGGAAAACAGAGATGATAAAATTAGAAAGAAGAAGTAAAGAGGTTAAGTGACCCTAAGCGTGTATCTTTCTAGTCATCTAAGCTCTGATCATCACAGTGGCTGAAAGTCTGATGTGGTTTAACTGTAGTTACAGTTTAGAATACAGTTTAGAATTCAAACTTCCTATTTTGTAGAAAAAATTAAAATCTACCTTGGAAAAAATCATAGTAAGTTAAAAGCAAGAAAAACATAGCGTACAGACAAAATCTGAACTCACATTGTATGCATCAATGATCAGCTGAATCACATTGCTGGAGTTTGAAGACAACGTTCCCACTGCTGATTTTGGTATCAGATTTTTCAGTTCCTGTCAATATTTACAAAAGTAAAAGGAAAGTTACAGCCTGACTAACAAACCAAGTATAAATCGTAGTGTAAATACCTGTATGGTGATATAATGCTTTACTGGATTAACTAGTCAAGATCAAGTACTTCAAAAAGTAAAGCTGAAGTGTTGTCAGCGTTCTTCATGATTTTTGAGGTTCTACAAAGGAATACTGAAATAAAAAAAAATCCACCTTTCTCTTCTGCATTTTCACTTTAAATTTGTCAATTAAGACATTCATTTTATGGTAACAGAATAAAACAGAATAGAATAAAAAATGTTCTCTTACACAAATTTACCACACACATCTTCAAGATCTTAAAAAAGAAGCAACACACTTCTAGAGATAGGTATAAAAACCATGATTTCCAGTGGAAAAAAACTTACAATTTGAATACAGATAAAAGAATTTTACCTTGTTGCATTAAAATTAGGAAAAATAAGCATCTATTTTACATAGTAATTTCTTATTTCATAATCACATCCCACATTCAATTTTAACCATCATGAATATAAATAGAGCAAAAAGGACAAAATATATTCTTTCATAGGTGTATACGTTCTCCTAAGCTATTTTGTTGTAAAAACATTCATGAAAAGTAGCATTGCAAATATGTTCTCCACTGTCTTAGATCTATAAAGGTATAAAAAGATACAAGGAGGATTATTGACTGAGGAAATACAAGATCTCTTTTCTCCTAGGAAATTACTAACATGTTCAGTATCACTTTGAACAACTTAAAAAATGGCTGAATAACAAAAACATAAATAGCAAAATAGTACTGTGATCACTTCCATCCATACTTGTTTTAATTTCAAATTAAGCAACTGTAATGAATTCAGTCCAAACCTGAAATCTCTAATTGGTTGAGTAGAAAAAAGTAGAGACCAAAAATATGTTACTTATCTTTACCTTATAAACTGCCTGAAACTCTTCAGTAACAGCAAAAATTGTCTGAATATTATTCTCACTAAGCTTCTGTACCAGATGAGCAATAGAGGGATAATCCTATTAAAAAACATCAAGTATAAAATGGAATTCAAAGTTAGTACACAAAGTAGAAAATCAGAAACATTTTGACAGTAGTAACATTTATAAGACTTCTAACTAGTCAGCTTACGTTACAAATCTAAAGAAAAAACAACCCCACAAACAAACAATCCCTGAAAAAAATATTCATATATGCCCCATGAAGATAGGTGATCTATGAAGGGACAACAAGAATGTTATCCTGTTCCCTGACATTTAAATCCTCCAAGTTAAATTCCTAATCTCTGTGTTCTCAGAAAATCATCTTTGATAGTTTTCCATATGACATCTCTGTGAAAACCACTAGCTTTTGCACTGTTTCATAAAGAAAAGATTAAATAAAATGAATTAATTTTAGGTTGTCATTGAACAAGCACTCTCAGTTAGGAATACAAACATGCAAAATTTGTAAAGCTTATTGTGTTCGCCCTATTAAGTAAGTGTTTTTCATTTCACTTTTCGTCTGCTTAATCTATGAATGGTGGTAAATGTTGTAAAACATATTTTTAACCTTAATTTTTTATCGTAAGATTTCAAGCAGTCTTAGGGTTCTATCCCATTTCAATTACAAATAAGTGCAAAATTGTTTTAAAAATAACAAGTTTACAGTGAGAGCTCATGAAAAAATGATTAAAATGGCTAACAGACATAAAATAAAATAAAAAGTAAAATATAAAATTAATATACTTATGAACAAAGACTAATTACAGGCAGTTCTATCATTTGGGTCCCAAAGAACACAACTAGGTATGACGTTATAAATAACTAGGCAGTAGTAGAACTACTTCTGAACAAGCAGACTAATGAAATAATAAAATAATAGGACAGAGCACCAGTTTGCCAGTGGACAAGAAGTGTTATTAATTACCACAAATCATAGTGTGGAAGTTTCCACTTCTTGAAGTTTTCCAATTAAGACTGGATTAATTCTTGCAGTTTTGCTTTACTTAAGCAGAAGTCACTTGATTTAATACATAGGCAAATGGGTAAAGTTTAAAAGATTCTGAAACTGTGCCAGTTTACTCAATTGATTTTTTTTGAACGTAAACACCAAAAAATATGAATTTCCCTAGAAGACAGTGCAAAGACTTACATAATAGTGGCTCATTGTGTACATATTATTTTCCAGGTGACATTTCCCATCATTTGGTAAAACAATTCCACCAAGTTTACCGTCTCCTGCGAAATGAAATCCAGCATCCGTGGAAAACACTAATAGTCTTGTAACGTTTCTCCATCCAATTTGATCCTTAGGAAATAATAATAAAAAATATTTAAGTATTCTGCACCACTTTCTTTTATATCAATGTGGACCAACAATGAAGAGGTAAATACATGATAAAGTAGACAGACTTAAGAGCAGCCATATAACAAAAGCATCATCCTGGAAATTGTAATGCACTCCAATCTTAAAAGTATTTACATTTAACTAAATGTTGCCTCTAAAACCTTATCTGTAAGATTTTCACCAAAGGCAATAACCTTTCCTTCTGCACTTCTAAAATAAGACTCCATATAGTTTCAGAAAGTCCTTACTTCATTGATTAACAATATATTAATACAGTAACAAAGCAGTAAAGTAGGATATCTTTTTTGGAGAGTCTATATTGCACAGGTACATAGAATCGTGTTAGACCAGAAACATCAAAGAATAATGAAGTGATCTGTATCAGCTCTCCAAAAATAAACGAAAATCTGTTTTTGATCTACTTCTGTCTGAGAAGCTAGCAGAAATTAACAAGCTATTCTGAAACATGAGCTACATAAAGCACAATGACTCTTTGAAATCACTGGATAACTATTGCCTGTTTAGAATTCCCTACACCTGTGAGCAGAATGTGACTCTTCTTTTGCAGCAACCTTTAAAAACATCACCTAGAACGCATCTATCTGATGTGAACAAAGCCTGTGATCAGCACCTTTACATTTGCTGGCTTCGTTCACTCACTAGGGGTCTCCACAAAACAAATCAATGTATTCATGCAGCCTAGTCATGCAACCTTATCTTGCCAGCACAAGTATGACAAGTTGAAACATCAGGTCAGGCACCGTAAAACATTAAGGCTGTATTAAAACAATTTCATCTAATAAAGTATCAGTTAGAACAATTGCATCTCAGAAAACTAACACACACTTACCCCACAAACTGCAACCTGCATTATTGCATCAAATCCACCTTCAGGAGAATCCAAATTCCCAGAAATGTGCTGTTTACCTACAAGTTCATTAAACCTATTTCCTTCACTGGTAAGACTGAGCACATTTTTATAGCTAAATGGACTTGTACAGTTCTGGTCACCTGTACAAGGATTTCTGAGTTTGGCTGGTGTTGTACTTATATATGGCATCACAGTTTTCTCCACAAAAGAGCCAAACCCTAGGATAGAATGAGAAAAACCCTGTAAGTTGAATAATGGAATTCTATTATATATATCGTGATACAATAGAATACAAATTCATTATAGCTGATCTGATGTTAAAAATAGCTCTCATACTTGTTTACATTCTGCCTTCTCCATCACAACTATTCTCATATTCCTCAATAGGTTCTATGTGCTAGAATATTTGCCATAATACTGCTAGTTTTTTAAAAAAGAATCATTCTTCATATGATGTGATTTTCACTTTAATGATGTGAAAAACACCAGGAAGGAAACTTTTTTTTTTTTTTTTGAATAAGCAAATCTTTCTTACCGATTCGAAAGTCTGAAGTTATTTTTTGCATTTCTTGCATCAGAGCTGTTCCGAGACTTTTCACGTTCTCTAAGTCATCTTTCATAGAATAGGAGAGGTCCATGAGATAGTAAAGGTCAATGGGGTAATCTTCAGCTCTCTTAAATTTTAATGAAAATGTTTGTGGTTCCCCTGTTTCAGAGATTAAACAACAAACAGAAGCCATTAAAAATTCCACAGTAACTACACTGGCAAGAAAAATGTCTTTTTAAGTAAAGTCCTTGAGATGTTGATGATGGAGGTTTTGAGCTAGTGGTGAGTTTTTTCTCCTGTTAGTTGAAATGGTTAACATTAAATTATGATGAAAATATTTTCAAGGAGTATTTATGTCAGATGCCCAACTTTACACATCTAATGCATTTCATTTCCCCGTAGAAAATAGTATCCTGCTAAAACCAAACCTCTCTTAGTTGGCGCAATTTTAAATCTCGATGCTTGCACTAAGTTTAACAAATTTTCTGAAAGACCTAATAGCATAAATTTTCAATATCTATTTGCATGCAAGATGACTGAAGAAATCCTAACGGTTTAGTTTAGAAAAAACACTCTTTAAATAGGTTTATAAAAGAAAAATCAGTTCTGGACAGAATATTTCAAGTTACTTTGCATCAAATATAGGCCGAGCACAGAAACAGTAGTTGAGATAATTGGTTACTGTCTGTTGCAAGTGTAAGCCCAGACCCTGTGCTTTGCCAACAGAAGCATGTAGTTTCACTCTGATGTTGAAAGACAGCACACAAGAACTACCCCCAGGTTAAATGGAAAATAATTCTTTTGCCTATTGTTTATGAAATAAGGCATGGAATTGAAAGTTTTTTCCTCCATCCCAGCTTTTAGTCACTAATGTGAAATGGTGATATTGCTGCTGATTAAGTCTGTTTAATAAAGAGCAAATATTTGCTTAATATGAGGAAAATTAACAAGCTGGGGAAAGCATAAAATGGGCAAAGGGAATGAGCATATGGATCAGGCAGCTACGCAGCATTTTTATTTAAAACAAATAAAAGCTTTAGATTTTCCTTAGGTGCTATTTAAAAGAGCCTGCACAGAAAGCAAACATCCCCCTCTGTATGCACACAAACCCTAATCGGAGACCTTGTGACCAAAGAAGTGCTCATAAGCTGAACAATGATCTTTTGGGTTAATACGTTTTGGTTGCCCAAGTCCCTTGTATGCTCTGCTGATCAAACTTGTGTCAACAGACTATTATTTTGTTGCTTGAAAAGGGTAACTAGAACTAAACAGGGCTAATACCAAAATTGTAAAATAATTTTAATTCCTTTCCTTTTCTTCCCTTTCCTCACTGTGCTAAGCAGCCTCGGATCACGTTGCATTTATTGATGCAGTCCCCAGCAAGAAGCTGGCTCCAAGTACAGGCTCTTATTCCAGGTAAATACAATGTATTTTTGGACAGGGTTGCAGCACCTAGGAACTCTCCTTAAGGTCAGTTTCCATTATGTTCAAGTATTGTGTGAACTACTAGACTTGTTCCCCCACCCTCATTTTAATCAAATATCTCTTTATGGGTTTGAAATGGTACACAACTGCTTTGTTTTCATTAATGCAGTCTCATATCCACTTCTTTACCCTCTGGAAACTATTTTATATAGCAAACTGAAAATCTTGCCACATATTATGAAACCATTTGGCGCAGACTTTGTGTAACAGGAGTACTTAAAGGAATAGCAAGTGTTCTCATAACTTCTCTAGGTTTTTGCATGCTCCTCTACTTTTGCTACAAGAAGTCACACTACAGAAAATCAACTGTAAAATACTGAAAACAGAACAATTTAATTTTTGTGATATATCTGAACCATGCTGACATTTTTATGAGCTTTATCTATTTTCTCAGAAATTATATCTGGAACAAGTGATAAAAAACCTTATCTAATCTTTTCTGAAAATCTGACAGTATTTGAATTACCTAAACACCTGGGGTTAACCTGAATAGTTCTGCTATTATTCAGATTATCGGAACAATAACAGTTTCAGAAACAAAATGATTATACATTCAAAACATAAAATGCACATGTGGTGGTGACGGAAAAATCATATGAAGACTAGAATGAAACTGGCCTTACCGACTCTTAGTTTCAGTACTAATTTTTGTGGCTGGATCTGTGTAATGGCCTCTGGTTTCAGCTTCTCTGCAGCACCTATTTTACGGTTTGTTACTTCTCTATCTTCAAGCACCTGTTTGCTACCTCTAGGATTTTCTATATCTTCCATAGGACAGCCTTTATTTCTCAGTGCAGCCAAGTCATCACATCGGGCAGACGTTGGTTCTCCTTCTTGCAAGAAGTCCTGGAAAACAGGGGTGAACAAATATCAAATTTACAGTTATCTGCAACTTGCCATACTCTACATACAGTAACACTTTTTTACAATGACTCCATCCTTACCAAAAAAATCCAGTAATAAAACACAGTTCTGAAATATGTTAAATTTTACTCAATGAAACCATGGCTATAATTTAATCCAAGAGTTTGCATTTACGTATGTAATCTGTGTATAAGATATAAACAAGATGAAAGTAAAAAGTATATGTCCAATGTCACCTCTAACAGAAGCAGGGCATCCTTTTAAATCAGCTACTCTACAAGTGACAGCAGATGGGAAAGGCTCACATCTTCATGAAGTTGTCAATTATGTGAACTTATTTGTACAGCCTACTTTCCAATTACTTTTTTTTTTTTTTTTTGAAAGGCTTTAATTAGAGATTATGTAAGAGTATCTTGGTACTCCACAACAGATCAATGGCAATATGCTGACAGAGCAGGGGATATATGGACAACAATCCAAAAGTAAGATCTGTTAGCAAAAACAAAACAAAAAAAAAGAAGCTTTGCTCTGAACACAACTTACTATTACCTCAAATTTTCAAAACAGCTCTAAACTCAAATATAAGTAAACAAGGTTTCTAATTGAGCAGCTTGGCAATTCTGATTTTTCCCTCCCCCCAGAATATACACGTAAGTAAATATATTGTAAAGTTTGTAAGTTCTTAATGAGAAGCTGACTAAGACCAAATAAATAACATTTGGCCAAATGAATCTGAGAGTCCAAGGCCAAATTTTAAAGTCAAGTCAGTTTACTAGAAAAGTTTAAAGCTTACAAGCTGATCCGAGGGACAGTAAGTTGGTACTGCACAGAAATAAGTACACAGTATCATCTTACAGCAAGAAACAGGAAAGTTTCCCAGTTTTCATTAACAACCCAAAAAAGAGCTCTAGAGAACGTTTCCTTCTGTTTTTAACCTGAAGACACTTCAACTCAACTTTAGCATATACAGCACATAATTTAAGATTTAATTTTTAATTACACAAGCAAGCTTTCTTTTGAAGGGTCATACTAAAACAAAAAACCCACCCCCACAAACCAGTCTCCCACCCCCAAGTACACCACCAACAGAATACTAAAATTTGAACATCTTTTCTTTTAAAAGCAGACCTTCACTCTTTTCCTCTACTCCACCTATGTCTAAATTTACCTCTTACTCTACTGTCACTGAAATAATATAATTAAACATATCCAGACAGCCTCCATGCTGGAAGGATTTAAAATAGCTACGAGACAGCTTGTAGAGTCTATATACATTTAACTTGTGGAAAAGGAAAAGGAAACACATAAAAAGATCTACTCAAATCAGGACATCAGGAAAATCATGGTACTGAATTTTATGTACAGATAGGTATCCAATTGAAGAGCTACAGGAAATTATTGTTAATGAATACATTTAAAGTATTTATTTGAATTTTAAACCAAGGGAAAAAAATAAAAGGAACTATGCAATACTTACTGTTTTTTTACACCAACCACAGTTTGGTCCTGCTTGTATACATTCACCACATGATTTTGCATTAGCTTTTATGCAGTCACTTCCACCTATGAAAGAACACAGATAGGTCACTTCATTTATAAAGACGTGCTGACAATAACACAATTTTAATTTGTTTCATACTGTCTGTGTAAACTAAATTCTACATGTTATGCCTAAGAGATATGAGCAACATCTGCTATGAGCACTCATCTAACCAATACATTTATTGGCACAAACAACTGCTAAATACATACAGATTTAAAGCAATATTAAAGTAGTGCAGTGCAATCAAATGATTTACCTTGCTGAGCAAACCCGCTCCATATCAAGCAACAGAGGATGCCAGCCCACGTGAGAAATTTTAAATTAATCTGAAATACAAAACCAGACAATCAGATTGTATTATTTATTTTGACTATTAAACAAAAATAAAGTCTCAAGAAAGTACACACACTTTAACTGTTTCAGAGGGGATAGGAACAGAGTAGACTCAAACCAGATGTTCCTATCCACACCAACTGGACAGACAGATCAATTGTCATCTAATACAACCGTATTTATGAACCAAACTCTGCATTTATAAGACATAAAACAGGGCAGCTGCTACTTAAATTCTTTTGAAACATCTTGTTAGATAGACTCTCAAGATACAAGAAATTTGGAAATGCTGTTCAGTCAGGGCAAAAAAAAAAAAAAATCAAAAAAACGCAGCCCATTAACATCCCATCCAAAAATATCTATGCTCTGAATGTTATCAGAGAAAGACTTCAAAATAAAGATACCTGAGAGGTATGAGAGAAATGGAGCTTCTCTATTCAAGCCTCTGCTTTACGGTACGAAAAACTTCAAGGCCCTTCCCAGAATATTTTCCTAGAAATCTTCAAAGGGTATTTTACAGCCTAACTTGGCACCTTATACTCCAAACTAGAAATTTCCTCTCAAAATATGTAACCTAAAGCACCCTTTCAGCTTTTTTTTCCTTCTTCTTCTTTAGGGATAAGGATAAATAAGGGGTACCAATCTTATTAATGAAAAAACTCTTTAACCTTATTCCAAAGCTACAAATATTAGAGAAAACTTGCACCCCCCCCCAAATAAACTTTAAAAATATGCAAACTTTATAATCTGTAAGTTTTATGAGACGAGATTTGAGTGCTTGTAAACTACAATTGATCACTGAACTGTAACTTTCCATAATTATTAGAGACATCACTTATTACTCCAGAGTTAGGACTAATGACCAAAAATAGGTTTCAAACAGACCATTTTTTTGCCAAATTTTCTTCTCCTCTACTAGTAGATAGTCACCTGAAATCATTTTTCACAGATTTTATACAACTTTGAAATTTTGCTGTTATTTTAAATTCAATTTCTCTATTACTCGATATAAGAATAAGAACTTGGACCCTAGCCACCAGTTTCCTTTGTAGCCCTAAAATGTTACTGCTAACTACAGCCCTTCAAAACATCCTAAAAATATCAGAATTTGTAACAAGTTTTTGTTCTAAAAGCTATCTTGCAATTTAGCCAAGAGAATCTTTTAAAATGAACTTGCCATTTTCTGGAAGATGTACCATTATTCATATAAATTAGCAGCAAAGAGAGCAGTGCTTAAATTAGCACAGCAGTTGAGTTTTGGTTTTCCCACACTGATTTAGGGCCATTCATAATTGTAACTCTGCATATCCAGGCCTAGCTTAGACCGGACAGCTGCTCTAAAATCTGGTGGAGAAGGTTTCAAACAGGAGCCAACCCTTTGTTAATAGATTTTATCCAACAATAATATTAGATGTCTCATATTTTTCTGACAAATCATTTTGGCCCACTTTTGCCTTCAGTGGATCCTGCAGCCAGCGGGCGGGGGAGGTTTAGACGTAGGAAAATTGAGAGAATTTGGTGTGGGATAACTCTGCCAGATGGTGTGCATAGGCACATAAGAAACTTCTGGTTAAAAAAAAAAAAAAAAAAAGGAAACACAACAAAACAAAAAATAGAAAAACTGAACTGTGAACTACACCCAACCCAACTTTTGAACATTATTCATTGCACAGCTAACTTGCATTTCTCCCTCTGGCCATCCCTGCAGAGGTGTTGCTCCTTCATTCTCAGAACTACTTCATGAACACCCAGTGTTAAATGGGCTGTCTAAGCAAGCCCCTTCTAAATCAAACGTGTGTGACCGCAAGCCTTGCTGAGAGGGTAGGTGCGATCCAAAAAAAGAGCCGAGGAGAGAGAAAGGGTGTGAAGTTGACGAGGGACAGCAGTCAGAAGGACACGAGCAGCCTGGAGGGAAAAGCCTCACTGGACCGCTGAGCTTCCTTCTGGCCTGGCTTCACGGAAGCCATGTTGTGTTTAGCAAACCTTGCCCCCTCCGGATGAAGGGATATACTGCTGCTCTGCTTTAAGTTTTGCTTTAAGTATAGCCCAGAAACGGGATGGTCTTTTCAGTAAGAAAAAAACAAGCTGCTGGCATCAGTTTAGTACTGTCTTTTCTGTTGGCCAAGATTATAAACAGTTCACCTTTTTAGGGCAGACTAGCAGTGGATGCACAGCGAGCCTATGCAGAATATATAAATAAGCCAGCAAAGATGTGACACAGTGCTAAAACTATGACTAAGACGATTTGGAAAAGAAACGTTCCTGTGGAAATGCATCCACATGATGAATGTAGCTCTGGGCACCAATTCCCCGTGAAGTTAACGAGGAAAATGTCCTCTCCCTTTCCCATATAAGGCCGCGGCGGTGCCTCTCCTCAGCCGCTCGCCTGCCCTCCCACGTGCTCCGGCTCACTTCCTTCACCTCCACCGCTGAATGGCTTTTCCATCTGTGAGTGCTGGAACGACTTCAGGAAAGATTTGCGGGTATGGACGCTGCTTGGACTGCAAACCTCCTCCCAGACCCCGCCGCAACCTGCTCGTGGCGGTGTCAAACCCGCTTGCCCTGTGGGTCACTGCTCAGCGCTCCGGATTGCCGTGCTGCCGAGTTGTACGGTAAGGGAATAAGCAAAACAAATAACGCCCAGCTACACCAGACCGTCAAAAGGAGCCCATGGAAACCCCTGGCGGAACAGGAACTAAATCCGGTGTCGGTATTCAACCACAGAATATGGGAACAGAAAATAACCCATTGTTACAAGGAAAAAGAAAAAAGAAGCTTTTTGCGCAACATATACTATTTTCCTATTACACTTGTTGTTCCCCTTTTAATTAAATCCTTGAAAAATATCCCAGAATCCTTGAAAAAGTTATTTTTTCCCTGAAAAAAGCAGCTCAAAACATTCAAAAGGTAAGCTTGCCAATAACTGAAATCTCTCTATATTTAACAACTAAATCACAACCTGGATCCTTTTTAAAAGGCTGCAAATGGCGTGCTGTTGAAAAGCTGATTTTAAAATTATTTCTGTATGTTTGCTAACCCTAATCTATTTTTGTTAAATATTTTAGGAAGACAAACACAGGCATAACCTTGAATGCTTGAACTAGTTGCTTTCCAAGATTTTTCACTAACTGCCTCATCAAACAGTAATGTTTGAACAGACTTTTTTCAGTATGAAAAAAAAACAACCCAGCTTTTATGTACATCCCTGAAGCTTCTAATTTGAAATAAGAGACTCATCAAGTGACAACAGGAAAAAAGGATTACTTCTCTGCAGTGAGGCTAATTTTAAATTTGCAAATCAAGTATCAACACCTTTGTATTCTGCTCATCACCATGTATTTAGGAATAAAATACACTCCTCCATATTACTAAAGCCTTTTGCAGTTTTTTTTTTTTTTTTTTCTTTAAATTAGAACAGCAGGAGCATCTGTGTAGAAAATTAACTGGGCAAATGGGATCAAGAAAAAAAGATAAGCGTTGTGGAAGCATTAATTCCTTTGAAATTAAGTGTCAATGGTTAAGATGCTCGACCACTGCAGCACTGTCCCAGTCTGCCAAGCAGCTCCTCACCTCGCCCTGGGCTCCAGCATCCATCAGGCTAACGCCAAGCAAAAGAAAAAAAAACTATGAGGCATCTGTCTGCATGGTGTATCGAGCTGGGCCCTACTGCAAAGCTTTATACTCGTACATACCCACACTTCAGAATGCAGGGGAAGTATGCACAGGTCAGACACCCAGCAAGAATTGAGTTGTGCAGAAGCCACCTTTTTGAGGCAATAACCACAGAGCCTGCTTACCCACATCCCCACAGACCACTCTAACTAAACTTATAAAACTAGAAATGAATAAGCAGCTCACACTTCTGGACTAGCATTTGCACTTCCTGCAGACTGACACCTCTATACTGCTGTGTATTCCTGGGTTTAAAGCTTGATTGAGAAATGCTGTACAGAATTAATCCCTTCTAAAACTGAGATGATGTTTACAACAGCCACGTTGACCTAGCCCCAGAATGGAAAGTCACTAAAGAGAGCTGCCCCATCCTACTCTTCCTTGTTGGTAATTCTTACTACTTTCCTTTCTGACCTGTCACCATTAATAAAACCACCAAGAAGAGTCAGAACAGTGAAATGATCTGGCGGATGCACTAAGTCAGCAAAGAAAGTACCTGTTTTCAGCCACTGGGTACAACAGTATTCATCTTGGTATGGTAGAGGTGGTGAGAAAAATCAAGATGGGGATGGAGGAAAAGAGAACTGGGAGAGAAGAAGAACAAAGGATGCCTCTGGCCCGCACAGCCTGTGGCTTTACGCTGGGCTGGAGTGGTCACACGGTCAGCCCCGACCCCCAGTCGCCAAGGCTCTGTTTATAAAAGGAGCAGGAAGAGACATGTTTCTAAAATAAGCGGAATTAAATACTCTCTGGAGACGCCTGATTCAGGACTCGATGGATACCGTGCTAAAAAAGTTTTCTTCATTCACTCCAGAAGGTTTACCGTCTTTAGCTAAAGGTCCAATTTTTCAGTGTGAATTTTAGAGACTGGCGAGATGTATCCCATTCACATTTCTGAAAAAGATGGAATAAAAAAAGGACATGGCAATTTTCCTTAACTAGGAAAGAAAAAATGTGAAATGGGACAGATACTAGCAACAGCAACCCACACCACTGCCAGCACTCCTGATGGCCACAACTCCTGCAACCAATGTTCACTGAAAACCCAAACTTGCCCAGATATGCAACAACTGTACGCACTATCCCTTCTTCTTGTGTAACAGTTCACTAAGCAGCAATTCACTATAAAAAGATGGTGGTAAATATACCTGGCGCATCGTTCTACATGGCAGTGGAGATTTGGGGTACGCACTGACAGCTGAAAAGCAAGACATGTTAAAGAACCAAAACCTTCACTCACCATGCAGAACTGCTTGCTTCCCAGCTGCAGTCCTGTCTTTTTGCTCAGCACCCTGAGGACACGCTAACACAGGCAGGCCCAGCTGCTGACCCTGCACCAACAGAGATCAGCGAGTGGGGAGGTTCATGGGCTTGGAACTTAGTGGAAATGGTTGAGAATGACACTGGAAATGTAGACTCAAGAGTGGGACTTTGCAGCATTATAATTCACACAGAAATGCAAGACCTAAGCCTGTTTGCACCAGCTTACTGCATGGTTCAGCACGACCAAAATGTTCCTTCCCTCCCTGGGAGCTTAACAGACCTTAACAACAGATCACTGCAGTAATATGGAAAGAATGGGACATTAACCCAGATTAATGTGCAAAATAAGAAATTCTTTAGTACTGAAACAGCTTTTGTGCAAAAATTAATCACATCAAGACTGCTTACTCAAACTGTGTCCTGAAAAAGCTTTGCTAAGTTACAGCATAACGTCTCCATCTTCTGTGAAGCTACAGGATAAACCAACCAGCAGTATTTCACACTGGACTTGATTTCTCTTTGTTATTATCTCTAAGTCGATGGAATAAAACAAGCATGTTCAACAAATACTCATGGTAAGCACTTCCACAACCACTCTGTTCTAGTGGGGCATCATATGTTAAAGTAAAATATGATACACCAGCTAGGACTTACATTTTAGTTACAAAGAGTTAGAATCTCCAGGAAACTAGCTTTCTGCTCAGGTTAGGGAGACCAAACCCTCTAGTATGGTTATCTGAAGTTACCTGACACAATTAATGTATGTCACTGTTTAGTTCAGAGAATCTCTCTGCAGAGCTGGGAGTCCAAAAAAGGTGAAAATGCACATTTCTGAATTGAGAACCACAGGGAAACCTATCATAATTCTGCAGCTTCTGCAAGGGAACCCATGTCTACCTCCTGTACTTAGGAAGGCAGACAAACATACCTGGTAACACAACTGGTTTGCTGAGAAGCTCAGTAATATCTTGTATCACATAATTGACCATAGTTTACACTTACAGCGGTAGAAAAGCAGCTTAAGATTCACTGAAAAGCATGGGAATCAATGGGAAATCCACAGGTGTTAGGTTCTAAAATATATTTGTGGGTCTGAAAACACAACTGAAAACCCAGCACACACACCTGTGCCACTCTGCTCATCAGCTGAATTCATGCAACTGTTCACACGCATGTATCAGCAGGCTGCAACCACAGCTTATGAACAGAGGTCCAAATGTGTTCTCTCATGTCTGCTTGTGTCCCTAGAGGACGAGATTTCTCTTTGTTAGTTTATAGAAGACACAGCTGTTTTAAAACAGAATAGCTAACTTAACAAGCACTCGGAGTTTGATCACATTATTCCTTTTACATACGGTATTTATTGATATTTGTTCCTGGATTTCAAGGGAGCCCTCAACCTAGTGACAGCTTTAAATAGTGGAAGGAACAGCAATCAAGTATCTTTTCTTAAGACTACATTTTGGTCTTGATTTGAATCACTGAGTGGAAACAATCTGCCCAAGTTAGGTGCCCGGCTGCACGGAGGCGGGTGGGGATGGAGATTTTTCTTGACAGAACATGTAAGTTTCCTCTGTTAGCAGAAAAAGGAGGTACCTGTTTCAGAACAACTGCAGATGTTAAAGTTTCCTTCTATGTGACACCTTTCCACCTCAAGAAACATAAAAATATGATGACATGGCAGATCTGGTGGTACGGTATGATGAAATAGTGCTAATGGTTCCCAGGTATTTTATAGCACGAACACATACCCAGGATGTGAGGTAACTGGGCTCTGGACCTTCCTCAGCCATAAAGGGTTTGAATTCACATTTCCGGGGAATGCTGTGGATATTCTGGTAAGAGCATTCGTCATTATTCTTATCATAACAATGCTGCTATGCAGCCAAGAACAAAAGACACCAAGACAGAAAACAAGCTGAAGAGGTTTTTGACTGCTGTTTAAGTACTGAAGCATTTGGATGGCAGGAGGCAGAAGAAAGATATAAGTCGGGTTCCAGATCCTATTCCCTGTAATTACATTGCCAATGGATAAAAGCAAAGAGTCTTGGAGATCATCGTTTGGAGTATTAGCTTTCCTTCTTTCTCCCTGAATGCCCTAACCTGTAGGAAAGTGGAGGGAAATGAACATATGTTCACAACCAGATGCAGAAGAGAGCCTAAACTGCACATCTCCTGTATCACGCACAACCACTCTGACTTAGCGGACACCAAGCAAAAATCATTCTCTAATTGTGGACCTGACAGCTCTGAACCGCATGGCCTCTGGAGGAACTATGGAGTAAAGGAAGGTAAGGTGAACACTTATCCTTCAACACCTTAAGGCAAGGAGAGACCTACTGAATTTAGACTCCTATGAAGCACAGCAATCCTATTTAGGCAGGCTCAATTACATACTATGTTTTGCTTCATTGGATTGCATTTCGATACAAGTTTTCAGTAGCAAAATCCCTTGATAATTTCACTTAATGACTAACAAACTCCTGCAACCAGCTGCAAACCTAAATAACATTGATCACAAACAAAAACAAGTTGTGTAGCACTCTAGTAAATTGTAAAGATTACTCCTAGCATGGCTAAAGCCTATTCAAATAGAAATATGTTCCAAAAAGACAAAGTAAATAGTTACACAATTCCATATTTCATGCCGGTGACTGAAAGTAACAGAGTGAAGAAAAAAGGGAGCTCAGGGACACCACAAAGATGCTGCCGCTGACAAAGCCTTTTCACCTGTTGAATCAGCAAACCCCATGAGCAACCTCAGTCTCTTGCCTTCAATGCAACGCCTTCTGGAGAGCACTGCGGTACGGGCAGGCCGATGTTGGGTAGTCAGCACCGCTTCCAAAGCAGGGATGGCTTTTTAAATAGTATGGGTATGCAGAAGCCTCCTGTGCATGGCACTGATTCATGACTAGATTTCCTCTGCACTACCACACTACTAATAATTATTCGTTTAACAAGAACATTCATCTGCTGTATTGGACATCCTTGTCCTCAGCTTGGTCCTAATGTGGATAAAGTACTTATTTGTTTAACATTTTCTTTAACTGTTGAAATGTACTCGTAAGGCAAGGTTCCACAGTTTGGGAGTTGCTTTGGAAAGCATATCGATGCTTGTAAGGGAAGTAACACATGGACACAGCTCGCGAAAACCAGCCGTCCAGCATCAACACCTATAGGATACAGCTTGAGAGCCAACTGAAGTGTTCCTTCTCATGAGATTATTTTTTTCCTATATAGATTTACTTCAACATTTAAAAAGGAATTCATCCACAGACTACAGTTTATAGAATAAACTCCCAACTGTATTTTGGAAATGACATGAACTAACAGGTACATTGTACTTAACATTCAACATTAAATTAGGAGAGAAACACAGCTTCTCATATTCTCAAGAAGGCAGATGCCTGCAGATAGATCTAATTAAAACACCAGCAGTATGCTTTTACTGTTTAATACCTGTAACTTATTCCTACCTTCAACTACATGTGCAACTTTTTCTTCTGAAAAGCCAGTTTGTAATTTCATCTTGCTGTTGCACACCTCTCAAACTACTGCACTTGATAAAATTCCAAATAAAAAAGCAGAATACCCCCCCCAACACATTTCTCTAACAAATCCCATGTTGGAGCATCCTGCCTGCAGAAAGCTGCAATTCCTACAATGACATTAAGAAGTTCCTTGAATTTCAATCAAGGAGAAAATACTAAAACCTATTCATGCTGCTGCTTATGGTAGCGTGCAAGCACATCACAGAGACAGCAGGTTAGCCGTACAGAGGTGGTAACAGCAAGACCCTGTGTACACATACTGTGGTTGAAACTAACAGTTTCTCTATCAACAGCTTCTACGCAAGTATACCTTGAAAGCTTCCTCTTTAAGGATAAATATATGGGGATGGGTTAAGTGTTAAGAACTGAAACACCTCACTTTTTTCCCCAAACGTTGATTTTCTTCACCTCAAAATCTTCACTGCCAAAAATATTCCCAAGAGGTTTCCAATAGTTTAAGTCCACTGCAGCCTTAATGATTCCAAGCATACCACCTCCAAGACCACACTGTAACAATTCTGTTATCAGTAGCCAGTTTTCCATAGTAAATAAGTTTTTCTTTACCTCTTCACACAATTGCAATTAAAACAAAGCAAAACATCTGTTGTTGCATCACTTTTCAAATGCTTTGTAACCCCACCAGTGATTTCTGCCATTATAATTTAATTTCCCCTCTTGCTTAAGTGTGGCACTTTTGCATGCGGGGAGATGAATTTAGCATCCAGCTTGTTCACAAAGGTCTTACTAGTACACAACATGCTGGCTAAGTTTAGCATTTCTATCTCAGATTACAATTAGGAATGCTACCTAATGATTTAAGGCATTCTAGTTGAAAACATGGGCGTCTGTTCCTTGTGGTAGTATTAAATTCCCATACACTCTGCACCACTTACTACTCCCATAAAGAGGCTATTTAATTTTGTGCAACTCAAACCTCACATTTATCCACACACGGGAAAAAGAAAAGTTTAGTTAAACATACAAATATAGCTCTTAACACAGCTGGCCGTAATTGATGCTTCTGAGGCTGTATTGCCTTAGTAATATTCCACGACTGTCAGAACGTCTGGCTAAACTTAAACTTAATCTGAGGCTTTGTTTTAAAGGGGAAGCAGAAGGGATGCATGTTCTTAGGCAAAAAGAGTCAGTTAATACAGTGTTGCACGTCTATTTCTTTAAGAGAAAAATGCTTGAAAACGTCCCACTCGCTGTCACGGCAGGTACTACAGGAAATCACAAGCTGGCATACCACAAAGTGCAAACTTAACGGAAACTCCGTTTTTACATGGCAGTGTTACCCACCAGTAACCATCGTGAACGCTCTGGTACAGTTTCGGCGACTAAAACCAAGACAAAAGCCAACTGCTGCTGAAAGAAACCGTAGTGCTACAGCATCCCCACCTCCAAAAAATCCACTTCTGTGCTGCTCATCTTGCAACTGACCCCGTGCCCTCAGCTGCCACCTCGGCCTGCAGGGCTGGCGGAGGACACCTCGGTCATCCCCTTCCCCTTCCCCATCCAGGCCAATTTTCTGGAAGCTTCAGAAAATTGAACCAGGCCTCCAAATGGACAGATGAGTACTGAAAAAGCAACTTCTGCAAGGTCACAGCTGGCTGCCGGAATGACTGACCTCGGTAACTGCGCTGCACTCCTCGGGTGCTGCTAAACCAAGGTGGGCCCACCTACCTTCCTGCCCTGCCCTCCTCGGGTACTGCTCCGTTACAGTGAGACGGTCTGAGGAGTTGTTCTGAGTTATATATATATATATATTTTTCAATTGTTTGTTAGAATAAATTAACTGACAAAAAAAAAATTTTTTTAAAAAAAAGACTACTGCAGAGCAAACCACTCCATTTTTTTTTTTTTTTTAATTTCAGGATTCCAATGACAAGAACATGGCATAACATTAACATATAGTATCTAAATATTTAATTGTGAGTTTTAAAAAGATGCATTATCTAACAGTTTAGAGTGAGACTTGTACTGAAACAACTCTCAGCACCAACATTCTTTGAACATCGGGTAAATGGCCAGGAAAACGAATATACAGAATGAATAATAATAATAAAAAACCCTGCCATCCCACTACATACAGCTTCATAGGGATTTGTCTAGCTATTTTTATATACACATACATAAACACACATACAAAATATACACACACACAGCCCTATAAACAAAATGACTAATGATGATGATTAATACAACGGCAGTGGCAGCCGGCTAGGTATAAGCATGCACCAGAACAGTGGACTTCTCCCTGATTTTAATCTGGGAGTTTGAATACTTGGCAAAAATTCACCCATCTGACCAAAAAACACACAAACAAACAAAAAGCAATCTCAAAATGAGTAAGTTTTATATGAGATCCATCACAAAGCCGTCCTTGCCTGAACGACTTGCCTATTAACACACTTTTGCTGCTTTTCAGAGAAGAATTTTAAGCTTGGAAATCTTCTAAGGGTCCTGCAAAAGATTATAAAAGATGAGGTTTCTTGAAGCATCTGAGCAGATCTACCACTTTGTTGCTACTGAATGGTAACGCTTCCACTTCTTCAGACCCTAACTTCTGACTTTGCACCTTTCATCTGTAACTCATATCCACTGTGGACAATGCTTCCACCTAACTGAAATGCTGAGTTATTTCTCACCTGGTCTAGCAAGGTAGCAAAGATTACTCAAGTCAGAAGAGCACTGACACATGCACGAGCAGGTGCTGTAAGGCTCCACAATCGTTTATATCGATTTAATTCTGGATTACTGAAGTTCCACACTCCTCTGATCGCAAGCCACGCATTTCCCATTCCTCCCTTGACCTAATGAGTGTTACTAGTAATGCACATGGCCACTTGAAGCAGCTGATTTGATGGAAAGTTATTTTTTGTCACGATATTTTTCGACCAGATCAGCTACTTCAGTGACTTACTGTACTGCCTTGTGCCTTCCACTGCTGATGCAAGGACAACAAAGACTGCAAGTGACAGGCAGCAGGGAGAATCAGACCGCAACAGTTATGACCTACTTTGGTATAAATTGCTGCAAGACCGTGTTCCTATGAAAATGAAATGTATTTTCACTTGAACTTACGGTCCAAGGGCTACTGGGACACTTTATGAAACACAAAATTCAGGTAAATTTGCAGAAGATGGTTTTCATAATTTTGAGTTCTCCTTAACGAGCGAGTTCCTTTTTTTTCTTTAAACTCTGCAGAAACACAATATTAAAACTGCTGCCAGCTACAAGCAAACATTAATAATATTAAATACAGACATTAATTCATTCAGAAAGTGAAACTGCATTGAAAATTATGCACCAAAAAGAGCCAATATCTATGCAAGCTTTTTCATACTATCTAAACACCCTCCAAATTGGTCAGCTGGCAGTGAAAGAAGTGCTGGCAGAAATTTTACATGCTATAGTTACTTTTCAATGCTAAAACTGAGTTCTTCACTGAAACTGCTGATAGCAGCAACATGGCTACATAGCATTTTTGTCTGGCCTTTGAAAATTCAAGCAACATCTGCAGTGGAGGGAGGTAGCACAGAGGAAAAAATAATGTTTATCTCTGTTTTTTCAATTTTATGATGCAGTTTAAACAACCTATAGCTGATATGTATAGTATGTTCTTCCGAAAAAGGAAATTTGCTGTTTCCTTTTTTTTAAACACCCAAGTCCACGCCCAAGAAAATCTAAACACTGAAATTCTTGAACATTTGTTTCTCACACGGATTTTTATTTGCACAGAAATGAGAAAAACAAAACAGATAAGGAATGCCCCATTTTCGAACTGTACAGTAAAAGCAAAGAAAAAATGTTATCTCCTAAAACATTACGCTTAGAGCTGTTTTGCAAATTCCATTCACATAGGCTACATTCATGCACAATTAAGGATAGATTTATATCTATTCTCAGGCAAAACCATCAAGCCTACATTTCAAAAATGGTCAAGACTTGTATTTTACAGAAATCAGCTACAGTACTACTCTCAGCATCTGGACCATCTTCAACTAACACCAGAAATTGGGCACATTAACATATACTAAATACAAACTTGCAAAAAACGCAAAAGAAACTTCATAGACTGTAATTCCTGACTTTCTCCTATGTCCATCAAAACTGATTTTAACACACTAAAACAAAATTTCAGTCCAAAAAGAGAAAAAAATAGCCTGAACACAGTTTCAAAGGCAGCAAATAATCAACCTTACTTAACACTAGTTGGTCTTGTGTATCGTGCTAATAAAAACTACCTCATTTCTTCTTTTTATCATCAGAAGAAGGTGCGTTACACTTCTAGAAAGGACAAGTGCGAAGTTTTCAGCCATTCCACTATTAAAGATGCTATAATAATACAGGAGCTCATCCTGATGGAGAATTTAATGCAATTTTAATCACAACCAACTACTGAGACATGTCACCCCTTGATCCTGTGAAGAGTGCTTTATATTTAACATCAAAAAAATGCAGTCGTTTGTATTTATCGTCACTTCAAAACCAGTCCTTCCTTTCACCTGTTCTCATCTTCACACAAAAGCCTGAATCTAAGATCAGTAAAAGCAGACAGCCGAGGGGCTCGGCAGACTGTGGGTGTTTCCAGATTTAATACTTGGGCACTGAAGCTGCAGAGGATGCTGGCCAAAATGCCCCAACAGCAGGCCCTCCAAGTGATGTCCTGCAGCCCCTGCTAGGCTCATGATGCCCGTGCTACTGCATAGCTCACTGGGAAAGAGTGGCATGGGACCCCAGGCTGGGACAGGATAAGGCCACAGCACACTGCCCCACGTAAAGGCACCAAACCGAAGAGCCTCCCCCGCAGCCAGCCTGCTGCACCGCAGTTAAGATGCACCAAACTACAGCTCCCTCAACGAAAATTAACAAACCGTGCAATGACTGATTCTCCTTATTTATTGTTTTTTCCCTGTACAAAAATGAACAGCCTCATGTCCTTATCTCAATACTTACTTTAAGGTCAAGGTCGTACCAAACCAGAGAGGCTCAGCAGCAGGTTTCTTCTCCAAAAACACGATTTCGGGGATTAATACACGTAATAGCCGAGATACTGCCTTTGACTTACAAGAATCACCATTTCCTAAATGAAATGCTCACTCTTTCTAAATTGATCTAATCCAATTATTTTTCTTCTCTTTTAAATAACCACAAATCAGTCATTTTTGCATGAGGGTGATTTCAGTGTTTCAGTTTAGCCCAATATATATAATTACTGTTTTTCATTTTACCGCACGAGAAAAGAAGATACTTTCACTTTTTCAGTTCAGCTTCCACATCAAAAGTGCCATTACCTGTACAGTTCTACACGTTAAAAATAATATATATTTGTTAATAGTCATAACAGAAAATTCATTACATGTGAGTACTTGTGCATAGTATGGATATTACACAGAAGTCTACACTTTAATAGGAGTCCATATAAATGATGGCTTATACACTAGAAACTATCGACAGCAGAAGTTAAAACTAAGTGAAGTCAAAGCTAGGAGTAAGTTAAGCACAAACAATCTTGTACAAAACACAAATCATAAATAAACTGCAAATATTATGTTGATTTTTTTAGGGCAAAGTACTATATCAAACTTCTTACAGCTTATAAACATTTGAGCATTTTATGAAGAATCTGCAGTTAAATGTGGTCTCACAAATTAGAGGTTTAGGAAAAACATCTATAGACAGAAAACTAATTGTTGGCAGAACTTGAGAACTACATTAATTTATCAGAGACACGTGATGTTTTTCTCTGGGAAAGAGAAAAGAATGAAAACAACGGTGAGAAAACACCATACTCTTCTTAGCTCTTCCTAGCAATAACAAAATTAAGATTCCAGCCTCAATTTTGTTACTCAAAACTCTCCCCTCTAATAAAAACCACAAGAATACTAATGATATTTCACTGCTGCTGTTGGAAAAGAAAAAGCACATGAACGAGCTTTTAAGACAGAAAACATATTTCATAATTCCTTTTGCAGCTGACTGTAAAGAGAAATTGAGAAAATATAGACAAAAAGATCCTCTTAATATACAAAATAGCTTTTATTCAGTGACATCCCAAAGAGGATTATAGGTCAGGTAGGAATCCCATCACCTTTCCCCACAGTAAACGTTGATATTATAGTCTTGACAAGCTGCTTTTGTGCCTTTGCTTAGTTATGCGCAAACTTTGTACTAAATTACTGACTTCACCGTCTCTGCGGATTTAAAACATCTTCAAACTGTTAATGGGACAACAAAATAGGAAGCCCACAGAATCACTCTAATTGGTTTAAGAACAGAAAAGTAAAAGGTGGTTATTGCAAAAATAGAGTATGTTTACTAACAACATTCATCTACAGAGAACACCCTTAATACTGAAAAACACAGCTGTACTATTTAGTGATGCCAGTAAGATACCTGACGTCTTATTTTCTATTCACAGAAGTCAGAATTTTCATTTTCTCTGCATGACATTTCCAAAATAATCTACTAAGCAAGCTTATACCTGTTTTACATCAGACTAGAAGCTCATACAGCCAAAGCACATGTTGTTTTCTCACAATTAAGTTGTATGTACTTTTTTTCTGGTACTTACACTACTCATCCACATGGGGGGAAAGAAGCAAATTTAGAGAAAGGTCTATTGGAAATCCACCCTGACTTAAAATTTCAAGTTTAGGTTACCAAGCCATGCCCATGGAGGACAAACTGGGGAAAAAAAAAAAAAAAAAAAAAAGTAGAATTTGTCTTTCCATTTCTGGGTAAACATGAAAAAGACTGCAGGCTACCCCAGTATGTCCATAACTATGACAACGCAGACACTGGTCAGTTCTGTGGTCAGCTGTGGTTACTGCATAGCAAGTAACATCAGCCTTTATTCAGAAGGTTTACAACACAATATGTAACAAAACAGGGCAACACAGGAAGAACTACACAGAAAAAAAAATAGATTATATTGGCCAGTAAGTGACAACATCAATTAATATTAGAACAAACCAACTAATTTCAACTTTTTGTCACAAAAGGAGCCTTAAATCTGGGCACGATACTGCCAGCATCTGACCAGGAGATCACGCTGCAGAATGTGTTCATATGCAGTTCTCTTCAAGTTTTGTGATTCTCTGACAACCCCCTCTTGAAAAGTAATCAAGACCCTCTTCAGAAATAGCAGCTAAGCCTCCACTAGGCTAAAGACTCATTTTCCTGTAAAGCCTTGAGATGCACATCCTTGTGTAAAAAATCCCAACACATATATACACTAAAGCTCCTAACAAGAACACTACTATTATGAAGTGTCTTCAAAGCAAGGCAAAGTAGAGGCAAGTGCAGAATTAGCAATATATGAGATGGGATATGAGAGGCAGGAAAGTACAGAGCTAATTCTGAGATTTCTGCTGCTGAGAGACAGGCAAATTTCTATGGGGCCACAGAATGTCATAGATGGAACAAAAATTTAGTCATAGGGAAATAGCACACAAACTGGTAAGTAGTTTTAAAATGACAAAAAAAAATCTAACTACACATTGCCTTAACTGCATTTTAAAGAATTATTTAATTTATGTAATTGCTTTATGACCTCTACCAGTAGATTCTGAGAAGCTTAAAAAAGAAGAAAAAGGCATTCCAACAAGGATTCCCTCTCAAGAGGGCTCACTGCAGTTTCTAAAAATAAAAGTTTGCCAAGGAGAACAGTCAACCTATAAAATAAACAAATACATACATCACTTGAAATTCCAGAAAAGCAAATGGCAGCAGAACAGGCTCCACTACTGCCAAGCCTGGATTCCTCTTCCAGGTCTAACTAATGCCCTTCCAAGTGCTATGTGAGAAGGCACAATGAATCCTACAGCCAGTTAACTTGCCATACTTAATTAACACTGATTAAAAAATAATAATAAAATTTAAAAATGCCTGTTTTAATCGCCGTTTTGCAATGCCTGACTGCTTGCAACAGAAGCTCTCACATGGAAGAGGTACAAAAAGTATTTGGAAAGGTAGTGGGGATGGGGAGGTAGGGTCAATCAACTGCCAGAAAATGTCCATTCTGCCTCTGGTCTTTGCCCCCCAAAAGACACTCCTGAGACCACATGCTGGGGGCAACATTTTCTGTTAACTAGCAGGGAATGGAAGGTATCTGCACCCTACCTGCAGCGGTGACATGCACTGAGGCTATGCCAGGCATCACGCACGGGTCTGCATTTACTTCTCCTGCAGGAGCCCACCTCCATGTCTGCTACTAGAGGAGAAAGAGCAACATCGGGGGGGAGCCTGTTCCGAAAGTACAGCCTTTGATAGCTTACAAAAAAGGTCCCATCACTGAGCAGGTACTTCAGCGGTCCTTAACAGCAGTCATGCTGCAGCCACCATCAGGACGGTTTCTGAAGGCCGCGCTACCACGGAGAGTCATGCGGTCCATAACAGGCTGGGCCTCGGGCTTCACCAAGAGATACACGTACATCACACGCCTCATCTAAATGAAGAGCAGTGGAAGGTGGGCAGCACAACTGCTTACGGGCAACTCAGAAGCACTCATGCCAAAGGCAGAGGGAACTATATTTGGGGCAACAGCATGCGTCAGCCCCGCTGCTGTGTCACTCTCTGAGCTGGCCCCACTGCTGCCCAAGTTACTACTTCCTGAGCAACAGCAAATGTACTCAACTGCATGACAGCATATCTACCCCGAGAGAAGTACAGGGAGCATGGCTAAGAGCAGGGGGATGAGAACATGAATCAGGAAGAAAGAACAGCAGGAAAAGTTTTCGGACAGTCTGCATTCAGCTGTGGGAATCACTTCCCAAAGGAAGTGGCATAAGATTAACCACTCGAGTCACTTAAACTCAACAAGACAAAACACTGCAATTCTGCACTCACATCAGAAGCTCATGAATATTCTAGAGAAACTTGCAGCCCTCCGAATCTGTCCCTCACGAGGGTGGACACAACCAGGACCATTATGCAGATGGGACAAACGCGTGTCCAGAGCCAAATGGTCTCCCTGGCCGCACTGAAAGGACACCAGATTTGTAACTGCTGACGCTTCATTTTTGAAGTAAGACTGGTTATTTATCACACGGCGGGCAAAGAGGCACAACACTTACCAGCTCCAACTTTGACTACAGTAAGATACCGTCCTCCAAGCCTGTTGAGTTTGCACCTTCCACTTCATGGAACATCTTTGAAAAGGACAAAAGTTGAAGGTGTTCTCATTGAGAACTTGCCTCGTCTTGCCTACCTATTGCCAATGGCTCACTGTTTTTGCAACCCTTAAAAATATAGCCTTAGGCAGGCTTGCAAAATGCTACTTAATCATTTGCCAGAGGCAAATAAATTTTTTTTTGTGACAGGACAATGAATCATCAGTTTCATCACAGCGATGGATATGGACAATGAATGTCTTCCCTACTTCAAGAGTTTGGCTTAATTTGTTAAATTTAAGTCCTTCTAGTAGCCCAACACTTCTTTAAAAGGAAAAAAAAAAGTTACAAAGTTACTATCAAGTCATCTCATTTCACAGCAGGAAACTGGTTCTTCTCACCCCACCACCATCACCTAGTGAATGTGCCAGGAGCGCAGATTATCTAAAGCCGTTTCCACACACGTGAAGTCCCACTCCATTTCAACGCCTAAGCACACGCTCAGCGTTCACCACGAGCGGTTTCACTGATCTGAATGGAGATGATCCCTCCTCCTAAAGGTTTGTGTGCTTTGGCATGAACAGGACTGCAGCACCAAGCTGGTAAATCCACCAGAAAATCAGCATTTTCACCCGACAAGTATGCGCACATGTGTTGGCATGAATGCACCGTTGTATTATACAAAGGACAAATCCAGCAGAAATGAAGAACTCTTGTCCAACTTTTTTTGATAAAGAAATACAGTCACGAAGACTACGTGATGAGTCTAACAGGCAGGCAGACGTTTATTCCACAAGACGAAGACATCTGACATTGGCTCTAAACGTGACCTAACAGTGAGTCAGGGAAGAATTTCCTATCCCTTCACACTTCCTCCCAACCATCTGGTACACGAAGGCGGTAATTCTAGGCAAAACGCGACGCTCATTGTTTTAGGGCATTTCAGAAATCACCACGTGAAAGGGATCGCATACAGCGGCCTCCCATTCCACTTCCACCCTGAAACAAGCTTATATACAGTGAAGGTTATATACAGTGAAGGCTCAGCGCCAGCAGAAAACGCACCGAGCTGAAGGCAGCGAGCAGCCCAAGCGCTGCACTGTGCCCCCGCAGCCATTCAAACAACGCCGCACGCCTCCAGCTCGCGGCTTTCAGACAGGCCCAAAACCTCGAGATAGCTACCCAAATTCCTGCCCTGACTCACTCCTTATCGCCCCACTCCTGTCACTCACTCCTTCCCCTTCGCCATGCAGGCAGTCCCGCAGGCCGGACACCCCCCGGGGGGGGGGGGGGGGGGCGCCTCCAACTTCACGGGGCGCTGCGGACAGCGGGGGGGCGGCCACGAAGCGAGCCCCTCGCGTCCCTCCCGGGGCCGGGCGGACAAAGGGCCGGACTCGACCCCGCCGCGGGGAGGCCCGAGGCCGCCGTCCCGCCGCCACAGGAAGGAGCCGTAGCCTGGGCCCGGCACCTTCCCGCCCCGCTCCCGGGGCCAGGCGGCTCCCGGGCGGGGAAGAGCCGCGCTCTCCGCCCGCCGCCATCAGAGCCCTCCCGGACCCCCAGCCGGGGGCTCCCCGGCTCCGATCCCCGCCCGGGCGGCTCCGATCCCCTCCCGGGGGGGCTCCCACCTCCCGCCGGGGGGGCTCCCACCCCCGTCCCCCCGCTACCTCGGCCATGGCCGCGGCGCTGCCGGCTCCTGCCAGGGGGCGCGCTCCGGCCCGCCCGCCTGAGGCTTCCCCCGCGCCCCGGCGTCCCGGGAGCGGGCTGGGCTGGGCTGTGCACGGCTGGATGCCCTGCCTGCCTCCGCGTCCGTCCGTCCTGTCCTGTCCTGTCCTGTCCGCCCGTCCGGCTGCCCTCCGCTCCTCCGAGCTCGCTCCGGGGTGTGGGGGGGGGGTGCCCGGCGCACGGGGCGGCGGGGGAAGGGAGAGGAGGGAGGGAAGGGGAGGGAGGGGAAGGTCCGCGCTCGGCCGCCCTCTCCCCGCCCCGGAAACACATTCCTCCCCGCTGCCGTCAAGCCCCAGGCGGGGGCGCGGAGGAGGCGCTCCGGGCTGCGACTTGGGGAGGGGAGGAGGGCGAGAAGGAGGGACAGAGGGCGAGAAGGGGGGCAGGAAGGCAAGGAGGGGGGCAGGAGGGCTCGCCCTGGACGCCGCGCGGCACGGCATGGCCGCCCCGCGTGGCGCCGGTTGCGCCCTCTCAGCAGCCCCGCCGGGCACGGGACGGGCTTTCATGGATCGCCGGTGTCCCCGCTGTCCCCCACCTCCCCTGGTGGCAGCCGCCATCGCCTTATTTGGTGGGGTTTCATTAGCTGCCTGCCCGCCGTCGGGGCTGGGATCACGCAGGGCCTCTGCGCTTCACGGCCCCGGGGTGGGGGAGCGGCAGGGAGCGGTCGGGGTTCGTGTGCTGAGCCCCGGGGCAGAGCCCAGGAGGGTCCCCAGCCCCGGGCAGGAGCCTGCTGCTCCTCTCTGAGTGCCCCGCGATGTGGAGAGCCTCTAACGAAGGAGGGAAAAGTGGCACTCGGAGCTCTTCGGGAAGGTGAAGTGCCGTAGGGCGCCCAGTCAGCAGCTGTGCTTTGGGACCGACCTGCTGCTGCCGGAGCTTGTGCCGGTGCATATTTTGGGAGGATATCTGCAGACTGATGATAATTTTTATCCCTTTTCCTCCAGTTTCTCACTAACAGCACTTTAAAATAATAATAAAAAGGAACTCTTCCTGCATTACTCAGGCACGTGTAATTCGGATGTGTATTCCCTTTGTGCAGTTGTTCAGGATGGAGTCTCTTAATGCAGCAACAAGCTTTTAATGCTGGTTCAACGGCAATTCTACAACTTCACGTAGTGTTAGAAAATGAAATTGTCGGTTGCTTTCCAAGCAACTTCACCACAAGCAAACACCGAACAACCGAAGTTGCAAAGAAATAACTCACGATCAGAGATAAAGAAATCAGGAACCATATGGTGCAGCAGTTAACTTAGCATGTATTATTAATGCTGCCAGGAACCGGGAAACAAGCTGCCATAAAAACAAATGTCCAAAACGGCGTATCGCATGAAATAAAAGAAATACAGGATGGATAGCAATCTGCCATAAGACATTTAGGTACTGGGGGAGAAAAATGTCTTTAGGCAAGCTATACCATCCTTACTGTAAAAAAATAAATAAATCACGCTTTGCCAGAATACGTTAATAGTGAGTGGACTTGCAGGATGGTGTACTGCAAACAAGCAGTGGCAAATGTGGCCCCTCACGGCTGTGGCTTGCTGGGGCTGAGGAGCCAATAAACCGGTTAGCAAACTGGTGCTTCCAACGCTACCACAACTCCCAGCGCAGACATCTGTGCGTGAAGTTGCCAGTGGCTGACTGTGAGATAGGAAGCTGGCAGGAAAAACCTCCCAAATGGCTGAAAAGAATCACTGAATTATTTGGCCGCTTTCTGGACTCCTTTTGGAGAGTGCAGATGTGCACAAATGCCATTTGTTATTTTCCAGCACTTCTGAAGTACTAAAGATGTCAGAGAAAGTGCTGGAGCCAGCAGACAGAACTGCAGATGATGTCAAAATGTTTAATGTAGCATCTCCATATTGTGGTATACACAACATCTGTGAGAGTGAGCGAACATTTTTGTATGAAGGGGATCAAGCAAAGGCAGGTGTTCATGGTCTGAGTGGGCAGCAGGGAACTGTTCAGGTTGCTGTTAGGCGTGGTTACCATTTCTGGGAATCCACAGCCTTGCATCTTACAGAAAATAGGTGAGCAAATGTGACGCTGGGGAAAGGAGTATGAAATTGTCTGTGTTCTCTCAGTATGTACACCGATTTGTTTGATATTGCTGGACTTGCTTTCTGTTAGCTATTGTTTATTCTGTAATTTTGAGAGATTGTGGTTCTTTGTTACTGGATTTGGATGTAGATTTCTGACTCTTCCTCCTCCATGTACCTGCATGTGTCAAACCAATACAATAATTGGAAAATATCAGAATTATATTAATTCAGTTAGCTTAACTGTATTTATTTGGCTTAATTATATTAAAATAATATTCATTTTTTCCCCTTATTTCTTCATGTGTGTTTAATACATGGGTTATATTTAGGAAACAATAAGCACTGTCACTTGGTGCCTTTCATTTTATGTGTAATTTACGTGCATTTTCTGTGAGCAATGTAAGAAATAAATTTCTGTGCTGTAAAATAGACTGTCCCAGGAGAGCTGGCAAAGTGATGTCTGCAGACATACCAACAGAAATAGCAAAATAGTTTGTAAATACCTCTTGTTTTTATGATTGTTTGCATATCATATTATTGAAAAAGTCATTAGTAGTCAGCAAAATACTTTAGCATCTTAGTTACTGCTTTCAAAATGGTTACAGTATATTTGGAAAAATGTATTACTTAGTGAGTACAGCTGATTTAATTACATGGAGTTATCTTTTATACCTACTAGAGTTTTGCTATAAAAGTCCATTAAAGAATATGTTTTAATTCTGTCTAGCTATCTTTTAATCTGAGCCATTGGCAAAAGAGAGCCACATATCACAGAAAAGTAGCGCGTGGTTGGTAGAGCACTAGGTCGCAGCCTGAGACTCTCTGGCCAATTGTCAGTGCATCATTTTACCCATAGGTACAGATACATAGATTATCGGGTGAGGTCCTTGGCTGCAGTTTCCCAGTGGCTGCAGGTTGCTGCCACCCACAGAGCTCTGGTGGGTGCCCAAGCCCATGCAGCAGGGGAGCTGTCACGGCTGATCTCCACCTTGCTGCCTCTGCTCTTGAAACTCAGCGAAGGGTTTAAAGGGAGATGCTTTGCAACTGGGGCCACAGCGAGGAGTGCTGCGTTTTGCATTTTGGTCCCCACATGCCCACAATTAGGCAGGCTCTCCCCGGAGCATTGCTGCTTCCCACCTCGCTCATAATCTCACCACTTCCTAACACAAGTCTTTTCCCCTTCACTTGTTCACACCACATGAGATAACTCAGCCTGTCTCAGCGTTATTGAGTCTTATCTGTACTGCTTCTCTTTCCCAACATGCGTTACTGAGAGTGGAGTACTTTCTTTTTCCCCCTTCTTTTCTTTTCTTTTCTCCCCCTTCCTGTTCAAAATGCTTCTAACCTACACACCATGCCATAAACCCAAGGCAGACTTACTGGGATGCTGCCACCTCTGCGAGCACCAGCCTTCCCTGCCCTGGCCTGGGAGCGGAGCAGCATCCATGGCCCCTGCTGAGGAACTGCAGCCACCTCTGCACGGGTGTGGAGGTGCACGGCGAGTGAGGGGCCCTGCTGGAGGCTGCTCAGCATGGGGCTGTGCCTTTTGAGAGGGAGAATGAAGGAGATGTTAGACACAACCACAAGACCGATAGCATAGAGCATTAAAAGATGGGCCTGCTTGGTGCAGGAAGTGATGGTGCTAAGTGGTTGCAGTAATTACTTTTGATTACAGCCTCTGTCTCTTTGTTTCACAGATGCAGGCAGCGAGCTGACCTGGCAGCTTATCGGCCACGTACAATGTGCCCATTATACAGAGTGGTACGTTTACATTGGGGTGAGTTTCTCCTGCCCTGCGCAAGAGCTGGAGTGAAGTGTGTCACAGGTACGGCGAGCTGGAAGATTGCAGCAGATTGTCGTCTGGTGGCAAAGGCTTGCTCTCCAAGACTGTCCACTTGCAGGACACTGAATGCCCTGCTGGATCTGCCTCCTGGTCACAATCAGCACATAGTGGCAGTAAGCTTGATACATTAATGCCTGGTTTATGATCAACACTTAGCTCTTTATTTTGTTTAATCAGTCCTGTGTCTAACATGAGGCTAAAAAGGTCAGAGTCCACCAAGCCCTTCCTACAGCTGAGCAGTGTTTATGAACACCTTGTGCTTTTGCCGTCAGGCAGCAGGAGGACAAGAGGGCATCCATCGTGCAGGCATGCAGCTGCAGGGGATGAAGGGCAGCTTGGGTTATAGCTGTGCTTTGCCCCGTCAGTCTGTCTGACTTCCTCTGGCTCTTCTTCTGCCTTTACTTCACCCACAAAACTCCTCCCTCATCCTTTTGTGCATATTTTTGAATCAGCTAAGCTATTTCTGTAGCAGTCCTATGTTTTCCCTGCTATCAATAGTATACGCATTCCTTGTTTGCCACATGGATATATTTCTTCCCAAGCTGCTTTCTGAGCCCTATCATTGCAGAGACAATTGATTTTATGTATAAATTCTTTAAAATACTTTGTCTCTCATAAACAAGGTAGATATCCTCTTCCATGCCTAGGCATGAAGCACAGGTTCCTACCGTGTTCCAAAATAAGGAAGTGAGAAGGATGTAAACAAAGAGAATAAAGTCATTTAGATTTGTGTTCCAATGAAACGCTTACGATAACACAAGGCAGAGTTTCTGCACCAGCTTGGTGTTTTGCTTGAAATTAAGCATGTTTGGTAGAGAACTTGATTTTGAAACTTCAGGCTTGAAGATCTTTTAGTGTTTAATTAGCCAAGAAAAAACGCCTATGGGAGATTAGAAATATTCCCAAAGGATGATAATTCTGAATGCACAATAACCTTCTGAGTTTCAGCAGTTAGTTAATTCTTACCATGTGCTGCTTTTATTCTGTGATACGGGAGGATGGGGCTCTGAGGCCACATGCCTCTAGATTCCGTTCTCTCTGTCTCAGGGGATTCCCACTGCTTGGAGAAGCAGCTCATGCATGTTAGGGGAAAAACTGAATTCCACTGCTCCCTCCCGCCCCCCGCCAAAAAAAAAATCATGCAATGAGGGTTGTGAGAGTTTTCTTTTGTATAAATATTCTTTTTCAATTTTGCCATGAGGGACATGCTCCAACATTTTAAATTCAATGCAGTTGTTATTACTTTTGTAGAGCAGGGGAGGTACAGGAATGAGAGAGGAGGACTTTGATATCATCTGCTGCAGAAAAAGGAGGAGAGGGCAATAATCTACTACCAGTGAATGTTTGTGGCATAAGAGCAGGAGTAAGGACAAATTTTATATTCATTGGTGTTCAAGGGGAAAGAGGAGCTATATGGAAAACAAGATTGTAAGCAAGCAAGACTAGAAAGCAAGAAATAGGAAGAATGGTCTGAAGTAAATAAATAGAAATGCTGCCTCTGGGAAAGGAGATGTGGGCAAATCACTATTGTATAAGATGATCAGCTGTTCTAGGAGAAAACAATGGCAAAAAAAGGCCAGAACATAATATCATTTTTCTGATACTCTTTCTGTCAAGTAGAAGAAAGAGTCCTGTGCTGAGATTCTTCTGAATCCCCAATTTATCCTCCTCATTCCTAAATGCTCAGCCTTATTCTTCTGGCTGTGTTTCTTCAAATCATTTCTTCTACTCATTTTTCTATTTCCTATACTCATCTTTAAAATGCTTTGGCAGTAATAATGTTTGGTCTAAGATGCCAGTGATTCACAGCCAAAATTTCTCACTTGCAAACTCTCAACGATCTCCATATATTGTTCTCCTTCTAGCACAAGTGTCATAAATTTTCTTGTTTTTAAGAGACGTAACGTCTGGATGTTAACAGCAGTTTTGCCCGAGTATTGATTTATCCCACTATCTTGTCGTCTGTGCAGAGGCTAATATGAAGCAGTTCTGACTTTGTGCTATCCACCAAGTTTCTCTTTGACTCTGCCAGCAGTTACAGTATTTTGCAACAGTAAATTGTCTACCTCACTGGACTCACCAAGAAAAAAAATCAGTTTCTCAGTCTGCTCACACAGGCTCTTAAATACCTCATTAATTAAATGTTAGGTGTGAAACTACAGTAAGAAGCCCTGTTATTTTCTGGTATTTTTTGTGGTAGGATATTCTGGCCAGAGTTGATATTATAACAGCTACAAACACAAATCTCCATTCTGATTTCTCCTGGGTATAATGAACCAGCAAGGAATGTAAGAGAAAAAACAATTGTCAGTGAATATAATGGAAAAACAACACAACTAATTCTTAGAACAGCTCAAAAAGAAATAGGCGGAACACCACAAGGAGGTGAACTCATCAGTCTAGTGTTTTTTTTTTTTTTTTAAAAAAAAAAGCAACAACCACAACAGACAAAAACAAAAAGCAAACAAAAAGAAATACTACAAGGGTAATGCAGTTGGAGGCTGTGCTGGATGTCACACTGCTCAGGTGGTAGAAAGTCATTTGGCTTTCAGCCCTTTGCCTCACAGCTTACTCAGAATCTGTGGTATTTTCTGTAACCACATACTTTAATATGTGGCATTGCCTTTCTGCTGTAGCTGAGGTTTAGCTAAAATTAAACTGTCTTCAAACCAGTAAATGTGAATTTTAGGTCTTTTTGCTCGGGTAGTAACAACATCAAAGAAAAACTTATTCCGTATATGATCCATCTTCCATCTTATCCCGTCCTTGTCTTTCCTTCTTCCTGTTTTCTTCCACGAGCCTCTAGATCACCTCATCTGCTCTGTCTGAATATTCTTCCAAAGCTTTGGAAAATGTCAAATGCTAATAAGTTTCTATCAAATATATGTGATCTGAGATAGTCCACTCTCATAAAGTGGCCAGATTTACTAAATTGCCATCAGGAATGCAAAGGATACCTCTGATGGCTCATGGGCCAGATGAGTGCTGAACATCAAAACTTTGCCCCGAGCCTGAGAGATTGCAGGAATTATTTTACCTTTTTTTTTTTTTTTTTTTTTTGTGTGTGTGTGTGTGTGTGTGT